>NW_028246629.1:600000-938000 GCF_964263255.1 Lissotriton vulgaris
ACAGGTCCGGAGTCATCGTTTTTCGTCTGAAAATTCACATCCAACAGTCATTTACAGTCAAAAGAATAAATGTTAAAATTTCATCCATATTGACCATTTTGGGATCGTTCGACATGTCCGGAGTCATTGTTTTTCATCCGAAAATTGATTTTTTGGACTGTACCAAAAATGATTCAAAATGTCAATTGGATCGTGCCTCATGTTGAATAACCACTTTTTAAACCCTCACAGTGACCAAAATTGCCAATTTTACAGAGTTTTGCTTACTCAAAAGCTTCAATTTTGACCCGTTTCAGGCACAGAAATGACTTTAAACACACTTATTTTAGTTGACAAAGTCATTATTCACATCCAACAGTCATTTAGAGTAAAAAGATTAAATGTTAAAATTTCATCCATATTGACCATTTTGGGATCGTTCGACATGTCCGGAGTCATCGTTTTTCATCTGAAAATTGATTTTTTGGACTGTACCAAAAATGATTCAAAATGTCAATTGGATCGTGCCTCATGTTGAATAACCACTTTTTAAACCCTCACAGTGACCAAAATTGCCAATTTTACAGAGTTTTGCTTACTCAAAAGCTTCAATTTTGACCCGTTTCAGGCACAGAAATGACTTTAAACACACTTATTTTAGTTGACAAAGTCATTATTCACATCCAACAGTCATTTAGAGTAAAAAGATTAAATGTTAAAATTTCATCCATATTGACCATTTTGGGATCGTTCGACATGTCCAGAGTCATCGTTTTTCATCTGAAAATTGATTTTTTGGACTGTACCAAAAATGATTCAAAATGTCAATTGGATCATGCCTCATGTTGAATAACCACTTTTTAAACCCTCACAATGACCAAAATTGCCATTTTTACAGAGTTTTGATTACTCAAAAGCTTCAATTTTTACCCCTTTGAGGCACAGAAATGACTTAAAACACACTTATTTTAGTTGATAAAGTCATAATTCACATCCAACAGTCATTTACAGTCAAAAGATTAAATGTTAAAATTTCATCCATATTGACCATTTTGGGATCGTTCGACATGTCCGGAGTCATCGTTTTTCATCCGAAAATTGATTTTTTGGACTGTACCAAAAATTATTCAAAATGTCAATTGGATCGTGCCTCATGTTGAATAACCACTTTTTAAACCCTCACAGTGACCAAAATTGCTATTTTTACAGAGTTTTGCTTACTCAAAAGCTTCAATTTTGACCCATTTCAGGCACAGAAATGACTTTAAACACACTTATTTTAGTTGACAACGTCATAATTCACATCCAACAGTCATTTACAGTCAAAAGATTAAATGTTAAAATTTCATCCATATTGACCATTTTGGGATCGTTCGACATGTCCGGAGTCATCGTTTTTCATCCGAAAATTGATTTTTTGGACTGTACCAAAAATGATTAAAAATGTCAATTGGATCATGCCTCATGTTGAATAACCACTTTTTAAACCCTCACAGTGACCAAAATTGCCATTTTTACAGAGTTTTGATTACTCAAAAGCTTCAATTTTTACCCCTTTGAGGCACAGAAATGACTTTAAACACACTTATTTTAGTTGACAAAGTCATAATTCACATCCAACAATCATTTACAGTCAAAAGATTAAATGTTAAAATTTCATCCATATTGACCATTTTGGGATCGTTCGACATGTCCGGAGTCATCGTTTTTCATCCGAAAATTGATTTTTTGAACTGTACCAAAAATGATTCAAAATGTCAATTGGATCGTGCCTCATGTTGAATAACCACTTTTTAAACCCTCACAGTGACCAAAATTGCCAATTTTACACAGTTTTGCTTACTCAAAAGCTTCAATTTTGACCCATTTCAGGCACAGAAATGACTTTAAACACACTTATTTTAGTTGACAAAGCCATAATTCACATCCAACAGTCATTTAGAGTCAAAAGATTAAATGTTAAAATGTCATCATTATAGACCATTTTGGGAACGTTCGACAGGTCCGGAGTCATCGTTTTTCGTCTGAAAATTGATTTTTTGGACTGTACCAAAAATGATTCAAAATGTCAATTGGATCGTGCCTCATGTTGAATAACCACTTTTTAAACCCTCAGAGTGACCAAAATTGCCATTTTTACAGAGTTTTGATTACTCAAAAGCTTCAATTTTTACCCCTTTGAGGCACAGAAATGACTTTAAACACACTTATTTTAGTTGACAAAGTCATAATTCACATCCAACAGTCATTTACAGTCAAAAGATTAAATGTTAAAATTTCATCCATATTGACCATTTTGGGATCGTTCGACATGTCCGGAGTCATTGTTTTTCATCCGAAAATTGATTTTTTGGACTGTACCAAAAATGATTCAAAATGTCAATTGGATCGTGCCTCATGTTGAATAACCACTTTTTAAACCCTCACAGTGACCAAAATTGCCAATTTTACAGAGTTTTGCTTACTCAAAAGCTTCAATTTTGACCCATTTCAGGCACAGAAATGACTTTAAACACACTTATTTTAGTTGACAAAGTCATAATTCACATCCAACAGTCATTTAGAGTCAAAAGATTAAATGTTAAAATTTCATCATTATAGACCATTTTGGGAACGTTCGACAGGTCCGGAGTCATCGCTTTTCGTCTGAAAATTGATTTTTTGGACTGTACCAAAAATGATTCAAAATGTCAATTGGATCGTTCCTCATGTTGAATAACCACTTTTTAAACCCTCACAGTGACCAAAATTGCCATTTTTACAGAGTTTTGCTTACTCAAAAGCTTCAATTTTGACCCATTTCAGGCACAGAAATGACTTAAAACACACTTATTTTAGTTGATAAAGTCATAATTCACATCCAACAGTCATTTACAGTCAAAAGATTAAATGTTAAAATTTCATCCATATTGACCATTTTGGGATCGTTCGACATGTCCGGAGTCATCGTTTTTCATCCGAAAATTGATTTTTTGGACTGTACCAAAAATTATTCAAAATGTCAATTGGATCGTGCCTCATGTTGAATAACCACTTTTTAAACCCTCACAGTGACCAAAATTGCTATTTTTACAGAGTTTTGCTTACTCAAAAGCTTCAATTTTGACCCATTTCAGGCACAGAAATGACTTTAAACACACTTATTTTAGTTGACAAAGTCATAATTCACATCCAACAGTCATTTACAGTCAAAAGATTAAATGTTAAAATTTCATCCATATTGACCATTTTGGGATCGTTCGACATGTCCGGAGTCATCGTTTTTCATCCGAAAATTGATTTTTTGGACTGTACCAAAAATGATTCAAAATGTCAATTGGATCATGCCTCATGTTGAATAACCACTTTTTAAACCCTCACAGTGACCAAAATTGCCATTTTTACAGAGTTTTGATTACTCAAAAGCTTCAATTTTTACCCCTTTGAGGCACAGAAATGACTTTAAACACACTTATTTTAGTTGACAAAGTCATAATTCACATCCAACAATCATTTACAGTCAAAAGATTAAATGTTAAAATTTCATCCATATTGACCATTTTGGGATCGTTCGACATGTCCGGAGTCATCGTTTTTCATCCGAAAATTGATTTTTTGAACTGTACCAAAAATGATTCAAAATGTCAATTGGATCGTGCCTCATGTTGAATAACCACTTTTTAAACCCTCACAGTGACCAAAATTGCCAATTTTACACAGTTTTGCTTACTCAAAAGCTTCAATTTTGACCCATTTCAGGCACAGAAATGACTTTAAACACACTTATTTTAGTTGACAAAGCCATAATTCACATCCAACAGTCATTTAGAGTCAAAAGATTAAATGTTAAAATGTCATCATTATAGACCATTTTGGGAACGTTCGACAGGTCCGGAGTCATCGTTTTTCGTCTGAAAATTGATTTTTTGGACTGTACCAAAAATGATTCAAAATGTCAATTGGATCGTGCCTCATGTTGAATAACCACTTTTTAAACCCTCAGAGTGACCAAAATTGCCATTTTTACAGAGTTTTGATTACTCAAAAGCTTCAATTTTTACCCCTTTGAGGCACAGAAATGACTTTAAACACACTTATTTTAGTTGACAAAGTCATAATTCACATCCAACAGTCATTTACAGTCAAAAGATTAAATGTTAAAATTTCATCCATATTGACCATTTTGGGATCGTTCGACATGTCCGGAGTCATCGTTTTTCATCCGAAAATTGATTTTTTGGACTGTACCAAAAATGATTCAAAATGTCAATTGGATCGTGCCTCATGTTGAATAACCACTTTTTAAACCCTCACAGTGACCAAAATTGCCAATTTTACAGAGTTTTGCTTACTCAAAAGCTTCAATTTTGACCCATTTCAGGCACAGAAATGACTTTAAACACACTTATTTTAGTTGACAAAGTCATAATTCACATCCAACAGTCATTTAGAGTCAAAAGATTAAATGTTAAAATTTCATCATTATAGACCATTTTGGGAACGTTCGACAGGTCCGGAGTCATCGCTTTTCGTCTGAAAATTGATTTTTTGGACTGTACCAAAAATGATTCAAAATGTCAATTGGATCGTGCCTCATGTTGAATAACCACTTTTTAAACCCTCACAGTGACCAAAATTGCCATTTTTACAGAGTTTTGCTTACTCAAAAGCTTCAATTTTGACCCATTTCAGGCACAGAAATGACTTAAAACACACTTATTTTAGTTGATAAAGTCATAATTCACATCCAACAGTCATTTACAGTCAAAAGATTAAATGTTAAAATTTCATCCATATTGACCATTTTGGGATCGTTCGACATGTCCGGAGTCATCGTTTTTCATCCGAAAATTGATTTTTTGGACTGTACCAAAAATTATTCAAAATGTCAATTGGATCGTGCCTCATGTTGAATAACCACTTTTTAAACCCTCACAGTGACCAAAATTGCTATTTTTACAGAGTTTTGATTACTCAAAAGCTTCAATTTTTACCCCTTTGAGGCACAGAAATGACTTTAAACACACTTATTTTAGTTGACAAAGCCATAATTCACATCCAACAGTCATTTAGAGTCAAAAGATTAAATGTTAAAATGTCATCATTATAGACCATTTTGGGAACGTTCGACAGGTCCGGAGTCATCGTTTTTCGTCTGAAAATTGATTTTTTTGGACTGTACCAAAAATGATTCAAAATGTCAATTGGATCGTGCCTCATGTTGAATAACCACTTTTTAAACCCTCAGAGTGACCAAAATTGCCATTTTTACAGAGTTTTGATTACTCAAAAGCTTCAATTTTTACCCCTTTGAGGCACAGAAATGACTTTAAACACACTTATTTTAGTTGACAAAGTCATAATTCACATCCAACAGTCATTTACAGTCAAAAGATTAAATGTTAAAATTTCATCCATATTGACCATTTTGGGATCGTTCGACATGTCCGGAGTCATCGTTTTTCATCCGAAAATTGATTTTTTGGACTGTACCAAAAATGATTCAAAATGTCAATTGGATCGTGCCTCATGTTGAATAACCACTTTTTAAACCCTCACAGTGACCAAAATTGCCAATTTTACAGAGTTTTGCTTACTCAAAAGCTTCAATTTTGACCCATTTCAGGCACAGAAATGACTTTAAACACACTTATTTTAGTTGACAAAGTCATAATTCACTTCCAACAGTCATTTAGAGTCAAAAGATTAAATGTTAAAATTTCATCCATATTGACCATTTTGGGATCGTTCGACATGTCCGGAGTCATCGTTTTTCATCCGAAAATTGATTTTTTGGACTGTACCAAAAATGATTCAAAATGTCAATTGGATCGTGCCTCATGTTGAATAACCACTTTTTAAACCCTCACAGTGACCAAAATTGCCATTTTTTCAGAGTTTTGATTACTCAAAAGCTTCAATTTTTACCCCTTTGAGGCAAAGAAATGACTTTAAACACACTTATTTTAGTTGACAAAGTCATAATTCACATCCAACAGTCATTTACAGTCAAAAGATTAAATGTTAAAATTTCATCCATATTGACCATTTTGGGATCGTTCGACATGTCCGGAGTCATCGTTTTTCATCCGAAAATTGATTTTTTGGACTGTACCAAAAATGATTCAAAATGTCAATTGGATCGTGCCTCATGTTGAATAACCACTTTTTAAACCCTCACAGTGACCAAAATTGCCAATTTTACAGAGTTTTGCTTACTCAAAAGCTTCAATTTTGACCCATTTCAGGCACAGAAATGACTTTAAACACACTTATTTTAGTTGACAAAGTCATAATTCACATCCAACAGTCATTTAGAGTCAAAAGATTAAATGTTAAAATTTCATCATTATAGACCATTTTGGGAACGTTCGACAGGTCCTGAGTCATCGTTTTTCATCTGAAAATTGATTTTTTGGACTGTACCAAAAATGATTCAAAATGTCAATTGGATCGTGCCTCATGTTGAATAACCACTTTTTAAACCCTCACAGTGACCAAAATTGCCATTTTTACAGAGTTTTGATTACTCAAAAGCTTCAATTTTGACCCATTTCAGGCACAGAAATGACTTTAAACACACTTATTTTAGTTGACAAAGTCATAATTCACATCCAACAGTCATTTACAGTCAAAAGATTAAATGTTAAAATTTCATCCATATTGACCATTTTGGGATCGTTCGACATGTCCGGAGTCATTGTTTTTCATCCGAAAATTGATTTTTTGGACTGTACCAAAAATGATTCAAAATGTCAATTGGATCGTGCCTCATGTTGAATAACCACTTTTTAAACCCTCACAGTGACCAAAATTGCCAATTTTACAGAGTTTTGCTTACTCAAAAGCTTCAATTTTGACCCGTTTCAGGCACAGAAATGACTTTAAACACACTTATTTTAGTTGACAAAGTCATTATTCACATCCAACAGTCATTTAGAGTCAAAAGATTAAATGTTAAAATTTCATCCATATTGACCATTTTGGGATCGTTCGACATGTCCGGAGTCATCGTTTTTCATCCGAAAATTGATTTTTTGGACTGTACCAAAAATGATTCAAAATGTCAATTGGATCGTGCCTCATGTTGAATAAACACTTTTTAAACCCTCACAGTGACCAAAATTGCCAATTTTACAGAGTTTTGCTTACACAAAAGCTTCAATTTTGACCCGTTTCAGGCACAGAAATGACTTTAAACACACTTATTTTAGTTGACAAAGTCATTATTCACATCCAACAGTCATTTAGAGTCAAAAGATTAAATGTTAAAATTTCATCCATATTGACCATTTTGGATCGTTCGACATGTCCGGAGTCATCGTTTTACATCCGAAAATTGATTTTTTGGACTGTACCAAAAATGATTCAAAATGTCAATTGGATCGTGCCTCATGTTGAATAACCACTTTTTAAACCCTCACAGTGACCAAAATTGCCATTTTTACAGAGTTTTGATTACTCAAAAGCTTCAATTTTGACCCGTTTCAGGCACAGAAATGACTTTAAACACACTTATTTTAGTTGACAAAGTCATTATTCACATCCAACAGTCATTTAGAGTCAAAAGATTAAATGTTAAAATTTCATCCATATTGACCATTTTGGGATCGTTCGACATGTCCGGAGTCATCGTTTTTCATCCGAAAATTGATTTTTTAAACTGTACCAAAAATGATTCAAAATGTCAATTGGATCGTGCCTCATGTTGAATAACCACTTTTTAAACCCTCACAGTGACCAAAATTGCCATTTTTACAGAGTTTTGATTACTCAAAAGCTTCAATTTTGACCCATTTCAGACACAGAAATGACTTTAAACACACTTATTTTAGTTGACAAAGTCATAATTCACATCCAACAGTCATTTACAGTCAAAAGATTAAATGTTAAAATTTCATCCATATTGACCATTTTGGGATCGTTCGACATGTCCGGAGTCATCGTTTTTCATCCGAAAATTGATTTTTTGGACTGTACCAAAAATGATTCAAAATGTCAATTGGATCGTGCCTCATGTTGAATAACCACTTTTTAAACCCTCACAGTGACCAAAATTGCCAATTTTACACAGTTTTGCTTACTCAAAAGCTTCAATTTTGACCCATTTCAGGCACAGAAATGACTTTAAACACACTTATTTTAGTTGACAAAGCCATAATTCACATCCAACAGTCATTTAGAGTCAAAAGATTAAATGTTAAAATTTCATCATTATAGACCATTTTGGGAACGTTCGACAGGTCTGGAGTCATCGTTTTTCGTCTGAAAATTGATTTTTTGGACTGTACCAAAAATGATTCAAAATGTCAATTGGATCGTGCCTCATGTTGAATAACCACTTTTTAAACCCTCACAGTGACCAAAATTGCCAATTTTACAGAGTTTTGCTTACTCAAAAGCTTCAATTTTGACCCGTTTCAGGCACAGAAATGACTTTAAACACACTTATTTTAGTTGACAAAGTCATTATTCACATCCAACAGTCATTTAGAGTAAAAAGATTAAATGTTAAAATTTCATCCATATTGACCATTTTGGGATCGTTCGACATGTCCGGAGTCATCGTTTTTCATCTGAAAATTGATTTTTTGGACTGTACCAAAAATGATTCAAAATGTCAATTGGATCGTGCCTCATGTTGAATAACCACTTTTTAAACCCTCACAGTGACCAAAATTGCCATTTTTACAGAGTTTTGATTACTCAAAAGCTTCAATTTTGACCCATTTCAGGCACAGAAATGACTTTAAACACACTTATTTTAGTTGACAAAGTCATAATTCACATCCAACAGTCATTTACAGTCAAAAGATTAAATGTTAAAATGTCATCCATATTGACCATTTTGGGATCGCTCGACATGTCCGGAGTCATCGTTTTTCATCCGAAAATTGATTTTTTGGACTGTACCAAAAATGATTCAAAATGTCAATTGGATCGTGCCTCATGTTGAATAACCACTTTTTAAACCCTCACAGTGACCAAAATTGCCATTTTTACAGAGTTTTGATTACTCAAAAGCTTCAATTTTGACCCATTTCAGGCACAGAAATGACTTTAAACACACTTATTTTAGTTGACAAAGTCATAATTCACATCCAACAGTCATTTACAGTCAAAAGATTAAATGTTAAAATTTCATCCATATTGACCATTTTGGGATCGTTCGACATGTCCGGAGTCATCGTTTTTCATCCGAAAATTGATTTTTTGACCTGTACCAAAAATGATTCAAAATGTCAATTGGATCGTGCCTCATGTTGAATAACCACTTTTTAAACCCTCAGAGTGACCAAAATTGCCATTTTTACAGAGTTTTGATTACTCAAAAGCTTCAATTTTTACCCCTTTGAGGCACAGAAATGACTTTAAACACACTTATTTTAGTTGACAAAGTCATAATTCACATCCAACAGTCATTTACAGTCAAAAGATTAAATGTTAAAATTTCATCCATATTGAACATTTTGGGATCGTTCGACATGTCCGGAGTCATCATTTTTCATCCGAAAATTGATTTTTTGGACTGTACCAAAAATGATTCAAAATGTCAATTGGATCGTGCCTCATTTTGAATAACCACTTTTTAAACCCTCACAGTGACCAAAATTGCCAATTTTACAGAGTTTTGCTTACACAAAAGCTTCAATTTTGACCCGTTTCAGGCACAGAAATGACTTTAAACACACTTATTTTAGTTGACAAAGTCATAATTCACATCCAACAGTCATTTACAGTCAAAAGATTAAATGTTAAAATTTCATCCATATTGACCATTTTGGGATCGTTCGACATGTCCGGAGTCATTGTTTTTCATCCAAAAATTGATTTTTTGGACTGTACCAAAAATGATTCAAAATGTCAATTGGATCATGCCTCATGTTGAATAACCACTTTTTAAACCCTCACAGTGACCAAAATTGCCATTTTTACAGAGTTTTGATTACTCAAAAGCTTCAATTTTTACCCCTTTGAGGCACAGAAATGACTTTAAACACACTTATTTTAGTTGACAAAGTCATAATTCACATCCAACAGTCATTTACAGTCAAAAGATTAAATGTTAAAATTTCATCCATATTGACCATTTTGGGATCGTTCGACATGTCCGGAGTCATCGTTTTTCATCCGAAAATTGATTTTTTGAACTGTACCAAAAATGATTCAAAATGTCAATTGGATCGTGCCTCATGTTGAATAACCACTTTTTAAACCCTCACAGTGACCAAAATTGCCAATGTTACACAGTTTTGCTTACTCAAAAGCTTCAATTTTGACCCATTTCAGGCACAGAAATGACTTTAAACACACTTATTTTAGTTGACAAAGCCATAATTCACATCCAACAGTCATTTAGAGTCAAAAGATTAAATGTTAAAATTTCATCATTATAGACCATTTTGGGAACGTTCGACAGGTCCGGAGTCATCGTTTTTCGTCTGAAAATTGATTTTTTGGACTGTACCAAAAATGATTCAAAATGTCAATTGGATCGTGCCTCATGTTGAATAACCACTTTTTAAACCCTCAGAGTGACCAAAATTGCCATTTTTACAGAGTTTTGATTACTCAAAAGCTTCAATTTTTACCCCTTTGAGGCACAGAAATGACTTTAAACACACTTATTTTAGTTGACAAAGTCATAATTCACATCCAACAGTCATTTACAGTCAAAAGATTAAATGTTAAAATTTCATCCATATTGACCATTTTGGGATCGTTCGACATGTCCGGAGTCATCATTTTTCATCCGAAAATTGATTTTTTGGACTGTACCAAAAATGATTCAAAATGTCAATTGGATCGTGCCTCATTTTGAATAACCACTTTTTAAACCCTCACAGTGACCAAAATTGCCAATTTTACAGAGTTTTGCTTACACAAAAGCTTCAATTTTGACCCGTTTCAGGCACAAAAATGACTTTAAACACACTTATTTTAGTTGACAAAGTCATTATTCACATCCAACAGTCATTTACAGTCAAAAGATTAAATGTTAAAATTTCATCCATATTGACCATTTTGGGATCGTTCGACATGTCCGGAGTCATCGTTTTTCATCCGAAAATTGATTTTTTGGACTGTACCAAAAATGATTCAAAATGTCAATTGGATCGTGCCTCATGTTGAATAACCACTTTTTAAACCCTCACAGTGACCAAAATTGCCATTTTTACAGAGTTTTGATTACTCAAAAGCTTCAATTTTGACCCATTTCAGGCACAGAAATGACTTTAAACACACTTATTTTAGTTGACAAAGTCATAATTCACATCCAACAGTCATTTACAGTCAAAAGATTAAATGTTAAAATTTCATCCATATTGACCATTTTGGGATCGTTCGACATGTCCGGAGTCATCGTTTTTCATCCGAAAATTGATTTTTTGGACTGTA
The DNA here is from genome assembly GCF_964263255.1 of Lissotriton vulgaris. NCBI lineage: Eukaryota > Metazoa > Chordata > Amphibia > Caudata > Salamandridae > Lissotriton > Lissotriton vulgaris. The sequence continues at coordinate 611,359 of NW_028246629.1, forward strand.
CCAAAATGATTCAAAATGTCAATTGGATCGTGCCTCATGTTGAATAACCACTTTTTAAACCCTCACAGTGACCAAAATTGCCATTTTTACTGAGTTTTGCTTACTCAAAAGCTTCAATTTTGACCCATTTCAGGCACAGAAATGACTTTAAACACACTTACTTTAGTTGACAAAGTCATAATTCACATCCAACAGTCATTTACAGTCAAAAGATTAAATGTTAAAATTTCATCCATATTGACCATTTTGGGATCGTTCGACATGTCCGGAGTCATCATTTTTCATCCGAAAATTGATTTTTTGGACTGTACCAAAAATTATTCAAAATGTCAATTGGATCGTGCCTCATGTTGAATAACCACTTTTTAAACCCTCACAGTGACCAAAATTGCCATTTTTACAGAGTTTTGATTACTCAAAAGCTTCAATTTTGACCCATTTCAGGCACAGAAATGACTTTAAACACACTTATTTTAGTTGACAAAGTCATAATTCACATCCAACAGTCATTTACAGTCAAAAGATTAAATGTTAAAATTTCATCCATATTGACCATTTTGGGATCGTTCGACATGTCCGGAGTCATCGTTTTTCATCCGAAAATTGATTTTTTGGACTGTACCAAAAATGATTCAAAATGTCAATTGGATCGTGCCTCATGTTGAATAACCACTTTTTAAACCCTCACAGTGACCAAAATTGCCATTTTTACAGAGTTTTGCTTACTCAAAAGCTTCAATTTTGACCCATTTCAGGCACAGAAATGACTTTAAACACACTTATTTTAGTTGACAAAGTCATAATTCACATCCAACAGTCATTTACAGTCAAAAGATTAAATGTTAAAATGTCATCCATATTGACCATTTTGGGATCGTTCGACATGTCCGGAGTCATCGTTTTTCATCCGAAAATTGATTTTTTGAACTGTACCAAAAAGGATTCAAAATGTCAATTGGATCGTGCCTCATGTTGAATAACCACTTTTTAAACCCTCACAGTGACCAAAATTGCCAATGTTACACAGTTTTGCTTACTCAAAAGCTTCAATTTTGACCCATTTCAGGCACAGAAATGACTTTAAACACACTTATTTTAGTTGACAAAGCCATAATTCACATCCAACAGTCATTTAGAGTCAAAAGATTAAATGTTAAAATTTCATCATTATAGACCATTTTGGGAACGTTCGACAGGTCCGGAGTCATCGTTTTTCGTCTGAAAATTGATTTTTTGGACTGTACCAAAAATGATTCAAAATGTCAATTGGATCGTGCCTCATGTTGAATAACCACTTTTTAAACCCTCAGAGTGACCAAAATTGCCATTTTTACAGAGTTTTGATTACTCAAAAGCTTCAATTTTTACCCCTTTGAGGCACAGAAATGACTTTAAACACACTTATTTTAGTTGACAAAGTCATAATTCACATCCAACAGTCATTTACAGTCAAAAGATTAAATGTTAAAATTTCATCCATATTGACCATTTTGGGATCGTTCGACATGTCCGGAGTCATCGTTTTTCATCCGAAAATTGATTTTTTGGACTGTACCAAAATGATTCAAAATGTCAATTGGATCGTGCCTCATGTTGAATAACCACTTTTTAAACCCTCACAGTGACCAAAATTGCCATTTTTACTGAGTTTTGCTTACTCAAAAGCTTCAATTTTGACCCATTTCAGGCACAGAAATGACTTTAAACACACTTACTTTAGTTGATAAAGTCATAATTCACATCCAACAGTCATTTACAGTCAAAAGGTTAAATGTTAAAATTTCATCCATATTGACCATTTTGGGATCGTTCGACATGTCCGGAGTCATCATTTTTCATCCGAAAATTGATTTTTTGGACTGTACCAAAAATTATTCAAAATGTCAATTGGATCGTGCCTCATGTTGAATAACCACTTTTTAAACCCTCACAGTGACCAAAATTGCCATTTTTACAGAGTTTTGATTACTCAAAAGCTTCAATTTTGACCCATTTCAGGCACAGAAATGACTTTAAACACACTTATTTTAGTTGACAAAGTCATAATTCACATCCAACAGTCATTTACAGTCAAAAGATTAAATGTTAAAATTTCATCCATATTGACCATTTTGGGATCGTTCGACATGTCCGGAGTCATCGTTTTTCATCCGAAAATTGATTTTTTGGACTGTACCAAAAATGATTCAAAATGTCATTTGGATCGTGCCTCATGTTGAATAACCACTTTTTAAACCCTCACAGTGACCAAAATTGCCATTTTTACAGAGTTTTGCTTACTCAAAAGCTTCAATTTTGACCCATTTCAGGCACAGAAATGACTTTAAACACACTTATTTTAGTTGACAAAGTCATAATTCACATCCAACAGTCATTTACAGTCAAAAGATTAAATGTTAAAATTTCATCCATATTGACCATTTTGGGATCGTTCGACATGTCCGGAGTCATTGTTTTTCATTCAAAAATTGATTTTTTGGACTGTACCAAAAATGATTCAAAATGTCAATTGGATCATGCCTCATGTTGAATAACCACTTTTTAAACCCTCACAGTGACCAAAATTGCCATTTTTACAGAGTTTTGATTACTCAAAAGCTTCAATTTTTACCCCTTTGAGGCACAGAAATGACTTTAAACACACTTATTTTAGTTGACAAAGTCATAATTCACATCCAACAGTCATTTACAGTCAAAAGATTAAATGTTAAAATTTCATCCATATTGACCATTTTGGGATCGTTCGACATGTCCGGAGTCATCGTTTTTCATCCGAAAATTGATTTTTTGAACTGTACCAAAAATGATTCAAAATGTCAATTGGATCGTGCCTCATGTTGAATAACCACTTTTTAAACCCTCACAGTGACCAAAATTGCCAATGTTACACAGTTTTGCTTACTCAAAAGCTTCAATTTTGACCCATTTCAGGCACAGAAATGACTTTAAACACACTTATTTTAGTTGACAAAGCCATAATTCACATCCAACAGTCATTTAGAGTCAAAAGATTAAATGTTAAAATTTCATCATTATAGACCATTTTGGGAACGTTCGACAGGTCCGGAGTCATCGTTTTTCGTCTGAAAATTGATTTTTTGGACTGTACCAAAAATGATTCAAAATGTCAATTGGATCGTGCCTCATGTTGAATAACCACTTTTTAAACCCTCAGAGTGACCAAAATTGCCATTTTTACAGAGTTTTGATTACTCAAAAGCTTCAATTTTTACCCCTTTGAGGCACAGAAATGACTTTAAACACACTTATTTTAGTTGACAAAGTCATAATTCACATCCAACAGTCATTTACAGTCAAAAGATTAAATGTTAAAATTTCATCCATATTGACCATTTTGGGATCGTTCGACATGTCCGGAGTCATCATTTTTCATCCGAAAATTGATTTTTTGGACTGTACCAAAAATGATTCAAAATGTCAATTGGATCGTGCCTCATTTTGAATAACCACTTTTTAAACCCTCACAGTGACCAAAATTGCCAATTTTACAGAGTTTTGCTTACACAAAAGCTTCAATTTTGACCCGTTTCAGGCACAAAAATGACTTTAAACACACTTATTTTAGTTGACAAAGTCATTATTCACATCCAACAGTCATTTACAGTCAAAAGATTAAATGTTAAAATTTCATCCATATTGACCATTTTGGGATCGTTCGACATGTCCGGAGTCATCGTTTTTCATCCGAAAATTGATTTTTTGGACTGTACCAAAAATGATTCAAAATGTCAATTGGATCGTGCCTCATGTTGAATAACCACTTTTTAAACCCTCACAGTGACCAAAATTGCCATTTTTACAGAGTTTTGATTACTCAAAAGCTTCAATTTTGACCCATTTCAGGCACAGAAATGACTTTAAACACACTTATTTTAGTTGACAAAGTCATAATTCACATCCAACAGTCATTTACAGTCAAAAGATTAAATGTTAAAATTTCATCCATATTGACCATTTTGGGATCGTTCGACATGTCCGGAGTCATCGTTTTTCATCCGAAAATTGATTTTTTGGACTGTACCAAAATGATTCAAAATGTCAATTGGATCGTGCCTCATGTTGAATAACCACTTTTTAAACCCTCACAGTGACCAAAATTGCCATTTTTACTGAGTTTTGCTTACTCAAAAGCTTCAATTTTGACCCATTTCAGGCACAGAAATGACTTTAAACACACTTACTTTAGTTGATAAAGTCATAATTCACATCCAACAGTCATTTACAGTCAAAAGATTAAATGTTAAAATTTCATCCATATTGACCATTTTGGGATCGTTCGACATGTCCGGAGTCATCATTTTTCATCCGAAAATTGATTTTCTGGACTGTACCAAAAATTATTCAAAATGTCAATTGGATCGTGCCTCATGTTGAATAACCACTTTTTAAACCCTCACAGTGACCAAAATTGCCATTTTTACAGAGTTTTGATTACTCAAAAGCTTCAATTTTGACCCATTTCAGGCACAAAAATGACTTTAAACACACTTATTTTAGTTGACAAAGTCATTATTCACATCCAACAGTCATTTACAGTCAAAAGATTAAATGTTAAAATTTCATCCATATTGACCATTTTGGGATCGTTCGACATGTCCGGAGTCATCGTTTTTCATCCGAAAATTGATTTTTTGGACTGTACCAAAAATGATTCAAAATGTCAATTGGATCGTGCCTCATGTTGAATAACCACTTTTTAAACCCTAACAGTGACCAAAATTGCCATTTTTACAGAGTTTTGATTACTCAAAAGCTTCAATTTTGACCCATTTCAGGCACAGAAATGACTTTAAACACACTTATTTTAGTTGACAAAGTCATAATTCACATCCAACAGTCATTTACAGTCAAAAGATTAAATGTTAAAATTTCATCCATATTGACCATTTTGGGATCGTTCGACATGTCCGGAGTCATCGTTTTTCATCCGAAAATTGATTTTTTGGACTGTACCAAAATGATTCAAAATGTCAATTGGATCGTGCCTCATGTTGAATAACCACTTTTTAAACCCTCACAGTGACCAAAATTGCCATTTTTACTGAGTTTTGCTTACTCAAAAGCTTCAATTTTGACCCATTTCAGGCACAGAAATGACTTTAAACACACTTACTTTAGTTGATAAAGTCATAATTCACATCCAACAGTCATTTACAGTCAAAAGATTAAATGTTAAAATTTCATCCATATTGACCATTTTGGGATCGTTCGACATGTCCGGAGTCATCATTTTTCATCCGAAAATTGATTTTTTGGACTGTACCAAAAATTATTCAAAATGTCAATTGGATCGTGCCTCATGTTGAATAACCACTTTTTAAACCCTCAGAGTGACCAAAATTGCCATTTTTACAGAGTTTTGATTACTCAAAAGCTTCAATTTTTACCCCTTTGAGGCACAGAAATGACATTAAACACACTTATTTTAGTTGACAAAGTCATAATTCACATCCAACAGTCATTTACAGTCAAAAGATTAAATGTTAAAATTTCATCATTATAGACCATTTTGGGAACGTTCGACAGGTCCGGAGTCATCGTTTTTCGTCTGAAAATTGATTTTTTGGACTGTACCAAAAATGATTCAAAATGTCAATTGGATCGTGCCTCATGTTGAATAACCACTTTTTAAACCCTCAGAGTGACCAAAATTGCCATTTTTACAGAGTTTTGATTACTCAAAAGCTTCAATTTTTACCCCTTTGAGGCACAGAAATGACTTTAAACACACTTATTTTAGTTGACAAAGTCATAATTCACATCCAACAGTCATTTACAGTCAAAAGATTAAATGTTAAAATTTCATCCATATTGACCATTTTGGGATCGTTCGACATGTCCGGAGTCATCATTTTTCATCCGAAAATTGATTTTTTGGACTGTACCAAAAATGATTCAAAATGTCAATTGGATCGTGCCTCATTTTGAATAACCACTTTTTAAACCCTCACAGTGACCAAAATTGCCAATTTTACAGAGTTTTTCTTACACAAAAGCTTCAATTTTGACCCGTTTCAGGCACAAAAATGACTTTAAACACACTTATTTTAGTTGACAAAGTCATTATTCACATCCAACAGTCATTTACAGTCAAAAGATTAAATGTTAAAATTTCATCCATATTGACCATTTTGGGATCGTTCGACATGTCCGGAGTCATCGTTTTTCATCCGAAAATTGATTTTTTGGACTGTACCAAAAATGATTCAAAATGTCAATTGGATCGTGCCTCATGTTGAATAACCACTTTTTAAACCCTCACAGTGACCAAAATTGCCAATTTTACAGAGTTTTGATTACTCAAAAGCTTCAATTTTGACCCGTTTCAGGCACAAAAATGACTTTAAACACACTTATTTTAGTTGACAAAGTCATAATTCACATCCAACAGTCATTTACAGTCAAAAGATTAAATGTTAAAATTTCATCCATATTGACCATTTTGGGATCGTTCGACATGTCCGGAGTCATCGTTTTTCATCCGAAAATTGATTTTTTGGACTGTACCAAAATGATTCAAAATGTCAATTGGATCGTGCCTCATGTTGAATAACCACTTTTTAAACCCTCACAGTGACCAAAATTGCCATTTTTACAGAGTTTTGATTACTCAAAAGCTTCAATTTTGACCCATTTCAGGCACAGAAATGACTTTAAACACACTTATTTTAGTTGACAAAGTCATAATTCACATCCAACAGTCATTTACAGTCAAAAGATTAAATGTTAAAATTTCATCCATATTGACCATTTTGGGATCGTTCGACATGTCCGGAGTCATCGTTTTTCATCCGAAAATTGATTTTTTGGACTGTACCAAAATGATTCAAAATGTCAATTGGATCGTGCCTCATGTTGAATAACCACTTTTTAAACCCTCACAGTGACCAAAATTGCCATTTTTACTGAGTTTTGCTTACTCAAAAGCTTCAATTTTGACCCATTTCAGGCACAGAAATGACTTTAAACACACTTACTTTAGTTGATAAAGTCATAATTCACATCCAACAGTCATTTACAGTCAAAAGATTAAATGTTAAAATTTCATCCATATTGACCATTTTGGGATCGTTCGACATGTCCGGAGTCATCATTTTTCATCCGAAAATTGATTTTTTGGACTGTACCAAAAATTATTCAAAATGTCAATTGGATCGTGCCTCATGTTGAATAACCACTTTTTAAACCCTCACAGTGACCAAAATTGCCATTTTTACAGAGTTTTGATTACTCAAAAGCTTCAATTTTGACCCATTTCAGGCACAGAAATGACTTTAAACACACTTATTTTAGTTGACAAAGTCATAATTCACATCCAACAGTCATTTACAGTCAAAAGATTAAATGTTAAAATTTCATCCATATTGACCATTTTGGGATCGTTCGACATGTCCGGAGTCATCGTTTTTCATCCGAAAATTGATTTTTTGGACTGTACCAAAAATGATTCAAAATGTCAATTGGATCGTGCCTCATGTTGAATAACCACTTTTTAAACCCTCACAGTGACCAAAATTGCCATTTTTACAGAGTTTTGCTTACTCAAAAGCTTCAATTTTGACCCATTTCAGGCACAGAAATGACTTTAAACACACTTATTTTAGTTGACAAAGTCATAATTCACATCCAACAGTCATTTACAGTCAAAAGATTAAATGTTAAAATTTCATCCATATTGACCATTTTGGGATCGTTCGACATGTCCGGAGTCATTGTTTTTCATCCAAAAATTGATTTTTTGGACTGTACCAAAAATGATTCAAAATGTCAATTGGATCATGCCTCATGTTGAATAACCACTTTTTAAACCCTCACAGTGACCAAAATTGCCATTTTTACAGAGTTTTGATTACTCAAAAGCTTCAATTTTTACCCCTTTGAGGCACAGAAATGACTTTAAACACACTTATTTTAGTTGACAAAGTCATAATTCACATCCAACAGTCATTTACAGTCAAAAGATTAAATGTTAAAATTTCATCCATATTGACCATTTTGGGATCGTTCGACATGTCCGGAGTCATCGTTTTTCATCCGAAAATTGATTTTTTGAACTGTACCAAAAATGATTCAAAATGTCAATTGGATCGTGCCTCATGTTGAATAACCACTTTTTAAACCCTCACAGTGACCAAAATTGCCAATGTTACACAGTTTTGCTTACTCAAAAGCTTCAATTTTGACCCATTTCAGGCACAGAAATGACTTTAAACACACTTATTTTAGTTGACAAAGCCATAATTCACATCCAACAGTCATTTAGAGTCAAAAGATTAAATGTTAAAATTTCATCATTATAGACCATTTTGGGAACGTTCGACAGGTCCGGAGTCATCGTTTTTCGTCTGAAAATTGATTTTTTGGACTGTACCAAAAATGATTCAAAATGTCAATTGGATCGTGCCTCATGTTGAATAACCACTTTTTAAACCCTCAGAGTGACCAAAATTGCCATTTTTACAGAGTTTTGATTACTCAAAGCTTCAATTTTTACCCCTTTGAGGCACAGAAATGACTTTAAACACACTTATTTTAGTTGACAAAGTCATAATTCACATCCAACAGTCATTTACAGTCAAAAGATTAAATGTTAAAATTTCATCCATATTGACCATTTTGGGATCGTTCGACATGTCCGGAGTCATCATTTTTCATCCGAAAATTGATTTTTTGGACTGTACCAAAAATGATTCAAAATGTCAATTGGATCGTGCCTCATTTTGAATAACCACTTTTTAAACCCTCACAGTGACCAAAATTGCCAATTTTACAGAGTTTTGCTTACACAAAAGCTTCAATTTTGACCCGTTTCAGGCACAAAAATGACTTTAAACACACTTATTTTAGTTGACAAAGTCATTATTCACATCCAACAGTCATTTACAGTCAAAAGATTAAATGTTAAAATTTCATCCATATTGACCATTTTGGGATCGTTCGACATGTCCGGAGTCATCGTTTTTCATCCGAAAATTGATTTTTTGGACTGTACCAAAAATGATTCAAAATGTCAATTGGATCGTGCCTCATGTTGAATAACCACTTTTTAAACCCTCACAGTGACCAAAATTGCCATTTTTACAGAGTTTTGATTACTCAAAAGCTTCAATTTTGACCCATTTCAGGCACAGAAATGACTTTAAACACACTTATTTTAGTTGACAAAGTCATAATTCACATCCAACAGTCATTTACAGTCAAAAGATTAAATGTTAAAATTTCATCCATATTGACCATTTTGGGATCGTTCGACATGTCCGGAGTCATCGTTTTTCATCCGAAAATTGATTTTTTGGACTGTACCAAAATGATTCAAAATGTCAATTGGATCGTGCCTCATGTTGAATAACCACTTTTTAAACCCTCACAGTGACCAAAATTGCCATTTTTACTGAGTTTTGCTTACTCAAAAGCTTCAATTTTGACCCATTTCAGGCACAGAAATGACTTTAAACACACTTACTTTAGTTGATAAAGTCATAATTCACATCCAACAGTCATTTACAGTCAAAAGATTAAATGTTAAAATTTCATCCATATTGACCATTTTGGGATCGTTCGACATGTCCGGAGTCATCATTTTTCATCCGAAAATTGATTTTCTGGACTGTACCAAAAATTATTCAAAATGTCAATTGGATCGTGCCTCATGTTGAATAACCACTTTTTAAACCCTCACAGTGACCAAAATTGCCATTTTTACAGAGTTTTGATTACTCAAAAGCTTCAATTTTGACCCATTTCAGGCACAAAAATGACTTTAAACACACTTATTTTAGTTGACAAAGTCATTATTCACATCCAACAGTCATTTACAGTCAAAAGATTAAATGTTAAAATTTCATCCATATTGACCATTTTGGGATCGTTCGACATGTCCGGAGTCATCGTTTTTCATCCGAAAATTGATTTTTTGGACTGTACCAAAAATGATTCAAAATGTCAATTGGATCGTGCCTCATGTTGAATAACCACTTTTTAAACCCTAACAGTGACCAAAATTGCCATTTTTACAGAGTTTTGATTACTCAAAAGCTTCAATTTTGACCCATTTCAGGCACAGAAATGACTTTAAACACACTTATTTTAGTTGACAAAGTCATAATTCACATCCAACAGTCATTTACAGTCAAAAGATTAAATGTTAAAATTTCATCCATATTGACCATTTTGGGATCGTTCGACATGTCCGGAGTCATCGTTTTTCATCCGAAAATTGATTTTTTGGACTGTACCAAAATGATTCAAAATGTCAATTGGATCGTGCCTCATGTTGAATAACCACTTTTTAAACCCTCACAGTGACCAAAATTGCCATTTTTACTGAGTTTTGCTTACTCAAAAGCTTCAATTTTGACCCATTTCAGGCACAGAAATGACTTTAAACACACTTACTTTAGTTGATAAAGTCATAATTCACATCCAACAGTCATTTACAGTCAAAAGATTAAATGTTAAAATTTCATCCATATTGACCATTTTGGGATCGTTCGACATGTCCGGAGTCATCATTTTTCATCCGAAAATTGATTTTTTGGACTGTACCAAAAATTATTCAAAATGTCAATTGGATCGTGCCTCATGTTGAATAACCACTTTTTAAACCCTCAGAGTGACCAAAATTGCCATTTTTACAGAGTTTTGATTACTCAAAAGCTTCAATTTTTACCCCTTTGAGGCACAGAAATGACATTAAACACACTTATTTTAGTTGACAAAGTCATAATTCACATCCAACAGTCATTTACAGTCAAAAGATTAAATGTTAAAATTTCATCATTATAGACCATTTTGGGAACGTTCGACAGGTCCGGAGTCATCGTTTTTCGTCTGAAAATTGATTTTTTGGACTGTACCAAAAATGATTCAAAATGTCAATTGGATCGTGCCTCATGTTGAATAACCACTTTTTAAACCCTCAGAGTGACCAAAATTGCCATTTTTACAGAGTTTTGATTACTCAAAAGCTTCAATTTTTACCCCTTTGAGGCACAGAAATGACTTTAAACACACTTATTTTAGTTGACAAAGTCATAATTCACATCCAACAGTCATTTACAGTCAAAAGATTAAATGTTAAAATTTCATCCATATTGACCATTTTGGGATCGTTCGACATGTCCGGAGTCATCATTTTTCATCCGAAAATTGATTTTTTGGACTGTACCAAAAATGATTCAAAATGTCAATTGGATCGTGCCTCATTTTGAATAACCACTTTTTAAACCCTCACAGTGACCAAAATTGCCAATTTTACAGAGTTTTTCTTACACAAAAGCTTCAATTTTGACCCGTTTCAGGCACAAAAATGACTTTAAACACACTTATTTTAGTTGACAAAGTCATTATTCACATCCAACAGTCATTTACAGTCAAAAGATTAAATGTTAAAATTTCATCCATATTGACCATTTTGGGATCGTTCGACATGTCCGGAGTCATCGTTTTTCATCCGAAAATTGATTTTTTGGACTGTACCAAAAATGATTCAAAATGTCAATTGGATCGTGCCTCATGTTGAATAACCACTTTTTAAACCCTCACAGTGACCAAAATTGCCAATTTTACAGAGTTTTGATTACTCAAAAGCTTCAATTTTGACCCGTTTCAGGCACAAAAATGACTTTAAACACACTTATTTTAGTTGACAAAGTCATAATTCACATCCAACAGTCATTTACAGTCAAAAGATTAAATGTTAAAATTTCATCCATATTGACCATTTTGGGATCGTTCGACATGTCCGGAGTCATCGTTTTTCATCCGAAAATTGATTTTTTGGACTGTACCAAAATGATTCAAAATGTCAATTGGATCGTGCCTCATGTTGAATAACCACTTTTTAAACCCTCACAGTGACCAAAATTGCCATTTTTACAGAGTTTTGATTACTCAAAAGCTTCAATTTTGACCCATTTCAGGCACAGAAATGACTTTAAACACACTTATTTTAGTTGACAAAGTCATAATTCACATCCAACAGTCATTTACAGTCAAAAGATTAAATGTTAAAATTTCATCCATATTGACCATTTTGGGATCGTTCGACATGTCCGGAGTCATCGTTTTTCATCCGAAAATTGATTTTTTGGACTGTACCAAAATGATTCAAAATGTCAATTGGATCGTGCCTCATGTTGAATAACCACTTTTTAAACCCTCACAGTGACCAAAATTGCCATTTTTACTGAGTTTTGCTTACTCAAAAGCTTCAATTTTGACCCATTTCAGGCACAGAAATGACTTTAAACACACTTACTTTAGTTGATAAAGTCATAATTCACATCCAACAGTCATTTACAGTCAAAAGATTAAATGTTAAAATTTCATCCATATTGACCATTTTGGGATCGTTCGACATGTCCGGAGTCATCATTTTTCATCCGAAAATTGATTTTTTGGACTGTACCAAAAATTATTCAAAATGTCAATTGGATCGTGCCTCATGTTGAATAACCACTTTTTAAACCCTCACAGTGACCAAAATTGCCATTTTTACAGAGTTTTGATTACTCAAAAGCTTCAATTTTGACCCATTTCAGGCACAGAAATGACTTTAAACACACTTATTTTAGTTGACAAAGTCATAATTCACATCCAACAGTCATTTACAGTCAAAAGATTAAATGTTAAAATTTCATCCATATTGACCATTTTGGGATCGTTCGACATGTCCGGAGTCATCGTTTTTCATCCGAAAATTGATTTTTTGGACTGTACCAAAAATGATTCAAAATGTCAATTGGATCGTGCCTCATGTTGAATAACCACTTTTTAAACCCTCACAGTGACCAAAATTGCCATTTTTACAGAGTTTTGCTTACTCAAAAGCTTCAATTTTGACCCATTTCAGGCACAGAAATGACTTTAAACACACTTATTTTAGTTGACAAAGTCATAATTCACATCCAACAGTCATTTACAGTCAAAAGATTAAATGTTAAAATTTCATCCATATTGACCATTTTGGGATCGTTCGACATGTCCGGAGTCATCGTTTTTCATCCGAAAATTGATTTTTTGAACTGTACCAAAAAGGATTCAAAATGTCAATTGGATCGTGCCTCATGTTGAATAACCACTTTTTAAACCCTCACAGTGACCAAAATTGCCAATGTTACACAGTTTTGCTTACTCAAAAGCTTCAATTTTGACCCATTTCAGGCACAGAAATGACTTTAAACACACTTATTTTAGTTGACAAAGCCATAATTCACATCCAACAGTCATTTAGAGTCAAAAGATTAAATGTTAAAATTTCATCATTATAGACCATTTTGGGAACGTTCGACAGGTCCGGAGTCATCGTTTTTCGTCTGAAAATTGATTTTTTGGACTGTACCAAAAATGATTCAAAATGTCAATTGGATCGTGCCTCATGTTGAATAACCACTTTTTAAACCCTCAGAGTGACCAAAATTGCCATTTTTACAGAGTTTTGATTACTCAAAAGCTTCAATTTTTACCCCTTTGAGGCACAGAAATGACTTTAAACACACTTATTTTAGTTGACAAAGTCATAATTCACATCCAACAGTCATTTACAGTCAAAAGATTAAATGTTAAAATTTCATCCATATTGACCATTTTGGGATCGTTCGACATGTCCGGAGTCATCATTTTTCATCCGAAAATTGATTTTTTGGACTGTACCAAAAATGATTCAAAATGTCAATTGGATCGTGCCTCATGTTGAATAACCACTTTTTAAACCCTCACAGTGACCAAAATTGCCATTTTTACAGAGTTTTGATTACTCAAAAGCTTCAATTTTGACCCATTTCAGGCACAGAAATGACTTTAAACACACTTATTTTAGTTGACAAAGTCATAATTCACATCCAACAGTCATTTACAGTCAAAAGATTAAATGTTAAAATTTCATCCATATTGACCATTTTGGGATCGTTCGACATGTCCGGAGTCATCGTTTTTCATCCGAAAATTGATTTTTTGGACTGTACCAAAATGATTCAAAATGTCAATTGGATCGTGCCTCATGTTGAATAACCACTTTTTAAACCCTCACAGTGACCAAAATTGCCATTTTTACTGAGTTTTGCTTACTCAAAAGCTTCAATTTTGACCCATTTCAGGCACAGAAATGACTTTAAACACACTTACTTTAGTTGATAAAGTCATAATTCACATCCAACAGTCATTTACAGTCAAAAGATTAAATGTTAAAATTTCATCCATATTGACCATTTTGGGATCGTTCGACATGTCCGGAGTCATCATTTTTCATCCGAAAATTGATTTTTTGGACTGTACCAAAAATTATTCAAAATGTCAATTGGATCGTGCCTCATGTTGAATAACCACTTTTTAAACCCTCACAGTGACCAAAATTGCCATTTTTACAGAGTTTTGATTACTCAAAAGCTTCAATTTTGACCCATTTCAGGCACAGAAATGACTTTAAACACACTTATTTTAGTTGACAAAGTCATAATTCACATCCAACAGTCATTTACAGTCAAAAGATTAAATGTTAAAATTTCATCCATATTGACCATTTTGGGATCGTTCGACATGTCCGGAGTCATCGTTTTTCATCCGAAAATTGATTTTTTGGACTGTACCAAAAATGATTCAAAATGTCAATTGGATCGTGCCTCATGTTGAATAACCACTTTTTAAACCCTCACAGTGACCAAAATTGCCATTTTTACAGAGTTTTGCTTACTCAAAAGCTTCAATTTTGACCCATTTCAGGCACAGAAATGACTTTAAACACACTTATTTTAGTTGACAAAGTCATAATTCACATCCAACAGTCATTTACAGTCAAAAGATTAAATGTTAAAATTTCATCCATATTGACCATTTTGGGATCGTTCGACATGTCCGGAGTCATCGTTTTTCATCCGAAAATTGATTTTTTGAACTGTACCAAAAAGGATTCAAAATGTCAATTGGATCGTGCCTCATGTTGAATAACCACTTTTTAAACCCTCACAGTGACCAAAATTGCCAATTTTACACAGTTTTGCTTACTCAAAAGCTTCAATTTTGACCCATTTCAGGCACAGAAATGACTTTAAACACACTTATTTTAGTTGACAAAGCCATAATTCACATCCAACAGTCATTTAGAGTCAAAAGATTAAATGTTAAAATTTCATCATTATAGACCATTTTGGGAACGTTCGACAGGTCCGGAGTCATCGTTTTTCGTCTGAAAATTGATTTTTTGGACTGTACCAAAAATGATTCAAAATGTCAATTGGATCGTGCCTCATGTTGAATAACCACTTTTTAAACCCTCAGAGTGACCAAAATTGCCATTTTTACAGAGTTTTGATTACTCAAAAGCTTCAATTTTTACCCCTTTGAGGCACAGAAATGACTTTAAACACACTTATTTTAGTTGACCAAGTCATAATTCACATCCAACAGTCATTTACAGTCAAAAGATTAAATGTTAAAATTTCATCCATATTGACCATTTTGGGATCGTTCGACATGTCCGGAGTCATCGTTTTTCATCCGAAAATTGATTTTTTGGACTGTACCAAAAATGATTCAAAATGTCAATTGGATCGTGCCTCATTTTGAATAACCACTTTTTAAACCCTCACAGTGACCAAAATTGCCAATTTTACAGAGTTTTGCTTACACAAAAGCTTCAATTTTGACCCGTTTCAGGCACAGAAATGACTTTAAACACACTTATTTTAGTTGACAAAGCCATTATTCACATCCAACAGTCATTTAGAGTCAAAAGATTAAATGTTAAAATTTCATCCATATTGACCATTTTGGGATCGTTCGACATGTCCGGAGTCATCGTTTTTCATCCGAAAATTGATTTTTTGGACTGTACCAAAAATGATTCAAAATGTCAATTGGATCGTGCCTCATGTTGAATAACCACTTTTTAAACCCTCACAGTGACCAAAATTGCCATTTTTACAGAGTTTTGATTACTCAAAAGCTTCAATTTTTACCCCTTAGAGGCACAGAAATGACTTTAAACACACTTATTTTAGTTGACAAAGTCATAATTCACATCCAACAGTCATTTACAGTCAAAAGATTAAATGTTAAAATTTCATCCATATTGACCATTTTGGGATCGTTCGACATGTCCGGAGTCATCGTTTTTCATCCGAAAATTGATTTTTTGGACTGTACCAAAAATGATTCAAAATGTCATTTGGATCGTGCCTCATGTTGAATAACCACTTTTTAAACCCTCACAGTGACCAAAATTGCCATTTTTACAGAGTTTTGCTTACTCAAAAGCTTCAATTTTGACCCATTTCAGGCACAGAAATGACTTTAAACACACTTATTTTAGTTGACAAAGTCATAATTCACATCCAACAGTCATTTACAGTCAAAAGATTAAATGTTAAAATTTCATCCATATTGACCATTTTGGGATCGTTCGACATGTCCGGAGTCATTGTTTTTCATCCAAAAATTGATTTTTTGGACTGTACCAAAAATGATTCAAAATGTCAATTGGATCATGCCTCATGTTGAATAACCACTTTTTAAACCCTCACAGTGACCAAAATTGCCATTTTTACAGAGTTTTGATTACTCAAAAGCTTCAATTTTTACCCCTTTGAGGCACAGAAATGACTTTAAACACACTTATTTTAGTTGACAAAGTCATAATTCACATCCAACAGTCATTTAGAGTCAAAAGATTAAATGTTAAAATTTCATCCATATTGACCATTTTGGGATCGTTCGACATGTCAGGAGTCATCGTTTTTCATCCGAAAATTGATTTTTTGAACTGTACCAAAAATGATTCAAAATGTCAATTGGATCGTGCCTCATGTTGAATAACCACTTTTTAAACCCTCACAGTGACCAAAATTGCCAATTTTACACAGTTTTGCTTACTCAAAAGCTTCAATTTTGACCCATTTCAGGCACAGAAATGACTTTAAACACACTTATTTTAGTTGACAAAGCCATAATTCACATCCAACAGTCATTTAGAGTCAAAAGATTAAATGTTAAAATTTCATCATTATAGACCATTTTGGGAACGTTCGACAGGTCCGGAGTCATCGTTTTTCGACTGAAAATTGATTTTTTGGACTGTACCAAAAATGATTCAAAATGTCAATTGGATCGTGCCTCATGTTGAATAACCACTTTTTAAACCCTCAAAGTGACCAAAATTGCCATTTTTACAGAGTTTTGCTTACTCAAAAGCTTCAATTTTGACCCATTTCAGGCACAGAAATGACTTTAAACACACTTATTTTAGTTGACAAAGTCATAATTCACATCCAACAGTCATTTACAGTCAAAAGATTAAATGTTAAAATTTCATCCATATTGACCATTTTGGGATCGTTCGACATGCCCGGAGTCATCGTTTTTCATCCGGAAATTGATTTTTTGGACTGTACCAAAATGATTCAAAATGTCAATTGGATCGTGCCTCATGTTGAATAACCACTTTTTAAACCCTCACAGTGACCAAAATTGCCATTTTTACTGAGTTTTGCTTACTCAAAAGCTTCAATTTTGACCCATTTCAGGCACAGAAATGACTTTAAACACACTTACTTTAGTTGATAAAGTCATAATTCACATCCAACAGTCATTTACAGTCAAAAGATTAAATGTTAAAATTTCATCCATATTGACCATTTTGGGATCGTTCGACATGTCCGGAGTCATCATTTTTCATCCGAAAATTGATTTTTTGGACTGTACCAAAAATTATTCAAAATGTCAATTGGATCGTGCCTCATGTTGAATAACCACTTTTTAAACCCTCACAGTGACCAAAATTGCCATTTTTACAGAGTTTTGATTACTCAAAAGCTTCAATTTTGACCCATTTCAGGCACAGAAATGACTTTAAACACACTTATTTTAGTTGACAAAGTCATAATTCACATCCAACAGTCATTTACAGTCAAAAGATTAAATGTTAAAATTTCATCCATATTGACCATTTTGGGATCGTTCGACATGTCCGGAGTCATCGTTTTTCATCCGAAAATTTATTTTTTGGACTGTACCAAAAATGATTCAAAATGTCAATTGGATCGTGCCTCATTTTGAATAACCACTTTTTAAACCCTCACAGTGACCAAAATTGCCAATTTTACAGAGTTTTGCTTACACAAAAGCTTCAATTTTGACCCGTTTCAGGCACAGAAATTACTTTAAACACACTTATTTTAGTTGACAAAGTCATTATTCACATCCAACAGTCATTTAGAGTCAAAAGATTAAATGTTAAAATTTCATCCATATTGACCATTTTGGGATCGTTCGACATGTCCGGAGTCATCGTTTTTCATCCGAAAATTGATTTTTTGGACTGTACCAAAAATGATTCAAAATGTCAATTGGATCGTGCCTCATGTTGAATAACCACTTTTTAAACCCTCACAGTGACCAAAATTGCCATTTTTACAGAGTTTTGATTACTCAAAAGCTTCAATTTTGACCCATTTCAGGCACAGAAATGACTTTAAACAAACTTATTTTAGTTGACAAAGTCATAATTCACATCCAACAGTCATTTACAGTCAAAAGATTAAATGTTAAAATTTCATCCATATTGACCATTTTGGGATCGTTCGACATGTCCGGAGTCATCATTTTTCATCCGAAAATTGATTTTTTGGACTGTACCAAAAATGATTCAAAATGTCAATTGGATCGTGCCTCATGTTGAATAACCACTTTTTAAACCCTCACAGTGACCAAAATTGCCATTTTTACAGAGTTTTGCTTACTCAAAAGCTTCAATTTTGACCCATTTCAGGCACAGAAATGACTTTAAACACACTTATTTTAGTTGACAAAGTCATAATTCACATCCAACAGTCATTTACAGTCAAAAGATTAAATGTTAAAATTTCATCCATATTGACCATTTTGGGATCGTTTGACATGTCCGGAGTCATCGTTTTTCATCCGAAAATTGATTTTTTGAACTGTACCAAAAAGGATTCAAAATGTCAATTGGATCGTGCCTCATGTTGAATAACCACTTTTTAAACCCTTACAGTGACCAAAATTGCCAATTTTACACAGTTTTGCTTACTCAAAAGCTTCAATTTTGACCCATTTCAGGCACAGAAATGACTTTAAACA
Organism: Lissotriton vulgaris; assembly: GCF_964263255.1. NCBI lineage: Eukaryota > Metazoa > Chordata > Amphibia > Caudata > Salamandridae > Lissotriton > Lissotriton vulgaris. Next base: position 630,472 of record NW_028246629.1, read on the forward strand.
CACTTATTTTAGTTGACAAAGCCATAATTCACATCCAACAGTCATTTAGAGTCAAAAGATTAAATGTTAAAATTTCATCATTATAGACCATTTTGGGAACGTTCGACAGGTCCGGAGTCATCGTTTTTCGTCTGAAAATTGATTTTTTGGACTGTACCAAAAATGATTCAAAATGTCAATTGGATCGTGCCTCATGTTGAATAACCACTTTTTAAACCCTCAGAGTGACCAAAATTGCCATTTTTACAGAGTTTTGATTACTCAAAAGCTTCAATTTTTACCCCTTTGAGGCACAGAAATGACTTTAAACACACTTATTTTAGTTGACAAAGTCATAATTTACATCCAACAGTCATTTACAGTCAAAAGATTAAATGTTAAAATTTCATCCATATTGACCATTTTGGGATCGTTCGACATGTCCGGAGTCATCGTTTTTCATCCGAAAATTGATTTTTTGGACTGTACCAAAAATGATTCAAAATGTCAATTGGATCGTGCCTCATTTTGAATAACCACTTTTTAAACCCTCACAGTGACCAAAATTGCCAATTTTACAGAGTTTTGCTTACACAAAAGCTTCAATTTTGACCCGTTTCAGGCACAGAAATGACTTTAAACACACTTATTTTAGTTGACAAAGTCATTATTCACATCCAACAGTCATTTAGAGTCAAAAGATTAAATGTTAAAATTTCGTCCATATTGACCATTTTGGGATCGTTCGACATGTCCGGAGTCATCGTTTTTCATCCGAAAATTGATTTTTTGGACTGTACCAAAAATGATTCAAAATGTCAATTGGATCGTGCCTCATGTTGAATAACCACTTTTTAAACCCTCACAGTGACCAAAATTGCCATTTTTACAGAGTTTTGATTACTCAAAAGCTTCAATTTTTACCCCTTTGAGGCACAGAAATGACTTTAAACACACTTATTTTAGTTGACAAAGTCATAATTCACATCCAACAGTCATTTACAGTCAAAAGATTAAATGTTAAAATTTCATCCATATTGACCATTTTGGGATCGTTCGACATGTCCGGAGTCATCATTTTTCATCCGAAAATTGATTTTTTGGACTGTACCAAAAATGATTCAAAATGTCAATTGGATCGTGCCTCATTTTGAATAACCACTTTTTAAACCCTCACAGTGACCAAAATTGCCAATTTTACAGAGTTTTGCTTACACAAAAGCTTCAATTTTGACCCGTTTCAGGCACAGAAATGACTTTAAACACACTTATTTTAGTTGACAAAGCCATAATTCACATCCAACAGTCATTTAGAGTCAAAAGATTAAATGTTAAAATTTCATCATTATAGACCATTTTGGGAACGTTCGACAGGTCCGGAGTCATCGTTTTTCGTCTGAAAATTGATTTTTTGGACTGTACCAAAAATGATTCAAAATGTCAATTGGATCGTGCCTCATGTTGAATAACCACTTTTTAAACCCTCAGAGTGACCAAAATTGCCATTTTTTACAGAGTTTTGATTACTCAAAAGCTTCAATTTTTACCCCTTTGAGGCACAGAAATGACTTTAAACACACTTATTTTAGTTGACAAAGTCATAATTCACATCCAACAGTCATTTACAGTCAAAAGATTAAATGTTAAAATTTCATCCATATTGACCATTTTGGGATCGTTCGACATGTCCGGAGTCATCATTTTTCATCCGAAAATTGATTTTTTGGACTGTACCAAAAATGATTCAAAATGTCAATTGGATCGTGCCTCATTTTGAATAACCACTTTTTAAACCCTCACAGTGACCAAAATTGCCAATTTTACAGAGTTTTGCTTACACAAAAGCTTCAATTTTGACCCGTTTCAGGCACAGAAATGACTTTAAACACACTTATTTTAGTTGACAAAGTCATTATTCACATCCAACAGTCATTTAGAGTCAAAAGATTAAATGTTAAAATTTCATCCATATTGACCATTTTGGGATCGTTCGACATGTCCGGAGTCATCGTTTTTCATCCGAAAATTGATTTTTTTGGACTGTACCAAAAATGATTCAAAATGTCAATTGGATCGTGCCTCATGTTGAATAACCACTTTTTAAACCCTCACAGTGACCAAAATTGCCATTTTTACAGAGTTTTGATTACTCAAAAGCTTCAATTTTGACCCATTTCAGGCACAGAAATGACTTTAAACACACTTATTTTAGTTGACAAAGTCATAATTCACATCCAACAGTCATTTACAGTCAAAAGATTAAATGTTAAAATTTCATCCATATTGACCATTTTGGGATCGTTCGACATGTCCGGAGTCATCGTTTTTCATCCGAAAATTGATTTTTTGGACTGTACCAAAAATGATTCAAAATGTCAATTGGATCGTGCCTCATGTTGAATAACCACTTTTTAAACCCTCACAGTGACCAAAATTGCCATTTTTACAGAGTTTTGCTTACTCAAAAGCTTCAATTTTGACCCATTTCAGGCACAGAAATGACTTTAAACACACTTATTTTAGTTGACAAAGTCATAATTCACATCCAACAGTCATTTAGAGTCAAAAGATTAAATGTTAAAATTTCATCCATATTGACCATTTTGGGATCGTTCGACATGTCAGGAGTCATCGTTTTTCATCCGAAAATTGATTTTTTGAACTGTACCAAAAATGATTCAAAATGTCAATTGGATCGTGCCTCATGTTGAATAACCACTTTTTAAACCCTCACAGTGACCAAAATTGCCAATTTTACACAGTTTTGCTTACTCAAAAGCTTCAATTTTGACCCATTTCAGGCACAGAAATGACTTTAAACACACTTATTTTAGTTGACAAAGCCATAATTCACATCCAACAGTCATTTAGAGTCAAAAGATTAAATGTTAAAATTTCATCATTATAGACCATTTTGGGAACGTTCGACAGGTCCGGAGTCATCGTTTTTCGACTGAAAATTGATTTTTTGGACTGTACCAAAAATGATTCAAAATGTCAATTGGATCGTGCCTCATGTTGAATAACCACTTTTTAAACCCTCAAAGTGACCAAAATTGCCATTTTTACAGAGTTTTGCTAACTCAAAAGCTTCAATTTTGACCCATTTCAGGCACAGAAATGACTTTAAACACACTTATTTTAGTTGACAAAGTCATAATTCACATCCAACAGTCATTTACAGTCAAAAGATTAAATGTTAAAATTTCATCCATATTGACCATTTTGGGATCGTTCGACATGCCCGGAGTCATCGTTTTTCATCCGGAAATTGATTTTTTGGACTGTACCAAAATGATTCAAAATGTCAATTGGATCGTGCCTCATGTTGAATAACCACTTTTTAAACCCTCACAGTGACCAAAATTGCCATTTTTACTGAGTTTTGCTTACTCAAAAGCTTCAATTTTGACCCATTTCAGGCACAGAAATGACTTTAAACACACTTACTTTAGTTGATAAAGTCATAATTCACATCCAACAGTCATTTACAGTCAAAAGATTAAATGTTAAAATTTCATCCATATTGACCATTTTGGGATCGTTCGACATGTCCGGAGTCATCATTTTTCATCCGAAAATTGATTTTTTGGACTGTACCAAAAATTATTCAAAATGTCAATTGGATCGTGCCTCATGTTGAATAACCACTTTTTAAACCCTCACAGTGACCAAAATTGCCATTTTTACAGAGTTTTGATTACTCAAAAGCTTCAATTTTGACCCATTTCAGGCACAGAAATGACTTTAAACACACTTATTTTAGTTGACAAAGTCATAATTCACATCCAACAGTCATTTACAGTCAAAAGATTAAATGTTAAAATTTCATCCATATTGACCATTTTGGGATCGTTCGACATGTCCGGAGTCATCGTTTTTCATCCGAAAATTTATTTTTTGGACTGTACCAAAAATGATTCAAAATGTCAATTGGATCGTGCCTCATTTTGAATAACCACTTTTTAAACCCTCACAGTGACCAAAATTGCCAATTTTACAGAGTTTTGCTTACACAAAAGCTTCAATTTTGACCCGTTTCAGGCACAGAAATTACTTTAAACACACTTATTTTAGTTGACAAAGTCATTATTCACATCCAACAGTCATTTAGAGTCAAAAGATTAAATGTTAAAATTTCATCCATATTGACCATTTTGGGATCGTTCGACATGTCCGGAGTCATCGTTTTTCATCCGAAAATTGATTTTTTGGACTGTACCAAAAATGATTCAAAATGTCAATTGGATCGTGCCTCATGTTGAATAACCACTTTTTAAACCCTCACAGTGACCAAAATTGCCATTTTTACAGAGTTTTGATTACTCAAAAGCTTCAATTTTGACCCATTTCAGGCACAGAAATGACTTTAAACAAACTTATTTTAGTTGACAAAGTCATAATTCACATCCAACAGTCATTTACAGTCAAAAGATTAAATGTTAAAATTTCATCCATATTGACCATTTTGGGATCGTTCGACATGTCCGGAGTCATCATTTTTCATCCGAAAATTGATTTTTTGGACTGTACCAAAAATGATTCAAAATGTCAATTGGATCGTGCCTCATGTTGAATAACCACTTTTTAAACCCTCACAGTGACCAAAATTGCCATTTTTACAGAGTTTTGCTTACTCAAAAGCTTCAATTTTGACCCATTTCAGGCACAGAAATGACTTTAAACACACTTATTTTAGTTGACAAAGTCATAATTCACATCCAACAGTCATTTACAGTCAAAAGATTAAATGTTAAAATTTCATCCATATTGACCATTTTGGGATCGTTTGACATGTCCGGAGTCATCGTTTTTCATCCGAAAATTGATTTTTTGAACTGTACCAAAAAGGATTCAAAATGTCAATTGGATCGTGCCTCATGTTGAATAACCACTTTTTAAACCCTTACAGTGACCAAAATTGCCAATTTTACACAGTTTTGCTTACTCAAAAGCTTCAATTTTGACCCATTTCAGGCACAGAAATGACTTTAAACACACTTATTTTAGTTGACAAAGCCATAATTCACATCCAACAGTCATTTAGAGTCAAAAGATTAAATGTTAAAATTTCATCATTATAGACCATTTTGGGAACGTTCGACAGGTCCGGAGTCATCGTTTTTCGTCTGAAAATTGATTTTTTGGACTGTACCAAAAATGATTCAAAATGTCAATTGGATCGTGCCTCATGTTGAATAACCACTTTTTAAACCCTCAGAGTGACCAAAATTGCCATTTTTACAGAGTTTTGATTACTCAAAAGCTTCAATTTTTACCCCTTTGAGGCACAGAAATGACTTTAAACACACTTATTTTAGTTGACAAAGTCATAATTTACATCCAACAGTCATTTACAGTCAAAAGATTAAATGTTAAAATTTCATCCATATTGACCATTTTGGGATCGTTCGACATGTCCGGAGTCATCGTTTTTCATCCGAAAATTGATTTTTTGGACTGTACCAAAAATGATTCAAAATGTCAATTGGATCGTGCCTCATTTTGAATAACCACTTTTTAAACCCTCACAGTGACCAAAATTGCCAATTTTACAGAGTTTTGCTTACACAAAAGCTTCAATTTTGACCCGTTTCAGGCACAGAAATGACTTTAAACACACTTATTTTAGTTGACAAAGTCATTATTCACATCCAACAGTCATTTAGAGTCAAAAGATTAAATGTTAAAATTTCGTCCATATTGACCATTTTGGGATCGTTCGACATGTCCGGAGTCATCGTTTTTCATCCGAAAATTGATTTTTTGGACTGTACCAAAAATGATTCAAAATGTCAATTGGATCGTGCCTCATGTTGAATAACCACTTTTTAAACCCTCACAGTGACCAAAATTGCCATTTTTACAGAGTTTTGATTACTCAAAAGCTTCAATTTTTACCCCTTTGAGGCACAGAAATGACTTTAAACACACTTATTTTAGTTGACAAAGTCATAATTCACATCCAACAGTCATTTACAGTCAAAAGATTAAATGTTAAAATTTCATCCATATTGACCATTTTGGGATCGTTCGACATGTCCGGAGTCATCATTTTTCATCCGAAAATTGATTTTTTGGACTGTACCAAAAATGATTCAAAATGTCAATTGGATCGTGCCTCATTTTGAATAACCACTTTTTAAACCCTCACAGTGACCAAAATTGCCAATTTTACAGAGTTTTGCTTACACAAAAGCTTCAATTTTGACCCGTTTCAGGCACAGAAATGACTTTAAACACACTTATTTTAGTTGACAAAGCCATAATTCACATCCAACAGTCATTTAGAGTCAAAAGATTAAATGTTAAAATTTCATCATTATAGACCATTTTGGGAACGTTCGACAGGTCCGGAGTCATCGTTTTTCGTCTGAAAATTGATTTTTTGGACTGTACCAAAAATGATTCAAAATGTCAATTGGATCGTGCCTCATGTTGAATAACCACTTTTTAAACCCTCAGAGTGACCAAAATTGCCATTTTTTACAGAGTTTTGATTACTCAAAAGCTTCAATTTTTACCCCTTTGAGGCACAGAAATGACTTTAAACACACTTATTTTAGTTGACAAAGTCATAATTCACATCCAACAGTCATTTACAGTCAAAAGATTAAATGTTAAAATTTCATCCATATTGACCATTTTGGGATCGTTCGACATGTCCGGAGTCATCATTTTTCATCCGAAAATTGATTTTTTGGACTGTACCAAAAATGATTCAAAATGTCAATTGGATCGTGCCTCATTTTGAATAACCACTTTTTAAACCCTCACAGTGACCAAAATTGCCAATTTTACAGAGTTTTGCTTACACAAAAGCTTCAATTTTGACCCGTTTCAGGCACAGAAATGACTTTAAACACACTTATTTTAGTTGACAAAGTCATTATTCACATCCAACAGTCATTTAGAGTCAAAAGATTAAATGTTAAAATTTCATCCATATTGACCATTTTGGGATCGTTCGACATGTCCGGAGTCATCGTTTTTCATCCGAAAATTGATTTTTTTGGACTGTACCAAAAATGATTCAAAATGTCAATTGGATCGTGCCTCATGTTGAATAACCACTTTTTAAACCCTCACAGTGACCAAAATTGCCATTTTTACAGAGTTTTGATTACTCAAAAGCTTCAATTTTGACCCATTTCAGGCACAGAAATGACTTTAAACACACTTATTTTAGTTGACAAAGTCATAATTCACATCCAACAGTCATTTACAGTCAAAAGATTAAATGTTAAAATTTCATCCATATTGACCATTTTGGGATCGTTCGACATGTCCGGAGTCATCGTTTTTCATCCGAAAATTGATTTTTTGGACTGTACCAAAAATGATTCAAAATGTCAATTGGATCGTGCCTCATGTTGAATAACCACTTTTTAAACCCTCACAGTGACCAAAATTGCCATTTTTACAGAGTTTTGCTTACTCAAAAGCTTCAATTTTGACCCATTTCAGGCACAGAAATGACTTAAAACACACTTATTTTAGTTGATAAAGTCATAATTCACATCCAACAGTCATTTACAGTCAAAAGATTAAATGTTAAAATTTCATCCATATTGACCATTTTGGGATCGTTCGACATGTCCGGAGTCATCGTTTTTCATCCGAAAATTGATTTTTTGGACTGTACCAAAAATTATTCAAAATGTCAATTGGATCGTGCCTCATGTTGAATAACCACTTTTTAAACCCTCACAGTGACCAAAATTGCCATTTTTACAGAGTTTTGCTTACTCAAAAGCTTCAATTTTGACCCATTTCAGGCACAGAAATGACTTTAAACACACTTATTTTAGTTGACAAAGTCATAATTCACATCCAACAGTCATTTACAGTCAAAAGATTAAATGTTAAAATTTCATCCATATTGACCATTTTGGGATCGTTCGACATGTCCGGAGTCATCGTTTTTCATCCGAAAATTGATTTTTTGGACTGTACCAAAAATGATTCAAAATGTCAATTGGATCATGCCTCATGTTGAATAACCACTTTTTAAACCCTCACAGTGACCAAAATTGCCATTTTTACAGAGTTTTGATTACTCAAAAGCTTCAATTTTTACCCCTTTGAGGCACAGAAATGACTTTAAACACACTTATTTTAGTTGACAAAGTCATAATTCACATCCAACAATCATTTACAGTCAAAAGATTAAATGTTAGAATTTCATCCATATTGACCATTTTGGGATCGTTCGACATGTCCGGAGTCATCGTTTTTCATCCGAAAATTGATTTTTTGAACTGTACCAAAAATGATTCAAAATGTCAATTGGATCGTGCCTCATGTTGAATAACCACTTTTTAAACCCTCACAGTGACCAAAATTGCCAATTTTACACAGTTTTGCTTACTCAAAAGCTTCAATTTTGATCCATTTCAGGCACAGAAATGACTTTAAACACACTTATTTTAGTTGACAAAGCCATAATTCACATCCAACAGTCATTTAGAGTCAAAAGATTAAATGTTAAAATGTCATCATTATAGACCATTTTGGGAACGTTCGACAGGTCCGGAGTCATCGTTTTTCGTCTGAAAATTGATTTTTTGGACTGTACCAAAAATGATTCAAAATGTCAATTGGATCGTGCCTCATGTTGAATAACCACTTTTTAAACCCTCAGAGTGACCAAAATTGCCATTTTTACAGAGTTTTGATTACTCAAAAGCTTCAATTTTTACCCCTTTGAGGCACAGAAATGACTTTAAACACACTTATTTTAGTTGACAAAGTCATAATTCACATCCAACAGTCATTTACAGTCAAAAGATTAAATGTTAAAATTTCATCCATATTGACCATTTTGGGATCGTTCGACATGTCCGGAGTCATCGTTTTTCATCCGAAAATTGATTTTTTGGACTGTACCAAAAATGATTCAAAATGTCAATTGGATCGTGCCTCATGTTGAATTACCACTTTTTAAACCCTCACAGTGACCAAAATTGCCAATTTTACAGAGTTTTGCTTACTCAAAAGCTTCAATTTTGACCCATTTCAGGCACAGAAATGACTTTAAACACACTTATTTTAGTTGACAAAGTCATAATTCACATCAACAGTCATTTAGAGTCAAAAGATTAAATGTTAAAATTTCATCATTATAGACCATTTTGGGAACGTTCGACAGGTCCGGAGTCATCGCTTTTCGTCTGAAAATTGATTTTTTGGACTGTACCAAAAATGATTCAAAATGTCAATTGGATCGTGCCTCATGTTGAATAACCACTTTTTAAACCCTCAGAGTGACCAAAATTGCCATTTTTTACAGAGTTTTGATTACTCAAAAGCTTCAATTTTTACCCCTTTGAGGCACAGAAATGACTTTAAACACACTTATTTTAGTTGACAAAGTCATAATTCACATCCAACAGTCATTTACAGTCAAAAGATTAAATGTTAAAATTTCATCCATATTGACCATTTTGGGATCGTTCGACATGTCCGGAGTCATCATTTTTCATCCGAAAATTGATTTTTTGGACTGTACCAAAAATGATTCAAAATGTCAATTGGATCGTGCCTCATTTTGAATAACCACTTTTTAAACCCTCACAGTGACCAAAATTGCCAATTTTACAGAGTTTTGCTTACACAAAAGCTTCAATTTTGACCCGTTTCAGGCACAGAAATGACTTTAAACACACTTATTTTAGTTGACAAAGTCATTATTCACATCCAACAGTCATTTAGAGTCAAAAGATTAAATGTTAAAATTTCATCCATATTGACCATTTTGGGATCGTTCGACATGTCCGGAGTCATCGTTTTTCATCCGAAAATTGATTTTTTGGACTGTACCAAAAATGATTCAAAATGTCAATTGGATCGTGCCTCATGTTGAATAACCACTTTTTAAACCCTCACAGTGTCCAAAATTGCCAATTTTACAGAGTTTTGCTTACTCAAAAGCTTCAATTTTGACCCATTTCAGGCACAGAAATGACTTTAAACACACTTATTTTAGTTGACAAAGTCATAATTCACATCCAACAGTCATTTACAGTCAAAAGATTAAATGTTAAAATGTCATCCATATTGACCATTTTGGGATCGTTCGACATGTCCGGAGTCATCGTTTTTCATCCAAAAATTGATTTTTTGGACTGTACCAAAAATGATTCAAAATGTCAATTGGATCATGCCTCATGTTGAATAACCACTTTTTAAACCCTCACAGTGACCAAAATTGCCATTTTTACAGAGTTTTGCTTACTCAAAAGCTTCAATTTTGACCCATTTCAGGCACAGAAATGACTTTAAACACACTTATTTTAGTTGACAAAGTCATAATTCACATCCAACAGTCATTTACAGTCAAAAGATTAAATGTTAAAATTTCATCCATATTGACCATTTTGGGATCGTTCGACATGTCCGGAGTCATTGTTTTCATCCGAAAATTGATTTTTTGAACTGTACCAAAAATGATTCAAAATGTCAATTGGATCGTGCCTCATGTTGAATAACCACTTTTTAAACCCTCACAGTGACCAAAATTGCCAATTTTACACAGTTTTGCTTACTCAAAAGCTTCAATTTTGACCCATTTCAGGCACAGAAATGACTTTAAACACACTTATTTTAGTTGACAAAGCCATAATTCACATCCAACAGTCATTTACAGTCAAAAGATTAAATGTTAAAATTTCATCCATATTGACCATTTTGGGATCGTTCGACATGTCCGGAGTCATCGTTTTTCATCCGAAAATTGATTTTTTGGACTGTACCAAAAATGATTCAAAATGTCAATTGGATCGTGCCTCATGTTGAATAAACACTTTTTAAACCCTCAGAGTGACCAAAATTGCCATTTTTACAGAGTTTTGATTACTCAAAAGCTTCAATTTTTACCCCTTTGAGGCACAGAAATGACTTTAAACACACTTATTTTAGTGGACAAAGTCATAATTCACATCCAACAGTCATTTACAGTCAAAAGATTAAATGTTAAAATTTCATCCACATTGAACATTTTGGGATCGTTCGACATGTCCGGAGTCATCATTTTTCATCCGAAAATTGATTTTTTGGACTGTACCAAAAATGATTCAAAATGTCAATTGGATCGTGCCTCATTTTGAATAACCACTTTTTAAACCCTCACAGTGACCAAAATTGCCAATTTTACAGAGTTTTGCTTACACAAAAGCTTCAATTTTGACCCGTTTCAGGCACAGAAATTACTTTAAACACACTTATTTTAGTTGACAAAGTCATTATTCACATCCAACAGTCATTTACAGTCAAAAGATTAAATGTTAAAATTTCATCCATATTGACCATTTTGGGATCGTTCGACATGTCCGGAGTCATCGTTTTTCATCCGAAAATTGATTTTTTGGACTGTACCAAAAATGATTCAAAATGTCAATTGGATCGTGCCTCATGTTGAATAACCACTTTTTAAACCCTCACAGTGACCAAAATTGCCATTTTTACAGAGTTTTGATTACTCAAAAGCTTCAATTTTGACCCATTTCAGGCACAGAAATGACTTTAAACACACTTATTTTAGTTGACAAAGTCATAATTCACATCCAACAGTCATTTACAGTCAAAAGATTAAATGTTAAAATTTCATCCATATTGACCATTTTGGGATCGTTCGACATGTCCGGAGTCATCGTTTTTCATCCGAAAATTGATTTTTTGGACTGTACCAAAAATGATTCAAAATGTCAATTGGATCGTGCCTCATGTTGAATAACCACTTTTTAAACCCTCACAGTGACCAAAATTGCCATTTTTACAGAGTTTTGCTTACTCAAAAGCTTCAATTTTGACCCATTTCAGGCACAGAAATGACTTAAAACACACTTATTTTAGTTGATAAAGTCATAATTAACATCCAACAGTCATTTACAGTCAAAAGATTAAATGTTAAAATTTCATCCATATTGACCATTTTGGGATCGTTCGACATGTCCGGAGTCATCGTTTTTCATCCGAAAATTGATTTTTTGGACTGTACCAAAAATTATTCAAAATGTCAATTGGATCGTGCCTCATGTTGAATAACCACTTTTTAAACCCTCACAGTGACCAAAATTGCCATTTTTACAGAGTTTTGCTTACTCAAAAGATTCAATTTTGACCCATTTCAGGCACAGAAATGACTTTAAACACACTTATTATAGTTGACAAAGTCATAATTCACATCCAACAGTCAATTACAGTCAAAAGATTAAATGTTAAAATTTCATCCATATTGACCATTTTGGGATCGTTCGACATGTCCGGAGTCATCGTTTTTCATCCGAAAATTGATTTTTTGGACTGTACCAAAAATGATTCAAAATGTGAATTGGATCATGCCTCATGTTGAATAACCACTTTTTAAACCCTCACAGTGACCAAAATTGCCATTTTTACAGAGTTTTGATTACTCAAAAGCTTCAATTTTTACCCCTTTGAGGCACAGAAATGACTTTAAACACTCTTATTTTAGTTGACAAAGTCATAATTCACATCCAACAATCATTTACAGTCAAAAGATTAAATGTTAAAATTTCATCCATATTGACCATTTTGGGATCGTTCGACATGTCCGGAGTCATCGTTTTTCATCCGAAAATTGAGTTTTTTGAACTGTACCAAAAATGATTCAAAATGTCAATTGGATCGTGCCTCATGTTGAATAACCACTTTTTAAACCCTCACAGTGACCAAAATTGCCAATTTTACACAGTTTTGCTTACTCAAAAGCTTCAATTTTGACCCATTTCAGGCACAGAAATGACTTTAAACACACTTATTTTAGTTGACAAAGCCATAATTCACATCCAACAGTCATTTAGAGTCAAAAGATTAAATGTTAAAATGTCATCATTATAGACCATTTTGGGAACGTTCGACAGGTCCGGAGTCATCGTTTTTCGTCTGAAAATTGATTTTTTGGACTGTACCAAAAATGATTCAAAATGTCAATTGGAACCTGCCTCATGTTGAATAACCACTTTTTAAACCCTCAGAGTGACCAAAATTGCCATTTTTACAGAGTTTTGATTACTCAAAAGCTTCAATTTTTACCCCTTTGAGGCACAGAAATGACTTTAAACACACTTATTTTAGTTGACAAAGTCATAATTCACATCCAACAGTCATTTACAGTCAAAAGATTAAATGTTAAAATTTCATCCATATTGACCATTTTGGGATCGTTCGACATGTCCGGAGTCATCGTTTTTCATCCGAAAATTGATTTTTTGGACTGTACCAAAAATGATTCAAAATGTCAATTGGATCGTGCCTCATGTTGAATAACCACTTTTTAAACCCTCACAGTGACCAAAATTGCCAATTTTACAGAGTTTTGCTTACTCAAAAGCTTCAATTTTGACCCATTTCAGGCACAGAAATGACTTTAAACACACTTATTTTAGTTGACAAAGTCATAATTTACATCCAACAGTCATTTAGAGTCAAAAGATTAAATGTTAAAATTTCATCATTATAGACCATTTTGGGAACGTTCGACAGGTCCGGAGTCATCGCTTTTCGTCTGAAAATTGATTTTTTGGACTGTACCAAAAATGATTCAAAATGTCAATTGGATCGTGCCTCATGTTGAATAACCACTTTTTAAACCCTCACAGTGACCAAAATTGCCATTTTTACAGAGTTTTGCTTACTCAAAAGCTTCAATTTTGACCCATTTCAGGCACAGAAATGACTTAAAACACACTTATTTTAGTTGATAAAGTCATAATTCACATCCAACAGTCATTTACAGTCAAAAGATTAAATGTTAAAATTTCATCCATATTGACCATTTTGGGATCGTTCGACATGTCCGGAGTCATCGTTTTTCATCCGAAAATTGATTTTTTGGACTGTACCAAAAATTATTCAAAATGTCAATTGGATCGTGCCTCATGTTGAATAACCACTTTTTAAACCCTCACAGTGACCAAAATTGCTATTTTTACAGAGTTTTGCTTACTCAAAAGCTTCAATTTTGACCCATTTCAGGCACAGAAATGACTTTAAACACACTTATTTTAGTTGACAAAGTCATAATTCACATCCAACAGTCATTTACAGTCAAAAGATTAAATGTTAAAATTTCATCCATATTGACCATTTTGGGATCGTTCGACATGTCCGGAGTCATCGTTTTTCATCCGAAAATTGATTTTTTGGACTGTACCAAAAATGATTCAAAATGTCAATTGGATCGTGCCTCATGTTGAATAACCACTTTTTAAACCCTCACAGTGACCAAAATTGCCATTTTTACAGAGTTTTGATTACTCAAAAGCTTCAATTTTTACCCCTTTGAGGCACAGAAATGACTTTAAACACACTTATTTTAGTTGACAAAGTCATAATTCACATCCAACAATCATTTACAGTCAAAAGATTAAATGTTAAAATTTCATCCATATTGACCATTTTGGGATCGTTCGACATGTCAGGAGTCATCGTTTTTCATCCGAAAATTGATTTTTTGAACTGTACCAAAAATGATTCAAAATGTCAATTGGATCGTGCCTCATGTTGAATAACCACTTTTTAAACCCTCACAGTGACCAAAATTGCCAATTTTACACAGTTTTGATTACTCAAAAGCTTCAATTTTGACCCATTTCAGGCACAGAAATGACTTTAAACACACTTATTTTAGTTGACAAAGCCATAATTCACATCCAACAGTCATTTAGAGTCAAAAGATTAAATGTTAAAATGTCATCATTATAGACCATTTTGGGAACGTTCGACAGGTCCGGAGTCATCGTTTTTCGTCTGAAAATTGATTTTTTGGACTGTACCAAAAATGATTCAAAATGTCAATTGGATCGTGCCTCATGTTGAATAACCACTTTTTAAACCCTCAGAGTGACCAAAATTGCCATTTTTACAGAGTTTTGATTACTCAAAAGCTTCAATTTTTACCCCTTTGAGGCACAGAAATGACTTTAAACACACTTATTTTAGTTGACAAAGTCATAATTCACATCCAACAGTCATTTACAGTCAAAAGATTAAATGTTAAAATTTCATCCATATTGACCATTTTGGGATCGTTCGACATGTCCGGAGTCATCGTTTTTCATCCGAAAATTGATTTTTTGGACTGTACCAAAAATGATTCAAAATGTCAATTGGATCGTGCCTCATTTTGAATAACCACTTTTTAAACCCTCACAGTGACCAAAATTGCCAATTTTACAGAGTTTTGCTTACTCAAAAGCTTCAATTTTGACCCATTTCAGGCACAGAAATGACTTTAAACACACTTATTTTAGTTGACAAAGTCATAATTCACATCCAACAGTCATTTACAGTCAAAAGATTAAATGTTAAAATTTCATCCATATTGACCATTTTGGGATCGTTCGACATGTCCGGAGTCATTGTTTTTCATCCGAAAATTGATTTTTTGAACTGTACCAAAAATGATTCAAAATGTCAATTGGATCGTGCCTCATGTTGAATAACCACTTTTTAAACCCTCACAGTGACCAAAATTGCCAATTTTACACAGTTTTGCTTACTCAAAAGCTTCAATTTTGACCCATTTCAGGCACAGAAATGACTTTAAACACACTTATTTTAGTTGACAAAGCCATAATTCACATCCAACAGTCATTTACAGTCAAAAGATTAAATGTTAAAATTTCATCCATATTGACCATTTTGGGATCGTTCGACATGTCCGGAGTCATCGTTTTTCATCCGAAAATTGATTTTTTGGACTGTACCAAAAATGATTCAAAATGTCAATTGGATCGTGCCTCATGTTGAATAAACACTTTTTAAACCCTCAGAGTGACCAAAATTGCCATTTTTACAGAGTTTTGATTACTCAAAAGCTTCAATTTTTACCCCTTTGAGGCACAGAAATGACTTTAAACACACTTATTTTAGTGGACAAAGTCATAATTCACATCCAACAGTCATTTACAGTCAAAAGATTAAATGTTAAAATTTCATCCACATTGAACATTTTGGGATCGTTCGACATGTCCGGAGTCATCATTTTTCATCCGAAAATTGATTTTTTGGACTGTACCAAAAATGATTCAAAATGTCAATTGGATCGTGCCTCATTTTGAATAACCACTTTTTAAACCCTCACAGTGACCAAAATTGCCAATTTTACAGAGTTTTGCTTACACAAAAGCTTCAATTTTGACCCGTTTCAGGCACAGAAATTACTTTAAACACACTTATTTTAGTTGACAAAGTCATTATTCACATCCAACAGTCATTTACAGTCAAAAGATTAAATGTTAAAATTTCATCCATATTGATTATTTTGGGATCGTTCGACATGTCCGGAGTCATCGTTTTTCATCCGAAAATTGATTTTTTGGACTGTACCAAAAATGATTCAAAATGTCAATTGGATCGTGCCTCATGTTGAATAACCACTTTTTAAACCCTCACAGTGACCAAAATTGCCATTTTTACAGAGTTTTGATTACTCAAAAGCTTCAATTTTGACCCATTTCAGGCACAGAAATGACTTTAAACACACTTATTTTAGTTGACAAAGTCATAATTCACATCCAACAGTCATTTACAGTCAAAAGATTAAATGTTAAAATTTCATCCATATTGACCATTTTGGGATCGTTCGACATGTCCGGAGTCATCGTTTTTCATCCGAAAATTGATTTTTTGGACTGTACCAAAAATGATTCAAAATGTCAATTGGATCGTGCCTCATGTTGAATAACCACTTTTTAAACCCTCACAGTGACCAAAATTGCCATTTTTACAGAGTTTTGCTTACTCAAAAGCTTCAATTTTGACCCATTTCAGGCACAGAAATGACTTAAAACACACTTATTTTAGTTGATAAAGTCATAATTAACATCCAACAGTCATTTACAGTCAAAAGATTAAATGTTAAAATTTCATCCATATTGACCATTTTGGGATCGTTCGACATGTCCGGAGTCATCGTTTTTCATCCGAAAATTGATTTTTTGGACTGTACCAAAAATTATTCAAAATGTCAATTGGATCGTGCCTCATGTTGAATAACCACTTTTTAAACCCTCACAGTGACCAAAATTGCCATTTTTACAGAGTTTTGCTTACTCAAAAGCTTCAATTTTGACCCATTTCAGGCACAGAAATGACTTTAAACACACTTATTATAGTTGACAAAGTCATAATTCACATCCAACAGTCAATTACAGTCAAAAGATTAAATGTTAAAATTTCATCCATATTGACCATTTTGGGATCGTTCGACATGTCCGGAGTCATCGTTTTTCATCCGAAAATTGATTTTTTGGACTGTACCAAAAATGATTCAAAATGTGAATTGGATCATGCCTCATGTTGAATAACCACTTTTTAAACCCTCACAGTGACCAAAATTGCCATTTTTACAGAGTTTTGATTACTCAAAAGCTTCAATTTTGACCCATTTCAGGCACAGAAATGACTTTAAACACACTTATTTTAGTTGACAAAGCCATAATTCACATCCAACAGTCATTTAGAGTCAAAAGATTAAATGTTAAAATGTCATCATTATAGACCATTTTGGGAACGTTCGACATGTCCGGAGTCATCGTTTTTCGTCTGAAAATTGATTTTTTGGACTGTACCAAAAATGATTCAAAATGTCAATTGGATCGTGCCTCATGTTGAATAACCACTTTTTAAACCCTCAGAGTGACCAAAATTGCCATTTTTACAGAGTTTTGATTACTCAAAAGCTTCAATTTTTACCCCTTTGAGGCACAGAAATGACTTTAAACACACTTATTTTAGTTGACAAAGTCATAATTCACATCCAACAGTCATTTACGGTCAAAAGATTAAATGTTAAAATTTCATCCATATTGACCATTTTGGGATCGTTCGACATGTCCGGAGTCATCGTTTTTCATCCGAAAATTGATTTTTTGGACTGTACCAAAAATGATTCAAAATGTCAATTGGATCGTGCCTCATGTTGAATAACCACTTTTTAAACCCTCACAGTGACCAAAATTGCCAATTTTACAGAGTTTTGCTTACTCAAAAGCTTCAATTTTGACCCATTTCAGGCACAGAAATGACTTTAAACACACTTATTTTAGTTGACAAAGTCATAATTCACATCCAACAGTCATTTAGAGTCAAAAGATTAAATGTTAAAATTTCATCATTATAGACCATTTTGGGAACGTTCGACAGGTCCGGAGTCATCGCTTTTCGTCTGAAAATTGATTTTTTGGACTGTACCAAAAATGATTCAAAATGTCAATTGGATCGTGCCTCATGTTGAATAACCACTTTTTAAACCCTCACAGTGACCAAAATTGCCATTTTTACAGAGTTTTGCTTACTCAAAAGCTTCAATTTTGACCCATTTCAGGCACAGAAATGACTTAAAACACACTTATTTTAGTTGACAAAGTCATAATTCACATCCAACAGTCATTTACAGTCAAAAGATTAAATGTTAAAATTTCATCCATATTGACCATTTTGGGATCGTTCGACATGTCCGGAGTCATCGTTTTTCATCCGAAAATTGATTTTTTGGACTGTACCAAAAATGATTCAAAATGTCAATTGGATCGTGCCTCATGTTGAATAACCACTTTTTAAACCCTCACAGTGACCAAAATTGCCATTTTTACAGAGTTTTGATTACTCAAAAGCTTCAATTTTTACCCCTTTGAGGCACAGAAATGACTTTAAACACACTTATTTTAGTTGACAAAGTCATAATTCACATCCAACAATCATTTACAGTCAAAAGATTAAATGTTAAAATTTCATCCATATTGACCATTTTGGGATCGTTCGACATGTCCGGAGTCATCGTTTTTCATCCGAAAATTGATTTTTTGAACTGTACCAAAAATGATTCAAAATGTCAATTGGATCGTGCCTCATGTTGAATAACCACTTTTTAAACCCTCACAGTGACCAAAATTGCCAATTTTACACAGTTTTGCTTACTCAAAAGCTTCAATTTTGACCCATTTCAGGCACAGAAATGACTTTAAACACACTTATTTTAGTTGACAAAGCCATAATTCACATCCAACAGTCATTTAGAGTCAAAAGATTAAATGTTAAAATGTCATCATTATAGACCATTTTGGGAACGTTCGACAGGTCCGGAGTCATCGTTTTTCGTCTGAAAATTGATTTTTTGGACTGTACCAAAAATGATTCAAAATGTCAATTGGATCGTGCCTCATGTTGAATAACCACTTTTTAAACCCTCAGAGTGACCAAAATTGCCATTTTTACAGAGTTTTGATTACTCAAAAGCTTCAATTTTTACCCCTTTGAGGCACAGAAATGACTTTAAACACACTTATTTTAGTTGACAAAGTCATAATTCACATCCAACAGTCATTTACAGTCAAAAGATTAAATGTTAAAATTTCATCCATATTGACCATTTTGGGATCGTTCGACATGTCCGGAGTCATCGTTTTTCATCCGAAAATTGATTTTTTGGACTGTACCAAAAATGATTCAAAATGTCAATTGGATCGTGCCTCATGTTGAATAACCACTTTTTAAACCCTCACAGTGACCAAAATTGCCAATTTTACACAGTTTTGCTTACTCAAAAGCTTCAATTTTGACCCATTTCAGGCACAGAAATGACTTTAAACACACTTATTTTAGTTGACAAAGCCATAATTCACATCCAACAGTCATTTAGAGTCAAAAGATTAAATGTTAAAATGTCATCATTATAGACCATTTTGGGAACGTTCGACAGGTCCGGAGTCATCGTTTTTCGTCTGAAAATTGATTTTTTGGACTGTACCAAAAATGATTCAAAATGTCAATTGGATCGTGCCTCATGTTGAATAACCACTTTTTAAACCCTCACAGTGACCAAAATTGCCATTTTTACAGAGTTTTGCTTACTCAAAAGCTTCAATTTTGACCCATTTCAGGCACAGAAATGACTTAAAACACACTTATTTTAGTTGATAAAGTCATAATTCACATCCAACAGTCATTTACAGTCAAAAGATTAAATGTTAAAATTTCATCCATATTGACCATTTTGGGATCGTTCGACATGTCCGGAGTCATCGTTTTTCATCCGAAAATTGATTTTTTGGACTGTACCAAAAATGATTCAAAATGTCAATTGGATCGTGCCTCATGTTGAATAACCACTTTTTAAACCCTCACAGTGACCAAAATTGCTATTTTTACAGAGTTTTGCTTACTCAAAAGCTTCAATTTTGACCCATTTCAGGCACAGAAATGACTTTAAACACACTTATTTTAGTTGACAAAGTCATAATTCACATCCAACAGTCATTTACAGTCAAAAGATTAAATGTTAAAATTTCATCATTATAGACCATTTTGGGAACGTTCGACAGGTCCGGAGTCATCGTTTTTCATCCGAAAATTGATTTTTTGGACTGTACCAAAAATGATTCAAAATGTCAATTGGATCGTGCCTCATGTTGAATAACCACTTTTTAAACCCTCAGAGTGACCAAAATTGCCAATTTTACAGAGTTTTGATTACTCAAAAGCTTCAATTTTTACCCCTTTGAGGCACAGAAATGACTTTAAACACACTTATTTTAGTTGACAAAGTCATAATTCACATCCAACAGTCATTTACAGTCAAAAGATTAAATGTTAAAATTTCATCCATATTGACCATTTTGGGATCGTTCGACAGGTCCGGAGTCATCGTTTTTCGTCTGAAAATTGATTTTTTGGACTGTACCAAAAATGATTCAAAATGTCAATTGGATCGTGCCTCATGTTGAATAACCACTTTTTAAACCCTCACAGTGACCAAAATTGCCAATTTTACAGAGTTTTGCTTACTCAAAAGCTTCAATTTTGACCCATTTCAGGCACAGAAATGACTTTAAACACACTTATTTTAGTTGACAAAGTCATAATTCACTTCCAACAGTCATTTAGAGTCAAAAGATTAAATGTTAAAATTTCATCATTATAGACCATTTTGGGAACGTTCGACAGGTCCGGAGTCATCGCTTTTCGTCTGAAAATTGATTTTTTGGATTGTACCAAAAATGATTCAAAATGTCAATTGGATCGTGCCTCATGTTGAATAACCACTTTTTAAACCCTCACAGTGACCAAAATTGCCATTTTTACAGAGTTTTGATTACTCAAAAGCTTCAATTTTTACCCCTTTGAGGCACAGAAATGACTTTAAACACACTTATTTTAGTTGACAAAGTCATAATTCACATCCAACAGTCATTTACAGTCAAAAGATTAAATGTTAAAATGTCATCATTATAGACCATTTTGGGAACGTTCGACAGGTCCGGAGTCATCGTTTTTCGTCTGAAAATTGATTTTTTGGACTGTACCAAAAATGATTCAAAATGTCAATTGGATCGTGCCTCATGTTGAATAACCACTTTTTAAACCCTCAGAGTGACCAAAATTGCCATTTTTACAGAGTTTTGCTTACTCAAAAGCTTCAATTTTGACCCATTTCAGGCACAGAAATGACTTTAAACACACTTATTTTAGTTGACAAAGCCATAATTCACATCCAACAGTCATTTAGAGTCAAAAGATTAAATGTTAAAATGTCATCATTATTGACCATTTTGGGATCGTTCGACAGGTCCGGAGTCATCGTTTTTCGTCTGAAAATTGATTTTTTGGACTGTACCAAAAATGATTCAAAATGTCAATTGGATCGTGCCTCATGTTGAATAACCACTTTTTAAACCCTCAGAGTGACCAAAATTGCCATTTTTACAGAGTTTTGATTACTCAAAAGCTTCAATTTTTACCCCTTTGAGGCACAGAAATGACTTTAAACACACTTATTTTAGTTGACAAAGTCATAATTCACATCCAACAGTCATTTACAGTCAAAAGATTAAATGTTAAAATTTCATCCATATTGACCATTTTGGGATCGTTCGACATGTCCGGAGTCATCGTTTTTCATCCGAAAATGGATTTTTTGGACTGTACCAAAAATGATTCAAAATGTCAATTGGATCGTGCCTCATGTTGAATAACCACTTTTTAAACCCTCACAGTGACCAAAATTGCCAATTTTACAGAGTTTTGCTTACTCAAAAGCTTCAATTTTGACCCATTTCAGGCACAGAAATGACTTTAAACACACTTATTTTAGTTGACAAAGTCATAATTCACTTCCAACAGTCATTTAGAGTCAAAAGATTAAATGTTAAAATTTCATCATTATAGACCATTTTGGGAACGTTCGACAGGTCCGGAGTCATCGCTTTTCGTCTGAAAATTGATTTTTTGGACTGTACCAAAAATGATTCAAAATGTCAATTGGATCATGCCTCATGTTGAATAACCACTTTTTAAACCCTCACAGTGACCAAAATTGCCATTTTTACAGAGTTTTGATTACTCAAAAGCTTCAATTTTTACCCCTTTGAGGCACAGAAATGACTTTAAACACACTTATTTTAGTTGACAAAGTCATAATTCACATCCAACAGTCATTTACAGTCAAAAGATTAAATGTTAAAATGTCATCATTATAGACCATTTTGGGAACGTTCGACAGGTCCGGAGTCATCGTTTTTCGTCTGAAAATTGATTTTTTGGACTGTACCAAAAATGATTCAAAATGTCAATTGGATCGTGCCTCATGTTGAATAACCACTATTTAAACCCTCACAGTGACCAAAATTGCCAATTTTACACAGTTTTGCTTACTCAAAAGCTTCAATTTTGACCCATTTCAGGCACAGAAATGACTTTAAACACACTTATTTTAGTTGACAAAGCCATAATTCACATCCAACAGTCATTTAGAGTCAAAAGATTAAATGTTAAAATGTCATCATTATAGACCATTTTGGGAACGTTCGACAGGTCCGGAGTCATCGTTTTTCGTCTGAAAATTGATTTTTTGGACTGTACCAAAAATGATTCAAAATGTCAATTGGATCGTGCCTCATGTTGAATAACCACTTTTTAAACCCTCAGAGTGACCAAAATTGCCATTTTTACAGAGTTTTGATTACTCAAAAGCTTCAATTTTTACCCCTTTGAGGCACAGAAATGACTTTAAACACACTTATTTTAGTTGACAAAGTCATAATTCACATCCAACAGTCATTTACAGTCAAAAGATTAAATGTTAAAATTTCATCCATATTGACCATTTTGGGATCGTTCGACATGTCCGGAGTCATCGTTTTTCATCCGAAAATTGATTTTTTGGACTGTACCAAAAATGATTCAAAATGTCAATTGGATCGTGCCTCATGTTGAATAACCACTTTTTAAACCCTCACAGTGACCAAAATTGCCAATTTTACAGAGTTTTGCTTACTCAAAAGCTTCAATTTTGACCCATTTCAGGCACAGAAATGACTTTAAACACACTTATTTTAGTTGACAAAGTCATAATTCACATCCAACAGTCATTTAGAGTCAAAAGATTAAATGTTAAAATTTCATCATTATAGACCATTTTGGGAACGTTCGACAGGTCCGGAGTCATCGCTTTTCGTCTGAAAATTGATTTTTTGGACTGTACCAAAAATGATTCAAAATGTCAATTGGATCGTGCCTCATGTTGAATAACCACTTTTTAAACCCTCACAGTGACCAAAATTGCCATTTTTACAGAGTTTTGCTTACTCAAAAGCTTCAATTTTGACCCATTTCAGGCACAGAAATGACTTAAAACACACTTATTTTAGTTGATAAAGTCATAATTCACATCCAACAGTCATTTACAGTCAAAAGATTAAATGTTAAAATTTCATCCATATTGACCATTTTGGGATCGTTCGACATGTCCGGAGTCATCGTTTTTCATCCGAAAATTGATTTTTTGGACTGTACCAAAAATTATTCAAAATGTCAATTGGATCGTGCCTCATGTTGAATAACCACTTTTTAAACCCTCACAGTGACCAAAATTGCTATTTTTACAGAGTTTTGCTTACTCAAAAGCTTCAATTTTGACCCATTTCAGGCACAGAAATGACTTTAAACACACTTATTTTAGTTGACAAAGTCATAATTCACATCCAACAGTCATTTACAGTCAAAAGATTAAATGTTAAAATTTCATCCATATTGACCATTTTGGGATCGTTCGACATGTCCGGAGTCATCGTTTTTCATCCGAAAATTGATTTTTTGGACTGTACCAAAAATGATTCAAAATGTCAATTGGATCATGCCTCATGTTGAATAACCACTTTTTAAACCCTCACAGTGACCAAAATTGCCATTTTTACAGAGTTTTGATTACTCAAAAGCTTCAATTTTTACCCCTTTGAGGCACAGAAATGACTTTAAACACACTTATTTTAGTTGACAAAGTCATAATTCACATCCAACAATCATTTACAGTCAAAAGATTAAATGTTAAAATTTCATCCATATTGACCATTTTGGGATCGTTCGACATGTCCGGAGTCATCGTTTTTCATCCGAAAATTGATTTTTTGAACTGTACCAAAAATGATTCAAAATGTCAATTGGATCGTGCCTCATGTTGAATAACCACTTTTTAAACCCTCACAGTGACCAAAATTGCCAATTTTACACAGTTTTGCTTACTCAAAAGCTTCAATTTTGACCCATTTCAGGCACAGAAATGACTTTAAACACACTTATTTTAGTTGACAAAGCCATAATTCACATCCAACAGTCATTTAGAGTCAAAAGATTAAATGTTAAAATGTCATCATTATAGACCATTTTGGGAACGTTCGACAGGTCCGGAGTCATCGTTTTTCGTCTGAAAATTGATTTTTTGGACTGTACCAAAAATGATTCAAAATGTCAATTGGATCGTGCCTCATGTTGAATAACCACTTTTTAAACCCTCAGAGTGACCAAAATTGCCATTTTTACAGAGTTTTGATTACTCAAAAGCTTCAATTTTTACCCCTTTGAGGCACAGAAATGACTTTAAACACACTTATTTTAGTTGACAAAGTCATAATTCACATCCAACAGTCATTTACAGTCAAAAGATTAAATGTTAAAATTTCATCCATATTGACCATTTTGGGATCGTTCGACATGTCCGGAGTCATCGTTTTTCATCCGAAAATTGATTTTTTGGACTGTACCAAAAATGATTCAAAATGTCAATTGGATCGTGCCTCATGTTGAATAACCACTTTTTAAACCCTCACAGTGACCAAAATTGCCAATTTTACAGAGTTTTGCTTACTCAAAAGCTTCAATTTTGACCCATTTCAGGCACAGAAATGACTTTAAACACACTTATTTTAGTTGACAAAGTCATAATTCACTTCCAACAGTCATTTAGAGTCAAAAGATTAAATGTTAAAATTTCATCATTATAGACCATTTTGGGAACGTTCGACAGGTCCGGAGTCATCGCTTTTCGTCTGAAAATTGATTTTTTGGATTGTACCAAAAATGATTCAAAATGTCAATTGGATCGTGCCTCATGTTGAATAACCACTTTTTAAACCCTCACAGTCACCAAAATTGCCATTTTTATAGAGTTTTGATTACTCAAAAGCTTCAATTTTTACCCCTTTGAGGCACAGAAATGACTTTAAACACACTTATTTTAGTTGACAAAGTCATAATTCACATCCAACAGTCATTTACAGTCAAAAGATTAAATGTTAAAATGTCATCATTATAGACCATTTTGGGAACGTTCGACAGGTCCGGAGTCATCGTTTTTCGTCTGAAAATTGATTTTTTGGACTGTACCAAAAATGATTCAAAATGTCAATTGGATCGTGCCTCATGTTGAATAACCACTTTTTAAACCCTCAGAGTGACCAAAATTGCCATTTTTACAGAGTTTTGCTTACTCAAAAGCTTCAATTTTGACCCATTTCAGGCACAGAAATGACTTTAAACACACTTATTTTAGTTGACAAAGCCATAATTCACATCCAACAGTCATTTAGAGTCAAAAGATTAAATGTTAAAATGTCATCATTATTGACCATTTTGGGATCGTTCGACAGGTCCGGAGTCATCGTTTTTCGTCTGAAAATCGATTTTTTGGACTGTACCAAAAATGATTCAAAATGTCAATTGGATCGTGCCTCATGTTGAATAACCACTTTTTAAACCCTCAGAGTGACCAAAATTGCCATTTTTACAGAGTTTTGATTACTCAAAAGCTTCAATTTTTACCCCTTTGAGGCACAGAAATGACTTTAAACACACTTATTTTAGTTGACAAAGTCATAATTCACATCCAACAGTCATTTACAGTCAAAAGATTAAATGTTAAAATTTCATCCATATTGACCATTTTGGGATCGTTCGACATGTCCGGAGTCATCGTTTTTCATCCGAAAATTGATTTTTTGGACTGTACCAAAAATGATTCAAAATGTCAATTGGATCGTGCCTCATGTTGAATAACCACTTTTTAAACCCTCACAGTGACCAAAATTGCCAATTTTACAGAGTTTTGCTTACTCAAAAGCTTCAATTTTGACCCATTTCAGGCACAGAAATGACTTTAAACACACTTATTTTAGTTGACAAAGTCATAATTCACTTCCAACAGTCATTTAGAGTCAAAAGATTAAATGTTAAAATTTCATCATTATAGACCATTTTGGGAACGTTCGACAGGTCCGGAGTCATCGCTTTTCGTCTGAAAATTGATTTTTTGGACTGTACCAAAAATGATTCAAAATGTCAATTGGATCGTGCCTCATGTTGAATAACCACTTTTTAAACCCTCACAGTGACCAAAATTGCCATTTTTACAGAGTTTTGATTACTCAAAAGCTTCAATTTTTACCCCTTTGAGGCACAGAAATGACTTTAAACACACTTATTTTAGTTGACAAAGTCATAATTCACATCCAACAGTCATTTACAGTCAAAAGATTAAATGTTAAAATGTCATCATTATAGACCATTTTGGGAACGTTCGACAGGTCCGGAGTCATCGTTTTTCGTCTGAAAATTGATTTTTTGGACTGTACCAAAAATGATTCAAAATGTCAATTGGATCGTGCCTCATGTTGAATAACCACTTTTTAAACCCTCAGAGTGACCAAAATTGCCATTTTTACAGAGTTTTGATTACTCAAAAGCTTCAATTTTTACCCCTTTGAGGCACGGAAATGACTTTAAACACACTTATTTTAGTTGACAAAGTCATAATTCACATCCAACAGTCATTTACAGTCAAAAGATTAAATGTTAAAATTTCATCCATATTGACCATTTTGGGATCGTTCGACATGTCCGGAGTCATCGTTTTTCATCCGAAAATTGATTTTTTGGACTGTACCAAAAATGATTCAAAATGTCAATTGGATCGTGCCTCATGTTGAATAACCACTTTTTAAACCCTCACAGTGACCAAAATTGCCAATTTTACAGAGTTTTGCTTACTCAAAAGCTTCAATTTTGACCCATTTCAGGCACAGAAATGACTTTAAACACACTTATTTTAGTTGACAAAGTCATAATTCACTTCCAACAGTCATTTAGAGTCAAAAGATTAAATGTTAAAATTTCATCATTATAGACCATTTTGGGAACGTTCGACAGGTCCGGAGTCATCGCTTTTCGTCTGAAAATTGATTTTTTGGACTGTACCAAAAATGATTCAAAATGTCAATTGGATCGTGCCTCATGTTGAATAACCACTTTTTAAACCCTCACAGTGACCAAAATTGCCATTTTTACAGAGTTTTGATTACTCAAAAGCTTCAATTATTACCCCTTTGAGGCACAGAAATGACTTTAAACACACTTATTTTAGTTGACAAAGTCATAATTCACATCCAACAGTCATTTACAGTCAAAAGATTAAATGTTAAAATGTCATCATTATAGACCATTTTGGGAACGTTCGACAGGTCCGGAGTCATCGTTTTTCGTCTGAAAATTGATTTTTTGGACTGTACCAAAAATGATTCAAAATGTCAATTGGATCGTGCCTCATGTTGAATAACCACTTTTTAAACCCTCAGAGTGACCAAAATTGCCATTTTTACAGAGTTTTGCTTACTCAAAAGCTTCAATTTTGACCCATTTCAGGCACAGAAATGACTTTAAACACACTTATTTTAGTTGACAAAGCCATAATTCACATCCAACAGTCATTTAGAGTCAAAAGATTAAATGTTAAAATGTCATCATTATTGACCATTTTGGGATCGTTCGACAGGTCCGGAGTCATCGTTTTTCGTCTGAAAATTGATTTTTTGGACTGTACCAAAAATGATTCAAAATGTCAATTGGATCGTGCCTCATGTTGAATAACCACTTTTTAAACCCTCAGAGTGACCAAAATTGCCATTTTTACAGAGTTTTGATTACTCAAAAGCTTCAATTTTTACCCCTTTGAGGCACAGAAATGACTTTAAACACACTTATTTTAGTTGACAAAGTCATAATTCACATCCAACAGTCATTTACAGTCAAAAGATTAAATGTTAAAATTTCATCCATATTGACCATTTTGGGATCGTTCGACATGTCCGGAGTCATCGTTTTTCATCCGAAAATTGATTTTTTGGACTGTACCAAAAATGATTCAAAATGTCAATTGGATCGTGCCTCATGTTGAATAACCACTTTTTAAACCCTCACAGTGACCAAAATTGCCATTTTTACAGAGTTTTGATTACTCAAAAGCTTCAATTTTTACCCCTTTGAGGCACAGAAATGACTTTAAACACACTTATTTTAGTTGACAAAGTCATAATTCACATCCAACAGTCATTTACAGTCAAAAGATTAAATGTTAAAATGTCATCATTATAGACCATTTTGGGAACGTTCGACAGGTCCGGAGTCATCGTTTTTCGTCTGAAAATTGATTTTTTGGACTGTACCAAAAATGATTCAAAATGTCAATTGGATCGTGCCTCATGTTGAATAACCACTATTTAAACCCTCACAGTGACCAAAATTGCCAATTTTACACAGTTTTGCTTACTCAAAAGCTTCAATTTTGACCCATTTCAGGCACAGAAATGACTTTAAACACACTTATTTTAGTTGACAAAGCCATAATTCACATCCAACAGTCATTTAGAGTCAAAAGATTAAATGTTAAAATGTCATCATTATAGACCATTTTGGGAACGTTCGACAGGTCCGGAGTCATCGTTTTTCGTCTGAAAATTGATTTTTTGGACTGTACCAAAAATGATTCAAAATGCCAATTGGATCGTGCCTCATGTTGAATAACCACTTTTTAAACCCTCAGAGTGACCAAAATTGCCATTTTTACAGAGTTTTGATTACTCAAAAGCTTCAATTTTTACCCCTTTGAGGCACAGAAATGACTTTAAACACACTTATTTTAGTTGACAAAGTCATAATTCACATCCAACAGTCATTTACAGTCAAAAGATTAAATGTTAAAATTTCATCCATATTGACCATTTTGGGATCGTTCGACATGTCCGGAGTCATCGTTTTTCATCCGAAAATTGATTTTTTGGACTGTACCAAAAATGATTCAAAATGTCAATTGGATCGTGCCTCATGTTGAATAACCACTTTTTAAACCCTCACAGTGACCAAAATTGCCAATTTTACAGAGTTTTGCTTACTCAAAAGCTTCAATTTTGACCCATTTCAGGCACAGAAATGACTTTAAACACACTTATTTTAGTTGACAAAGTCATAATTCACATCCAACAGTCATTTAGAGTCAAAAGATTAAATGTTAAAATTTCATCATTATAGACCATTTTGGGAACGTTCGACAGGTCCGGAGTCATCGCTTTTCGTCTGAAAATTGATTTTTTGGACTGTACCAAAAATGATTCAAAATGTCAATTGGATCGTGCCTCATGTTGAATAACCACTTTTTAAACCCTCACAGTGACCAAAATTGCCATTTTTACAGAGTTTTGCTTACTCAAAAGCTTCAATTTTGACCCATTTCAGGCACAGAAATGACTTAAAACACACTTATTTTAGTTGATAAAGTCATAATTCACATCCAACAGTCATTTACAGTCAAAAGATTAAATGTTAAAATTTCATCCATATTGACCATTTTGGGATCGTTCGACATGTCCGGAGTCATCGTTTTTCATCCGAAAATTGATTTTTTGGACTGTACCAAAAATTATTCAAAATGTCAATTGGATCGTGCCTCATGTTGAATAACCACTTTTTAAACCCTCACAGTGACCAAAATTGCTATTTTTACAGAGTTTTGCTTACTCAAAAGCTTCAATTTTGACCCATTTCAGGCACAGAAATGACTTTAAACACGCTTATTTTAGTTGACAAAGTCATAATTCACATCCAACAGTCATTTACAGTCAAAAGATTAAATGTTAAAATTTCATCCATATTGACCATTTTGGGATCGTTCGACATGTCCGGAGTCATCGTTTTTCATCCGAAAATTGATTTTTTGGACTGTACCAAAAATGATTCAAAATGTCAATTGGATCATGCCTCATGTTGAATAACCACTTTTTAAACCCTCACAGTGACCAAAATTGCCATTTTTACAGAGTTTTGATTACTCAAAAGCTTCAATTTTTACCCCTTTGAGGCACAGAAATGACTTTAAACACACTTATTTTAGTTGACAAAGTCATAATTCACATCCAACAATCATTTACAGTCAAAAGATTAAATGTTAAAATTTCATCCATATTGACCATTTTGGGATCGTTCGACATGTCCGGAGTCATCGTTTTTCATCCGAAAATTGATTTTTTGAACTGTACCAAAAATGATTCAAAATGTCAATTGGATCGTGCCTCATGTTGAATAACCACTTTTTAAACCCTCACAGTGACCAAAATTGCCAATTTTACACAGTTTTGCTTACTCAAAAGCTTCAATTTTGACCCATTTCAGGCACAGAAATGACTTTAAACACACTTATTTTAGTTGACAAAGCCATAATTCACATCCAACAGTCATTTAGAGTCAAAAGATTAAATGTTAAAATGTCATCATTATAGACCATTTTGGGAACGTTCGACAGGTCCGGAGTCATCGTTTTTCGTCTGAAAATTGATTTTTTGGACTGTACCAAAAATGATTCAAAATGTCAATTGGATCGTGCCTCATGTTGAATAACCACTTTTTAAACCCTCAGAGTGACCAAAATTGACATTTTTACAGAGTTTTGATTACTCAAAAGCTTCAATTTTTACCCCTTTGAGGCACAGAAATGACTTTAAACACACTTATTTTAGTTGACAAAGTCATAATTCACATCCAACAGTCATTTACAGTCAAAAGATTAAATGTTAAAATTTCATCCATATTGACCATTTTGGGATCGTTCGACATGTCCGGAGTCATCGTTTTTCATCCGAAAATTGATTTTTTGGACTGTACCAAAAATGATTCAAAATGTCAATTGGATCGTGCCTCATGTTGAATAACCACTTTTTAAACCCTCACAGTGACCAAAATTGCCAATTTTACAGAGTTTTGCTTACTCAAAAGCTTCAATTTTGACCCATTTCAGGCACAGAAATGACTTTAAACACACTTATTTTAGTTGACAAAGTCATAATTCACTTCCAACAGTCATTTAGAGTCAAAAGATTAAATGTTAAAATTTCATCATTATAGACCATTTTGGGAACGTTCGACAGGTCCGGAGTCATCGCTTTTCGTCTGAAAATTGATTTTTTGGATTGTACCAAAAATGATTCAAAATGTCAATTGGATCGTGCCTCATGTTGAATAACCACTTTTTAAACCCTCACAGTGACCAAAATTGCCATTTTTACAGAGTTTTGATTACTCAAAAGCTTCAATTTTTACCCCTTTGAGGCACAGAAATGACTTTAAACACACTTATTTTAGTTGACAAAGTCATAATTCACATCCAACAGTCATTTACAGTCAAAAGATTAAATGTTAAAATGTCATCATTATAGACCATTTTGGGAACGTTCGACAGGTCCGGAGTCATCGTTTTTCGTCTGAAAATTGATTTTTTGGACTGTACCAAAAATGATTCAAAATGTCAATTGGATCGTGCCTCATGTTGAATAACCACTTTTTAAACCCTCAGAGTGACCAACATTGCCATTTTTACAGAGTTTTGCTTACTCAAAAGCTTCAATTTTGACCCATTTCAGGCACAGAAATGACTTTAAACACACTTATTTTAGTTGACAAAGCCATAATTCACATCCAACAGTCATTTAGAGTCAAAAGATTAAATGTTAAAATGTCATCATTATTGACCATTTTGGGATCGTTCGACAGGTCCGGAGTCATCGTTTTTCGTCTGAAAATTGATTTTTTGGACTGTACCAAAAATGATTCAAAATGTCAATTGGATCGTGCCTCATGTTGAATAACCACTTTTTAAACCCTCAGAGTGACCAAAATTGCCATTTTTACAGAGTTTTGATTACTCAAAAGCTTCAATTTTTACCCCTTTGAGGCACAGAAATGACTTTAAACACACTTATTTTAGTTGACAAAGTCATAATTCACATCCAACAGTCATTTACAGTCAAAAGATTAAATGTTAAAATTTCATCCATATTGACCATTTTGGGATCGTTCGACATGTCCGGAGTCATCGTTTTTCATCCGAAAATTGATTTTTTGGACTGTACCAAAAATGATTCAAAATGTCAATTGGATCGTGCCTCATGTTGAATAACCACTTTTTAAACCCTCACAGTGACCAAAATTGCCAATTTTACAGAGTTTTGCTTACTCAAAAGCTTCAATTTTGACCCATTTCAGGCACAGAAATGACTTTAAACACACTTATTTTAGTTGACAAAGTCATAATTCACTTCCAACAGTCATTTAGAGTCAAAAGATTAAATGTTAAAATTTCATCATTATAGACCATTTTGGGAACGTTCGACAGGTCCGGAGTCATCGCTTTTCGTCTGAAAATTGATTTTTTGGACTGTACCAAAAATGATTCAAAATGTCAATTGGATCGTGCCTCATGTTGAATAACCACTTTTTAAACCCTCACAGTGACCAAAATTGCCATTTTTACAGAGTTTTGATTACTCAAAAGCTTCAATTTTTACCCCTTTGAGGCACAGAAATGACTTTAAACACACTTATTTTAGTTGACAAAGTCATAATTCACATCCAACAGTCATTTACAGTCAAAAGATTAAATGTTAAAATGTCATCATTATAGACCATTTTGGGAACGTTCGACAGGTCCGGAGTCATCGTTTTTCGTCTGAAAATTGATTTTTTGGACTGTACCAAAAATGATTCAAAATAACAATTGGATCGTGCCTCATGTTGAATAACCACTTTTTAAACCCTCAGAGTGACCAAAATTGCCATTTTTACAGAGTTTTGATTACTCAAAAGCTTCAATTTTTACCCCTTTGAGGCACGGAAATGACTTTAAACACACTTATTTTAGTTGACAAAGTCATAATTCACATCCAACAGTCATTTACAGTCAAAAGATTAAATGTTAAAATTTCATCCATATTGACCATTTTGGGATCGTTCGACATGTCCGGAGTCATCGTTTTTCATCCGAAAATTGATTTTTTGGACTGTACCAAAAATGATTCAAAATGTCAATTGGATCGTGCCTCATGTTGAATAACCACTTTTTAAACCCTCACAGTGACCAAAATTGCCAATTTTACAGAGTTTTGCTTACTCAAAAGCTTCAATTTTGACCCATTTCAGGCACAGAAATGACTTTAAACACACTTATTTTAGTTGACAAAGTCATAATTCACTTCCAACAGTCATTTAGAGTCAAAAGATTAAATGTTAAAATTTCATCATTATAGACCATTTTGGGAACGTTCGACAGGTCCGGAGTCATCGCTTTTCGTCTGAAAATTGATTTTTTGGACTGCACCAAAAATGATTCAAAATGTCAATTGGATCGTGCCTCATGTTGAATAACCACTTTTTAAACACTCACAGTGACCAAAATTGCCATTTTTACAGAGTTTTGATTACTCAAAAGCTTCAATTTTTACCCCTTTGAGGCACAGAAATGACTTTAAACACACTTATTTTAGTTGACAAAGTCATAATTCACATCCAACAGTCATTTACAGTCAAAAGATTAAATGTTAAAATTTCATCCATATTGACCATTTTGGGATCGTTCGACATGTCCGGAGTCATCGTTTTTCATCCGAAAATTGATTTTTTGGACTGTACCAAAAATGATTCAAAATGTCAATTGGATCGTGCCTCATGTTGAATAACCACTTTTTAAAACCTCACAGTGACCAAAATTGCCATTTTTTCAGAGTTTTGATTACTCAAAAGCTTAAATTTTTACCCCTTTGAGGCAAAGAAATGACTTTAAACACACTTATTTTAGTTGACAAAGTCATAATTCACATCCAAGAGTCATTTACAGTCAAAAGATTAAATGTTAAAATTTCATCCATATTGACCATTTTGGGATCGTTCGACATGTCCGGAGTCATCGTTTTTCATCCGAAAATTGATTTTTTGGACTGTACCAAAAATGATTAAAAATGTCAATTGGATCGTGCCTCATGTTGAATAACCACTTTTTAAACCCTCACAGTGACCAAAATTGCCAATTTTACAGAGTTTTGCTTACTCAAAAGCTTCAATTTTGACCCATTTCAGGCACAGAAATGACTTTAAACACACTTATTTTAGTTGACAAAGTCATAATTCACATCCAACAGTCATTTAGAGTCAAAAGATTAAATGTTAAAATGTCATCATTATAGACCATTTTGGGAACGTTCGACAGGTCCGGAGTCATCGTTTTTCGTCTGAAAATTGATTTTTTGGACTGTACCAAAAATGATTCAAAATGTCAATTGGATCGTGCCTCATGTTGAATAACCACTTTTTAAACCCTCACAGTGACCAAAATTGCCATTTTTACAGAGTTTTGATTACTCAAAAGCTTCAATTTTGACCCATTTCAGGCACAGAAATGACTTTAAACACACTTATTTTAGTTGACAAAGTCATAATTCACATCCAACAGTCATTTAGAGTCAAAAGATTAAATGTTAAAATTTCATCCATATTGACCATTTTGGGATCGTTCGACATGTCCGGAGTCATCGTTTTTCATCCGAAAATTGATTTTTTGGACTGTACCAAAAATGATTCAAAATGTCAATTGGATCGTGCCTCATGTTGAATAAACACTTTTTAAACCCTCACAGTGACCAAAATTGCCAATTTTACAGAGTTTTGCTTACACAAAAGCTTCAATTTTGACCCGTTTCAGGCACAGAAATGACTTTAAACACACTTATTTTAGTTGACAAAGTCATTATTCACATCCAACAGTCATTTAGAGTCAAAAGATTAAATGTTAAAATTTCATCCATATTGACCATTTTGGATCGTTCGACATGTCCGGAGTCATCGTTTTACATCCGAAAATTGATTTTTTGGACTGTACCAAAAATGATTCAAAATGTCAATTGGATCGTGCCTCATGTTGAATAACCACTTTTTAAACCCTCACAGTGACCAAAATTGCCATTTTTACAGAGTTTTGATTACTCAAAAGCTTCAATTTTGACCCATTTCAGACACAGAAATGACTTTAAACACACTTATTTTAGTTGACAAAGTCATAATTCACATCCAACAGTCATTTACAGTCAAAAGATTAAATGTTAAAATTTCATCCATATTGACCATTTTGGGATCGTTCGACATGTCCGGAGTCATCGTTTTTCATCCGAAAATTGATTTTTTGGACTGTACCAAAAATGATTCAAAATGTCAATTGGATCGTGCCTCATGTTGAATAACCACTTTTTAAACCCTCACAGTGACCAAAATTGCCAATTTTACACAGTTTTGCTTACTCAAAAGCTTCAATTTTGACCCATTTCAGGCACAGAAATGACTTTAAACACACTTATTTTAGTTGACAAAGCCATAATTCACATCCAACAGTCATTTAGAGTCAAAAGATTAAATGTTAAAATTTCATCATTATAGACCATTTTGGGAACGTTCGACAGGTCTGGAGTCATCGTTTTTCGTCTGAAAATTGATTTTTTGGACTGTACCAAAAATGATTCAAAATGTCAATTGGATCGTGCCTCATGTTGAATAACCACTTTTTAAACCCTCACAGTGACCAAAATTGCCATTTTTACAGAGTTTTGATTACTCAAAAGCTTCAATTTTGACCCGTTTCAGGCACATAAATGACTTTAAACACACTTATTTTAGTTGACAAAGTCATAATTCACATCCAACAGTCATTTAGAGTCAAAAGATTAAATGTTAAAATTTCATCATTATAGACCATTTTGGGAACGTTCGACAGGTCCGGAGTCATCGCTTTTCGTCTGAAAATTGATTTTTTGGACTGTACCAAAAATGATTCAAAATGTAAATTGGATCGTGCCTCATGTTGAATAACCACTTTTTAAACCCTCACAGTGACCAAAATTGCCATTTTTACAGAGTTTTGCTTACTCAAAAGCTTCAATTTTGACCCATTTCAGGCACAGAAATGACTTAAAACACACTTATTTTAGTTGATAAAGTCATAATTCACATCCAACAGTCATTTACAGTCAAAAGATTAAATGTTAAAATTTCATCCATATTGACCATTTTGGGATCGTTCGACATGTCCGGAGTCATCGTTTTTCATCCGAAAATTGATTTTTTTGACTGTACCAAAAATGATTCAAAATGTCAATTGGATCGTGCCTCATGTTGAATAACCACTTTTTAAACCCTCACAGTGACCAAAATTGCTATTTTTACAGAGTTTTGCTTACTCAAAAGCTTCAATTTTGACCCATTTCAGGCACAGAAATGACTTTAAACACACTTATTTTAGTTGACAAAGTCATAATTCACATCCAACAGTCATTTACAGTCAAAAGATTAAATGTTAAAATTTCATCATTATAGACCATTTTGGGAACGTTCGACAGGTCCGGAGTCATCGTTTTTCATCCGAAAATTGATTTTTTGGACTGTACCAAAAATGATTCAAAATGTCAATTGGATCGTGCCTCATGTTGAATAACCACTTTTTAAACCCTCAGAGTGACCAAAATTGCCAATTTTACAGAGTTTTGATTACTCAAAAGCTTCAATTTTTACCCCTTTGAGGCACAGAAATGACTTTAAACACACTTATTTTAGTTGACAAAGTCATAATTCACATCCAACAGTCATTTACAGTCAAAAGATTAAATGTTAAAATTTCATCCATATTGACCATTTTGGGATCGTTCGACAGGTCCGGAGTCATCGTTTTTCGTCTGAAAATTGATTTTTTGGACTGTACCAAAAATGATTCAAAATGTCAATTGGATCGTGCCTCATGTTGAATAACCACTTTTTAAACCCTCACAGTGACCAAAATTGCCAATTTTACAGAGTTTTGCTTACTCAAAAGCTTCAATTTTGACCTATTTCAGGCACAGAAATGACTTTAAACACACTTATTTTAGTTGACAAAGTCATAATTCACTTCCAACAGTCATTTAGAGTCAAAAGATTAAATGTTAAAATTTCATCATTATAGACCATTTTGGGAACGTTCGACAGGTCCGGAGTCATCGCTTTTCGTCTGAAAATTGATTTTTTGGATTGTACCAAAAATGATTCAAAATGTCAATTGGATCGTGCCTCATGTTGAATAACCACTTTTTAAACCCTCACAGTGACCAAAATTGCCATTTTTACAGAGTTTTGATTACTCAAAAGCTTCAATTTTTACCCCTTTGAGGCACAGAAATGACTTTAAACACACTTATTTTAGTTGACAAAGTCATAATTCACATCCAACAGTCATTTACAGTCAAAAGATTAAATGTTAAAATGTCATCATTATAGACCATTTTGGGAACGTTCGACAGGTCCGGAGTCATCGTTTTTCGTCTGAAAATTGATTTTTTGGACTGTACCAAAAATGATTCAAAATGTCAATTGGATCGTGCCTCATGTTGAATAACCACTTTTTAAACCCTCAGAGTGACCAAAATTGCCATTTTTACAGAGTTTTGCTTACTCAAAAGCTTCAATTTTGACCCATTTCAGGCACAGAAATGACTTTAAACACACTTATTTTAGTTGACAAAGCCATAATTCACATCCAACAGTCATTTAGAGTCAAAAGATTAAATGTTAAAATGTCATCATTATTGACCATTTTGGGATCGTTCGACAGGTCCGGAGTCATCGTTTTTCGTCTGAAAATTGATTTTTTGGACTGTACCAAAAATGATTCAAAATGTCAATTGGATCGTGCCTCATGTTGAATAACCACTTTTTAAACCCTCAGAGTGACCAAAATTGCCATTTTTACAGAGTTTTGATTACTCAAAAGCTTCAATTTTTACCCCTTTGAGGCACAGAAATGACTTTAAACACACTTATTTTAGTTGACAAAGTCATAATTCACATCCAACAGTCATTTACAGTCAAAAGATTAAATGTTAAAATTTCATCCATATTGACCATTTTGGGATCGTTCGACATGTCCGGAGTCATCGTTTTTCATCCGAAAATTGATTTTTTGGACTGTACCAAAAATGATTCAAAATGTCAATTGGATCGTGCCTCATGTTGAATAACCACTTTTTAAACCCTCACAGTGACCAAAATTGCCAATTTTACAGAGTTTTGCTTACTCAAAAGCTTCAATTTTGACCCATTTCAGGCACAGAAATGACTTTAAACACACTTATTTTAGTTGACAAAGTCATAATTCACATCCAACAGTCATTTAGAGTCAAAAGATTAAATGTTAAAATTTCATCATTATAGACCATTTTGGGAACGTTCGACAGGTCCGGAGTCATCGCTTTTCGTCTGAAAATTGATTTTTTGGACTGTACCAAAAATGATTCAAAATGTCAATTGGATCGTGCCTCATGTTGAATAACCACTTTTTAAACCCTCACAGTGACCAAAATTGCCATTTTTACAGAGTTTTGCTTACTCAAAAGCTTCAATTTTGACCCATTTCAGGCACAGAAATGACTTAAAACACACTTATTTTAGTTGATAAAGTCATAATTCACATCCAACAGTCATTTACAGTCAAAAGATTAAATGTTAAAATTTCATCCATATTGACCATTTTGGGATCGTTCGACATGTCCGGAGTCATCGTTTTTCATCCGAAAATTGATTTTTTGGACTGTACCAAAAATTATTCAAAATGTCAATTGGATCGTGCCTCATGTTGAATAACCACTTTTTAAACCCTCACAGTGACCAAAATTGCTATTTTTACAGAGTTTTGCTTACTCAAAAGCTTCAATTTTGACCCATTTCAGGCACAGAAATGACTTTAAACACACTTATTTTAGTTGACAAAGTCATAATTCACATCCAACAGTCATTTACAGTCAAAAGATTAAATGTTAAAATTTCATCCATATTGACCATTTTGGGATCGTTCGACATGTCCGGAGTCATCGTTTTTCATCCGAAAATTGATTTTTTGGACTGTACCAAAAATGATTCAAAATGTCAATTGGATCATGCCTCATGTTGAATAACCACTTTTTAAACCCTCACAGTGACCAAAATTGCCATTTTTACAGAGTTTTGATTACTCAAAAGCTTCAATTTTTACCCCTTTGAGGCACAGAAATGACTTTAAACACACTTATTTTAGTTGACAAAGTCATAATTCACATCCAACAATCATTTACAGTCAAAAGATTAAATGTTAAAATTTCATCCATATTGACCATTTTGGGATCGTTCGACATGTCCGGAGTCATCGTTTTTCATCCGAAAATTGATTTTTTGAACTGTACCAAAAATGATTCAAAATGTCAATTGGATCGTGCCTCATGTTGAATAACCACTTTTTAAACCCTCACAGTGACCAAAATTGCCAATTTTACACAGTTTTGCTTACTCAAAAGCTTCAATTTTGACCCATTTCAGGCACAGAAATGACTTTAAACACACTTATTTTAGTTGACAAAGCCATAATTCACATCCAACAGTCATTTAGAGTCAAAAGATTAAATGTTAAAATGTCATCATTATAGACCATTTTGGGAACGTTCGACAGGTCCGGAGTCATCGTTTTTCGTCTGAAAATTGATTTTTTGGACTGTACCAAAAATGATTCAAAATGTCAATTGGATCGTGCCTCATGTTGAATAACCACTTTTTAAACCCTCAGAGTGACCAAAATTGCCATTTTTACAGAGTTTTGATTACTCAAAAGCTTCAATTTTTACCCCTTTGAGGCACAGAAATGACTTTAAACACACTTATTTTAGTTGACAAAGTCATAATTCACATCCAACAGTCATTTACAGTCAAAAGATTAAATGTTAAAATGTCATCATTATAGACCATTTTGGGAACGTTCGACAGGTCCGGAGTCATCGTTTTTCGTCTGAAAATTGATTTTTTGGACTGTACCAAAAATGATTCAAAATGTCAATTGGATCGTGCCTCATGTTGAATAACCACTTTTTAAACCCTCAGAGTGACCAAAATTGCCATTTTTACAGAGTTTTGCTTACTCAAAAGCTTCAATTTTGACCCATTTCAGGCACAGAAATGACTTTAAACACACTTATTTTAGTTGACAAAGCCATAATTCACATCCAACAGTCATTTAGAGTCAAAAGATTAAATGTTAAAATGTCATCATTATTGACCATTTTGGGATCGTTCGACAGGTCCGGAGTCATCGTTTTTCGTCTGAAAATTGATTTTTTGGACTGTACCAAAAATGATTCAAAATGTCAATTGGATCGTGCCTCATGTTGAATAACCACTTTTTAAACCCTCAGAGTGACCAAAATTGCCATTTTTACAGAGTTTTGATTACTCAAAAGCTTCAATTTTTACCCCTTTGAGGCACAGAAATGACTTTAAACACACTTATTTTAGTTGACAAAGTCATAATTCACATCCAACAGTCATTTACAGTCAAAAGATTAAATGTTAAAATTTCATCCATATTGACCATTTTGGGATCGTTCGACATGTCCGGAGTCATCGTTTTTCATCCGAAAATTGATTTTTTGGACTGTACCAAAAATGATTCAAAATGTCAATTGGATCGTGCCTCATGTTGAATAACCACTTTTTAAACCCTCACAGTGACCAAAATTGCCAATTTTACAGAGTTTTGCTTACTCAAAAGCTTCAATTTTGACCCATTTCAGGCACAGAAATGACTTTAAACACACTTATTTTAGTTGACAAAGTCATAATTCACTTCCAACAGTCATTTAGAGTCAAAAGATTAAATGTTAAAATTTCATCATTATAGACCATTTTGGGAACGTTCGACAGGTCCGGAGTCATCGCTTTTCGTCTGAAAATTGATTTTTTGGACTGTACCAAAAATGATTCAAAATGTCAATTGGATCGTGCCTCATGTTGAATAACCACTTTTTAAACCCTCACAGTGACCAAAATTGCCATTTTTACAGAGTTTTGATTACTCAAAAGCTTCAATTTTTACCCCTTTGAGGCACAGAAATGACTTTAAACACACTTATTTTAGTTGACAAAGTCATAATTCACATCCAACAGTCATTTACAGTCAAAAGATTAAATGTTAAAATGTCATCATTATAGACCATTTTGGGAACGTTCGACAGGTCCGGAGTCATCGTTTTTCGTCTGAAAATTGATTTTTTGGACTGTACCAAAAATGATTCAAAATGTCAATTGGATCGTGCCTCATGTTGAATAACCACTTTTTAAACCCTCAGAGTGACCAAAATTGCCATTTTTACAGAGTTTTGATTACTCAAAAGCTTCAATTTTTACCCCTTTGAGGCACGGAAATGACTTTAAACACACTTATTTTAGTTGACAAAGTCATAATTCACATCCAACAGTCATTTACAGTCAAAAGATTAAATGTTAAAATTTCATCCATATTGACCATTTTGGGATCGTTCGACATGTCCGGAGTCATCGTTTTTCATCCGAAAATTGATTTTTTGGACTGTACCAAAAATGATTCAAAATGTCAATTGGATCGTGCCTCATGTTGAATAACCACTTTTTAAACCCTCACAGTGACCAAAATTGCCAATTTTACAGAGTTTTGCTTACTCAAAAGCTTCAATTTTGACCCATTTCAGGCACAGAAATGACTTTAAACACACTTATTTTAGTTGACAAAGTCATAATTCACTTCCAACAGTCATTTAGAGTCAAAAGATTAAATGTTAAAATTTCATCATTATAGACCATTTTGGGAACGTTCGACAGGTCCGGAGTCATCGCTTTTCGTCTGAAAATTGATTTTTTGGACTGTACCAAAAATGATTCAAAATGTCAATTGGATCGTGCCTCATGTTGAATAACCACTTTTTAAACCCTCACAGTGACCAAAATTGCCATTTTTACAGAGTTTTGATTACTCAAAAGCTTCAATTTTTACCCCTTTGAGGCACAGAAATGACTTTAAACACACTTATTTTAGTTGACAAAGTCATAATTCACATCCAACAGTCATTTACAGTCAAAAGATTAAATGTTAAAATGTCATCATTATAGACCATTTTGGGAACGTTCGACAGGTCCGGAGTCATCGTTTTTCGTCTGAAAATTGATTTTTTGGACTGTACCAAAAATGATTCAAAATGTCAATTGGATCGTGCCTCATGTTGAATAACCACTTTTTAAACCCTCAGAGTGACCAAAATTGCCATTTTTACAGAGTTTTGCTTACTCAAAAGCTTCAATTTTGACCCATTTCAGGCACAGAAATGACTTTAAACACACTTATTTTAGTTGACAAAGCCATAATTCACATCCAACAGTCATTTAGAGTCAAAAGATTAAATGTTAAAATGTCATCATTATTGACCATTTTGGGATCGTTCGACAGGTCCGGAGTCATCGTTTTTCGTCTGAAAATTGATTTTTTGGACTGTACCAAAAATGATTC
The DNA here is from genome assembly GCF_964263255.1 of Lissotriton vulgaris. Taxonomy (NCBI): domain Eukaryota; kingdom Metazoa; phylum Chordata; class Amphibia; order Caudata; family Salamandridae; genus Lissotriton; species Lissotriton vulgaris. Next base: position 673,250 of record NW_028246629.1, read on the forward strand.
AAAATGTCAATTGGATCGTGCCTCATGTTGAATAACCACTTTTTAAACCCTCAGAGTGACCAAAATTGCCATTTTTACAGAGTTTTGATTACTCAAAAGCTTCAATTTTTACCCCTTTGAGGCACAGAAATGACTTTAAACACACTTATTTTAGTTGACAAAGTCATAATTCACATCCAACAGTCATTTACAGTCAAAAGATTAAATGTTAAAATTTCATCCATATTGACCATTTTGGGATCGTTCGACATGTCCGGAGTCATCGTTTTTCATCCGAAAATGGATTTTTTGGACTGTACCAAAAATGATTCAAAATGTCAATTGGATCGTGCCTCATGTTGAATAACCACTTTTTAAACCCTCACAGTGACCAAAATTGCCAATTTTACAGAGTTTTGCTTACTCAAAAGCTTCAATTTTGACCCATTTCAGGCACAGAAATGACTTTAAACACACTTATTTTAGTTGACAAAGTCATAATTCACTTCCAACAGTCATTTAGAGTCAAAAGATTAAATGTTAAAATTTCATCATTATAGACCATTTTGGGAACGTTCGACAGGTCCGGAGTCATCGCTTTTCGTCTGAAAATTGATTTTTTGGACTGTACCAAAAATGATTCAAAATGTCAATTGGATCGTGCCTCATGTTGAATAACCACTTTTTAAACCCTCACAGTGACCAAAATTGCCATTTTTACAGAGTTTTGATTACTCAAAAGCTTCAATTTTTACCCCTTTGAGGCACAGAAATGACTTTAAACACACTTATTTTAGTTGACAAAGTCATAATTCACATCCAACAGTCATTTACAGTCAAAAGATTAAATGTTAAAATGTCATCATTATAGACCATTTTGGGAACGTTCGACAGGTCCGGAGTCATTGTTTTTCGTCTGAAAATTGATTTTTTGGACTGTACCAAAAATGATTCAAAATGTCAATTGGATCGTGCCTCATGTTGAATAACCACTATTTAAACCCTCACAGTGACCAAAATTGCCAATTTTACACAGTTTTGCTTACTCAAAAGCTTCAATTTTGACCCATTTCAGGCACAGAAATGACTTTAAACACACTTATTTTAGTTGACAAAGCCATAATTCACATCCAACAGTCATTTAGAGTCAAAAGATTAAATGTTAAAATGTCATCATTATAGACCATTTTGGGAACGTTCGACAGGTCCGGAGTCATCGTTTTTCGTCTGAAAATTGATTTTTTGGACTGTACCAAAAATGATTCAAAATGTCAATTGGATCGTGCCTCATGTTGAATAACCACTTTTTAAACCCTCAGAGTGACCAAAATTGCCATTTTTACAGAGTTTTGATTACTCAAAAGCTTCAATTTTTACCCCTTTGAGGCACAGAAATGACTTTAAACACACTTATTTTAGTTGACAAAGTCATAATTCACATCCAACAGTCATTTACAGTCAAAAGATTAAATGTTAAAATTTCATCCATATTGACCATTTTGGGATCGTTCGACATGTCCGGAGTCATCGTTTTTCATCCGAAAATTGATTTTTTGGACTGTACCAAAAATGATTCAAAATGTCAATTGGATCGTGCCTCATGTTGAATAACCACTTTTTAAACCCTCACAGTGACCAAAATTGCCAATTTTACAGAGTTTTGCTTACTCAAAAGCTTCAATTTTGACCCATTTCAGGCACAGAAATGACTTTAAACACACTTATTTTAGTTGACAAAGTCATAATTCACATCCAACAGTCATTTAGAGTCAAAAGATTAAATGTTAAAATTTCATCATTATAGACCATTTTGGGAACGTTCGACAGGTCCGGAGTCATCGCTTTTCGTCTGAAAATTGATTTTTTGGACTGTACCAAAAATGATTCAAAATGTCAATTGGATCGTGCCTCATGTTGAATAACCACTTTTTAAACCCTCACAGTGACCAAAATTGCCATTTTTACAGAGTTTTGCTTACTCAAAAGCTTCAATTTTGACCCATTTCAGGCACAGAAATGACTTAAAACACACTTATTTTAGTTGATAAAGTCATAATTCACATCCAACAGTCATTTACAGTCAAAAGATTAAATGTTAAAATTTCATCCATATTGACCATTTTGGGATCGTTCGACATGTCCGGAGTCATCGTTTTTCATCCGAAAATTGATTTTTTGGACTGTACCAAAAATTATTCAAAATGTCAATTGGATCGTGCCTCATGTTGAATAACCACTTTTTAAACCCTCACAGTGACCAAAATTGCTATTTTTACAGAGTTTTGCTTACTCAAAAGCTTCAATTTTGACCCATTTCAGGCACAGAAATGACTTTAAACACACTTATTTTAGTTGACAAAGTCATAATTCACATCCAACAGTCATTTACAGTCAAAAGATTAAATGTTAAAATTTCATCCATATTGACCATTTTGGGATCGTTCGACATGTCCGGAGTCATCGTTTTTCATCCGAAAATTGATTTTTTGGACTGTACCAAAAATGATTCAAAATGTCAATTGGATCGTGCCTCATGTTGAATAACCACTTTTTAAACCCTCACAGTGACCAAAATTGCCATTTTTACAGAGTTTTGATTACTCAAAAGCTTCAATTTTTACCCCTTTGAGGCACAGAAATGACTTTAAACACACTTATTTTAGTTGACAAAGTCATAATTCACATCCAACAGTCATTTACAGTCAAAAGATTAAATGTTAAAATGTCATCATTATAGACCATTTTGGGAACGTTCGACAGGTCCGGAGTCATCGTTTTTCGTCTGAAAATTGATTTTTTGGACTGTACCAAAAATGATTCAAAATGTCAATTGGATCGTGCCTCATGTTGAATAACCACTTTTTAAACCCTCAGAGTGACCAAAATTGCCATTTTTACAGAGTTTTGATTACTCAAAAGCTTCAATTTTTACCCCTTTGAGGCACGGAAATGACTTTAAACACACTTATTTTAGTTGACAAAGTCATAATTCACATCCAACAGTCATTTACAGTCAAAAGATTAAATGTTAAAATTTCATCCATATTGACCATTTTGGGATCGTTCGACATGTCCGGAGTCATCGTTTTTCATCCGAAAATTGATTTTTTGGACTGTACCAAAAATGATTCAAAATGTCAATTGGATCGTGCCTCATGTTGAATAACCACTTTTTAAACCCTCACAGTGACCAAAATTGCCAATTTTACAGAGTTTTGCTTACTCAAAAGCTTCAATTTTGACCCATTTCAGGCACAGAAATGACTTTAAACACACTTATTTTAGTTGACAAAGTCATAATTCACTTCCAACAGTCATTTAGAGTCAAAAGATTAAATGTTAAAATTTCATCATTATAGACCATTTTGGGAACGTTCGACAGGTCCGGAGTCATCGCTTTTCGTCTGAAAATTGATTTTTTGGACTGTACCAAAAATGATTCAAAATGTCAATTGGATCGTGCCTCATGTTGAATAACCACTTTTTAAACCCTCACAGTGACCAAAATTGCCATTTTTACAGAGTTTTGATTACTCAAAAGCTTCAATTTTTACCCCTTTGAGGCACAGAAATGACTTTAAACACACTTATTTTAGTTGACAAAGTCATAATTCACATCCAACAGTCATTTACAGTCAAAAGATTAAATGTTAAAATGTCATCATTATAGACCATTTTGGGAACGTTCGACAGGTCCGGAGTCATCGTTTTTCGTCTGAAAATTGATTTTTTGGACTGTACCAAAAATGATTCAAAATGTCAATTGGATCGTGCCTCATGTTGAATAACCACTTTTTAAACCCTCAGAGTGACCAAAATTGCCATTTTTACAGAGTTTTGCTTACTCAAAAGCTTCAATTTTGACCCATTTCAGGCACAGAAATGACTTTAAACACACTTATTTTAGTTGACAAAGCCATAATTCACATCCAACAGTCATTTAGAGTCAAAAGATTAAATGTTAAAATGTCATCATTATTGACCATTTTGGGATCGTTCGACAGGTCCGGAGTCATCGTTTTTCGTCTGAAAATTGATTTTTTGGACTGTACCAAAAATGATTCAAAATGTCAATTGGATCGTGCCTCATGTTGAATAACCACTTTTTAAACCCTCAGAGTGACCAAAATTGCCATTTTTACAGAGTTTTGATTACTCAAAAGCTTCAATTTTTACCCCTTTGAGGCACAGAAATGACTTTAAACACACTTATTTTAGTTGACAAAGTCATAATTCACATCCAACAGTCATTTACAGTCAAAAGATTAAATGTTAAAATTTCATCCATATTGACCATTTTGGGATCGTTCGACATGTCCGGAGTCATCGTTTTTCATCCGAAAATGGATTTTTTGGACTGTACCAAAAATGATTCAAAATGTCAATTGGATCGTGCCTCATGTTGAATAACCACTTTTTAAACCCTCACAGTGACCAAAATTGCCAATTTTACAGAGTTTTGCTTACTCAAAAGCTTCAATTTTGACCCATTTCAGGCACAGAAATGACTTTAAACACACTTATTTTAGTTGACAAAGTCATAATTCACTTCCAACAGTCATTTAGAGTCAAAAGATTAAATGTTAAAATTTCATCATTATAGACCATTTTGGGAACGTTCGACAGGTCCGGAGTCATCGCTTTTCGTCTGAAAATTGATTTTTTGGACTGTACCAAAAATGATTCAAAATGTCAATTGGATCGTGCCTCATGTTGAATAACCACTTTTTAAACCCTCACAGTGACCAAAATTGCCATTTTTACAGAGTTTTGATTACTCAAAAGCTTCAATTTTTACCCCTTTGAGGCACAGAAATGACTTTAAACACACTTATTTTAGTTGACAAAGTCATAATTCACATCCAACAGTCATTTACAGTCAAAAGATTAAATGTTAAAATGTCATCATTATAGACCATTTTGGGAACGTTCGACAGGTCCGGAGTCATCGTTTTTCGTCTGAAAATTGATTTTTTGGACTGTACCAAAAATGATTCAAAATGTCAATTGGATCGTGCCTCATGTTGAATAACCACTATTTAAACCCTCACAGTGACCAAAATTGCCAATTTTACACAGTTTTGCTTACTCAAAAGCTTCAATTTTGACCCATTTCAGGCACAGAAATGACTTTAAACACACTTATTTTAGTTGACAAAGCCATAATTCACATCCAACAGTCATTTAGAGTCAAAAGATTAAATGTTAAAATGTCATCATTATAGACCATTTTGGGAACGTTCGACAGGTCCGGAGTCATCGTTTTTCGTCTGAAAATTGATTTTTTGGACTGTACCAAAAATGATTCAAAATGTCAATTGGATCGTGCCTCATGTTGAATAACCACTTTTTAAACCCTCAGAGTGACCAAAATTGCCATTTTTACAGAGTTTTGATTACTCAAAAGCTTCAATTTTTACCCCTTTGAGGCACAGAAATGACTTTAAACACACTTATTTTAGTTGACAAAGTCATAATTCACATCCAACAGTCATTTACAGTCAAAAGATTAAATGTTAAAATTTCATCCATATTGACCATTTTGGGATCGTTCGACATGTCCGGAGTCATCGTTTTTCATCCGAAAATTGATTTTTTGGACTGTACCAAAAATGATTCAAAATGTCAATTGGATCGTGCCTCATGTTGAATAACCACTTTTTAAACCCTCACAGTGACCAAAATTGCCAATTTTACAGAGTTTTGCTTACTCAAAAGCTTCAATTTTGACCCATTTCAGGCACAGAAATGACTTTAAACACACTTATTTTAGTTGACAAAGTCATAATTCACATCCAACAGTCATTTAGAGTCAAAAGATTAAATGTTAAAATTTCATCATTATAGACCATTTTGGGAACGTTCGACAGGTCCGGAGTCATCGCTTTTCGTCTGAAAATTGATTTTTTGGACTGTACCAAAAATGATTCAAAATGTCAATTGGATCGTGCCTCATGTTGAATAACCACTTTTTAAACCCTCACAGTGACCAAAATTGCCATTTTTACAGAGTTTTGCTTACTCAAAAGCTTCAATTTTGACCCATTTCAGGCACAGAAATGACTTAAAACACACTTATTTTAGTTGATAAAGTCATAATTCACATCCAACAGTCATTTACAGTCAAAAGATTAAATGTTAAAATTTCATCCATATTGACCATTTTGGGATCGTTCGACATGTCCGGAGTCATCGTTTTTCATCCGAAAATTGATTTTTTGGACTGTACCAAAAATTATTCAAAATGTCAATTGGATCGTGCCTCATGTTGAATAACCACTTTTTAAACCCTCACAGTGACCAAAATTGCTATTTTTACAGAGTTTTGCTTACTCAAAAGCTTCAATTTTGACCCATTTCAGGCACAGAAATGACTTTAAACACACTTATTTTAGTTGACAAAGTCATAATTCACATCCAACAGTCATTTACAGTCAAAAGATTAAATGTTAAAATTTCATCCATATTGACCATTTTGGGATCGTTCGACATGTCCGGAGTCATCGTTTTTCATCCGAAAATTGATTTTTTGGACTGTACCAAAAATGATTCAAAATGTCAATTGGATCATGCCTCATGTTGAATAACCACTTTTTAAACCCTCACAGTGACCAAAATTGCCATTTTTACAGAGTTTTGATTACTCAAAAGCTTCAATTTTTACCCCTTTGAGGCACAGAAATGACTTTAAACACACTTATTTTAGTTGACAAAGTCATAATTCACATCCAACAATCATTTACAGTCAAAAGATTAAATGTTAAAATTTCATCCATATTGACCATTTTGGGATCGTTCGACATGTCCGGAGTCATCGTTTTTCATCCGAAAATTGATTTTTTGAACTGTACCAAAAATGATTCAAAATGTCAATTGGATCGTGCCTCATGTTGAATAACCACTTTTTAAACCCTCACAGTGACCAAAATTGCCAATTTTACACAGTTTTGCTTACTCAAAAGCTTCAATTTTGACCCATTTCAGGCACAGAAATGACTTTAAACACACTTATTTTAGTTGACAAAGCCATAATTCACATCCAACAGTCATTTAGAGTCAAAAGATTAAATGTTAAAATGTCATCATTATAGACCATTTTGGGAACGTTCGACAGGTCCGGAGTCATCGTTTTTCGTCTGAAAATTGATTTTTTGGACTGTACCAAAAATGATTCAAAATGTCAATTGGATCGTGCCTCATGTTGAATAACCACTTTTTAAACCCTCAGAGTGACCAAAATTGCCATTTTTACAGAGTTTTGATTACTCAAAAGCTTCAATTTTTACCCCTTTGAGGCACAGAAATGACTTTAAACACACTTATTTTAGTTGACAAAGTCATAATTCACATCCAACAGTCATTTACAGTCAAAAGATTAAATGTTAAAATGTCATCATTATAGACCATTTTGGGAACGTTCGACAGGTCCGGAGTCATCGTTTTTCGTCTGAAAATTGATTTTTTGGACTGTACCAAAAATGATTCAAAATGTCAATTGGATCGTGCCTCATGTTGAATAACCACTTTTTAAACCCTCAGAGTGACCAAAATTGCCATTTTTACAGAGTTTTGCTTACTCAAAAGCTTCAATTTTGACCCATTTCAGGCACAGAAATGACTTTAAACACACTTATTTTAGTTGACAAAGCCATAATTCACATCCAACAGTCATTTAGAGTCAAAAGATTAAATGTTAAAATGTCATCATTATTGACCATTTTGGGATCGTTCGACAGGTCCGGAGTCATCGTTTTTCGTCTGAAAATTGATTTTTTGGACTGTACCAAAAATGATTCAAAATGTCAATTGGATCGTGCCTCATGTTGAATAACCACTTTTTAAACCCTCAGAGTGACCAAAATTGCCATTTTTACAGAGTTTTGATTACTCAAAAGCTTCAATTTTTACCCCTTTGAGGCACAGAAATGACTTTAAACACACTTATTTTAGTTGACAAAGTCATAATTCACATCCAACAGTCATTTACAGTCAAAAGATTAAATGTTAAAATTTCATCCATATTGACCATTTTGGGATCGTTCGACATGTCCGGAGTCATCGTTTTTCATCCGAAAATGGATTTTTTGGACTGTACCAAAAATGATTCAAAATGTCAATTGGATCGTGCCTCATGTTGAATAACCACTTTTTAAACCCTCACAGTGACCAAAATTGCCAATTTTACAGAGTTTTGCTTACTCAAAAGCTTCAATTTTGACCCATTTCAGGCACAGAAATGACTTTAAACACACTTATTTTAGTTGACAAAGTCATAATTCACTTCCAACAGTCATTTAGAGTCAAAAGATTAAATGTTAAAATTTCATCATTATAGACCATTTTGGGAACGTTCGACAGGTCCGGAGTCATCGCTTTTCGTCTGAAAATTGATTTTTTGGACTGTACCAAAAATGATTCAAAATGTCAATTGGATCGTGCCTCATGTTGAATAACCACTTTTTAAACCCTCACAGTGACCAAAATTGCCATTTTTACAGAGTTTTGATTACTCAAAAGCTTCAATTTTTACCCCTTTGAGGCACAGAAATGACTTTAAACACACTTATTTTAGTTGACAAAGTCATAATTCACATCCAACAGTCATTTACAGTCAAAAGATTAAATGTTAAAATGTCATCATTATAGACCATTTTGGGAACGTTCGACAGGTCCGGAGTCATCGTTTTTCGTCTGAAAATTGATTTTTTGGACTGTACCAAAAATGATTCAAAATGTCAATTGGATCGTGCCTCATGTTGAATAACCACTATTTAAACCCTCACAGTGACCAAAATTGCCAATTTTACACAGTTTTGCTTACTCAAAAGCTTCAATTTTGACCCATTTCAGGCACAGAAATGACTTTAAACACACTTATTTTAGTTGACAAAGCCATAATTCACATCCAACAGTCATTTAGAGTCAAAAGATTAAATGTTAAAATGTCATCATTATAGACCATTTTGGGAACGTTCGACAGGTCCGGAGTCATCGTTTTTCGTCTGAAAATTGATTTTTTGGACTGTACCAAAAATGATTCAAAATGTCAATTGGATCGTGCCTCATGTTGAATAACCACTTTTTAAACCCTCAGAGTGACCAAAATTGCCATTTTTACAGAGTTTTGATTACTCAAAAGCTTCAATTTTTACCCCTTTGAGGCACAGAAATGACTTTAAACACACTTATTTTAGTTGACAAAGTCATAATTCACATCCAACAGTCATTTACAGTCAAAAGATTAAATGTTAAAATTTCATCCATATTGACCATTTTGGGATCGTTCGACATGTCCGGAGTCATCGTTTTTCATCCGAAAATTGATTTTTTGGACTGTACCAAAAATGATTCAAAATGTCAATTGGATCGTGCCTCATGTTGAATAACCACTTTTTAAACCCTCACAGTGACCAAAATTGCCAATTTTACAGAGTTTTGCTTACTCAAAAGCTTCAATTTTGACCCATTTCAGGCACAGAAATGACTTTAAACACACTTATTTTAGTTGACAAAGTCATAATTCACATCCAACAGTCATTTAGAGTCAAAAGATTAAATGTTAAAATTTCATCATTATAGACCATTTTGGGAACGTTCGACAGGTCCGGAGTCATCGCTTTTCGTCTGAAAATTGATTTTTTGGACTGTACCAAAAATGATTCAAAATGTCAATTGGATCGTGCCTCATGTTGAATAACCACTTTTTAAACCCTCACAGTGACCAAAATTGCCATTTTTACAGAGTTTTGCTTACTCAAAAGCTTCAATTTTGACCCATTTCAGGCACAGAAATGACTTAAAACACACTTATTTTAGTTGATAAAGTCATAATTCACATCCAACAGTCATTTACAGTCAAAAGATTAAATGTTAAAATTTCATCCATATTGACCATTTTGGGATCGTTCGACATGTCCGGAGTCATCGTTTTTCATCCGAAAATTGATTTTTTGGACTGTACCAAAAATTATTCAAAATGTCAATTGGATCGTGCCTCATGTTGAATAACCACTTTTTAAACCCTCACAGTGACCAAAATTGCTATTTTTACAGAGTTTTGCTTACTCAAAAGCTTCAATTTTGACCCATTTCAGGCACAGAAATGACTTTAAACACACTTATTTTAGTTGACAAAGTCATAATTCACATCCAACAGTCATTTACAGTCAAAAGATTAAATGTTAAAATTTCATCCATATTGACCATTTTGGGATCGTTCGACATGTCCGGAGTCATCGTTTTTCATCCGAAAATTGATTTTTTGGACTGTACCAAAAATGATTCAAAATGTCAATTGGATCGTGCCTCATGTTGAATAACCACTTTTTAAACCCTCACAGTGACCAAAATTGCCATTTTTACAGAGTTTTGATTACTCAAAAGCTTCAATTTTTACCCCTTTGAGGCACAGAAATGACTTTAAACACACTTATTTTAGTTGACAAAGTCATAATTCACATCCAACAGTCATTTACAGTCAAAAGATTAAATGTTAAAATGTCATCATTATAGACCATTTTGGGAACGTTCGACAGGTCCGGAGTCATCGTTTTTCGTCTGAAAATTGATTTTTTGGACTGTACCAAAAATGATTCAAAATGTCAATTGGATCGTGCCTCATGTTGAATAACCACTTTTTAAACCCTCAGAGTGACCAAAATTGCCATTTTTACAGAGTTTTGATTACTCAAAAGCTTCAATTTTTACCCCTTTGAGGCACGGAAATGACTTTAAACACACTTATTTTAGTTGACAAAGTCATAATTCACATCCAACAGTCATTTACAGTCAAAAGATTAAATGTTAAAATTTCATCCATATTGACCATTTTGGGATCGTTCGACATGTCCGGAGTCATCGTTTTTCATCCGAAAATTGATTTTTTGGACTGTACCAAAAATGATTCAAAATGTCAATTGGATCGTGCCTCATGTTGAATAACCACTTTTTAAACCCTCACAGTGACCAAAATTGCCAATTTTACAGAGTTTTGCTTACTCAAAAGCTTCAATTTTGACCCATTTCAGGCACAGAAATGACTTTAAACACACTTATTTTAGTTGACAAAGTCATAATTCACTTCCAACAGTCATTTAGAGTCAAAAGATTAAATGTTAAAATTTCATCATTATAGACCATTTTGGGAACGTTCGACAGGTCCGGAGTCATCGCTTTTCGTCTGAAAATTGATTTTTTGGACTGTACCAAAAATGATTCAAAATGTCAATTGGATCGTGCCTCGTGTTGAATAACCACTTTTTAAACCCTCACAGTGACCAAAATTGCCATTTTTACAGAGTTTTGATTACTCAAAAGCTTCAATTTTTACCCCTTTGAGGCACAGAAATGACTTTAAACACACTTATTTTAGTTGACAAAGTCATAATTCACATCCAACAGTCATTTACAGTCAAAAGATTAAATGTTAAAATGTCATCATTATAGACCATTTTGGGAACGTTCGACAGGTCCGGAGTCATCGTTTTTCGTCTGAAAATTGATTTTTTGGACTGTACCAAAAATGATTCAAAATGTCAATTGGATCGTGCCTCATGTTGAATAACCACTTTTTAAACCCTCAGAGTGACCAAAATTGCCATTTTTACAGAGTTTTGCTTACTCAAAAGCTTCAATTTTGACCCATTTCAGGCACAGAAATGACTTTAAACACACTTATTTTAGTTGACAAAGCCATAATTCACATCCAACAGTCATTTAGAGTCAAAAGATTAAATGTTAAAATGTCATCATTATTGACCATTTTGGGATCGTTCGACAGGTCCGGAGTCATCGTTTTTCGTCTGAAAATTGATTTTTTGGACTGTACCAAAAATGATTCAAAATGTCAATTGGATCGTGCCTCATGTTGAATAACCACTTTTTAAACCCTCAGAGTGACCAAAATTGCCATTTTTACAGAGTTTTGATTACTCAAAAGCTTCAATTTTTACCCCTTTGAGGCACAGAAATGACTTTAAACACACTTATTTTAGTTGACAAAGTCATAATTCACATCCAACAGTCATTTACAGTCAAAAGATTAAATGTTAAAATTTCATCCATATTGACCATTTTGGGATCGTTCGACATGTCCGGAGTCATCGTTTTTCATCCGAAAATGGATTTTTTGGACTGTACCAAAAATGATTCAAAATGTCAATTGGATCGTGCCTCATGTTGAATAACCACTTTTTAAACCCTCACAGTGACCAAAATTGCCAATTTTACAGAGTTTTGCTTACTCAAAAGCTTCAATTTTGACCCATTTCAGGCACAGAAATGACTTTAAACACACTTATTTTAGTTGACAAAGTCATAATTCACTTCCAACAGTCATTTAGAGTCAAAAGATTAAATGTTAAAATTTCATCATTATAGACCATTTTGGGAACGTTCGACAGGTCCGGAGTCATCGCTTTTCGTCTGAAAATTGATTTTTTGGACTGTACCAAAAATGATTCAAAATGTCAATTGGATCGTGCCTCATGTTGAATAACCACTTTTTAAACCCTCACAGTGACCAAAATTGCCATTTTTACAGAGTTTTGATTACTCAAAAGCTTCAATTTTTACCCCTTTGAGGCACAGAAATGACTTTAAACACACTTATTTTAGTTGACAAAGTCATAATTCACATCCAACAGTCATTTACAGTCAAAAGATTAAATGTTAAAATGTCATCATTATAGACCATTTTGGGAACGTTCGACAGGTCCGGAGTCATCGTTTTTCGTCTGAAAATTGATTTTTTGGACTGTACCAAAAATGATTCAAAATGTCAATTGGATCGTGCCTCATGTTGAATAACCACTATTTAAACCCTCACAGTGACCAAAATTGCCAATTTTACACAGTTTTGCTTACTCAAAAGCTTCAATTTTGACCCATTTCAGGCACAGAAATGACTTTAAACACACTTATTTTAGTTGACAAAGCCATAATTCACATCCAACAGTCATTTAGAGTCAAAAGATTAAATGTTAAAATGTCATCATTATAGACCATTTTGGGAACGTTCGACAGGTCCGGAGTCATCGTTTTTCGTCTGAAAATTGATTTTTTGGACTGTACCAAAAATGATTCAAAATGTCAATTGGATCGTGCCTCATGTTGAATAACCACTTTTTAAACCCTCAGAGTGACCAAAATTGCCATTTTTACAGAGTTTTGATTACTCAAAAGCTTCAATTTTTACCCCTTTGAGGCACAGAAATGACTTTAAACACACTTATTTTAGTTGACAAAGTCATAATTCACATCCAACAGTCATTTACAGTCAAAAGATTAAATGTTAAAATTTCATCCATATTGACCATTTTGGGATCGTTCGACATGTCCGGAGTCATCGTTTTTCATCCGAAAATTGATTTTTTGGACTGTACCAAAAATTATTCAAAATGTCAATTGGATCGTGCCTCATGTTGAATAACCACTTTTTAAACCCTCACAGTGACCAAAATTGCTATTTTTACAGAGTTTTGCTTACTCAAAAGCTTCAATTTTGACCCATTTCAGGCACAGAAATGACTTTAAACACACTTATTTTAGTTGACAAAGTCATAATTCACATCCAACAGTCATTTACAGTCAAAAGATTAAATGTTAAAATTTCATCCATATTGACCATTTTGGGATCGTTCGACATGTCCGGAGTCATCGTTTTTCATCCGAAAATTGATTTTTTGGACTGTACCAAAAATGATTCAAAATGTCAATTGGATCATGCCTCATGTTGAATAACCACTTTTTAAACCCTCACAGTGACCAAAATTGCCATTTTTACAGAGTTTTGATTACTCAAAAGCTTCAATTTGTACCCCTTTGAGGCACAGAAATGACTTTAAACACACTTATTTTAGTTGACAAAGTCATAATTCACATCCAACAATCATTTACAGTCAAAAGATTAAATGTTAAAATTTCATCCATATTGACCATTTTGGGATCGTTCGACATGTCCGGAGTCATCGTTTTTCATCCGAAAATTGATTTTTTGAACTGTACCAAAAATGATTCAAAATGTCAATTGGATCGTGCCTCATGTTGAATAACCACTTTTTAAACCCTCACAGTGACCAAAATTGCCAATTTTACACAGTTTTGCTTACTCAAAAGCTTCAATTTTGACCCATTTCAGGCACAGAAATGACTTTAAACACACTTATTTTAGTTGACAAAGCCATAATTCACATCCAACAGTCATTTAGAGTCAAAAGATTAAATGTTAAAATGTCATCATTATAGACCATTTTGGGAACGTTCGACAGGTCCGGAGTCATCGTTTTTCGTCTGAAAATTGATTTTTTGGACTGTACCAAAAATGATTCAAAATGTCAATTGGATCGTGCCTCATGTTGAATAACCACTTTTTAAACCCTCAGAGTGACCAAAATTGCCATTTTTACAGAGTTTTGATTACTCAAAAGCTTCAATTTTTACCCCTTTGAGGCACAGAAATGACTTTAAACACACTTATTTTAGTTGACAAAGTCATAATTCACATCCAACAGTCATTTACAGTCAAAAGATTAAATGTTAAAATGTCATCATTATAGACCATTTTGGGAACGTTCGACAGGTCCGGAGTCATCGTTTTTCGTCTGAAAATTGATTTTTTGGACTGTACCAAAAATGATTCAAAATGTCAATTGGATCGTGCCTCATGTTGAATAACCACTTTTTAAACCCTCAGAGTGACCAAAATTGCCATTTTTACAGAGTTTTGCTTACTCAAAAGCTTCAATTTTGACCCATTTCAGGCACAGAAATGACTTTAAACACACTTATTTTAGTTGACAAAGCCATAATTCACATCCAACAGTCATTTAGAGTCAAAAGATTAAATGTTAAAATGTCATCATTATTGACCATTTTGGGATCGTTCGACAGGTCCGGAGTCATCGTTTTTCGTCTGAAAATTGATTTTTTGGACTGTACCAAAAATGATTCAAAATGTCAATTGGATCGTGCCTCATGTTGAATAACCACTTTTTAAACCCTCAGAGTGACCAAAATTGCCATTTTTACAGAGTTTTGATTACTCAAAAGCTTCAATTTTTACCCCTTTGAGGCACAGAAATGACTTTAAACACACTTATTTTAGTTGACAAAGTCATAATTCACATCCAACAGTCATTTACAGTCAAAAGATTAAATGTTAAAATTTCATCCATATTGACCATTTTGGGATCGTTCGACATGTCCGGAGTCATCGTTTTTCATCCGAAAATTGATTTTTTGGACTGTACCAAAAATGATTCAAAATGTCAATTGGATCGTGCCTCATGTTGAATAACCACTTTTTAAACCCTCACAGTGACCAAAATTGCCAATTTTACAGAGTTTTGCTTACTCAAAAGCTTCAATTTTGACCCATTTCAGGCACAGAAATGACTTTAAACACACTTATTTTAGTTGACAAAGTCATAATTCACTTCCAACAGTCATTTAGAGTCAAAAGATTAAATGTTAAAATTTCATCATTATAGACCATTTTGGGAACGTTCGACAGGTCCGGAGTCATCGCTTTTCGTCTGAAAATTGATTTTTTGGACTGTACCAAAAATGATTCAAAATGTCAATTGGATCGTGCCTCATGTTGAATAACCACTTTTTAAACCCTCACAGTGACCAAAATTGCCATTTTTACAGAGTTTTGATTACTCAAAAGCTTCAATTTTTACCCCTTTGAGGCACAGAAATGACTTTAAACACACTTATTTTAGTTGACAAAGTCATAATTCACATCCAACAGTCATTTACAGTCAAAAGATTAAATGTTAAAATGTCATCATTATAGACCATTTTGGGAACGTTCGACAGGTCCGGAGTCATCGTTTTTCGTCTGAAAATTGATTTTTTGGACTGTACCAAAAATGATTCAAAATGTCAATTGGATCGTGCCTCATGTTGAATAACCACTTTTTAAACCCTCAGAGTGACCAAAATTGCCATTTTTACAGAGTTTTGATTACTCAAAAGCTTCAATTTTTACCCCTTTGAGGCACGGAAATGACTTTAAACACACTTATTTTAGTTGACAAAGTCATAATTCACATCCAACAGTCATTTACAGTCAAAAGATTAAATGTTAAAATTTCATCCATATTGACCATTTTGGGATCGTTCGACATGTCCGGAGTCATCGTTTTTCATCCGAAAATTGATTTTTTGGACTGTACCAAAAATGATTCAAAATGTCAATTGGATCGTGCCTCATGTTGAATAACCACTTTTTAAACCCTCACAGTGACCAAAATTGCCAATTTTACAGAGTTTTGCTTACTCAAAAGCTTCAATTTTGACCCATTTCAGGCACAGAAATGACTTTAAACACACTTATTTTAGTTGACAAAGTCATAATTCACTTCCAACAGTCATTTAGAGTCAAAAGATTAAATGTTAAAATTTCATCATTATAGACCATTTTGGGAACGTTCGACAGGTCCGGAGTCATCGCTTTTCGTCTGAAAATTGATTTTTTGGACTGTACCAAAAATGATTCAAAATGTCAATTGGATCGTGCCTCATGTTGAATAACCACTTTTTAAACCCTCACAGTGACCAAAATTGCCATTTTTACAGAGTTTTGATTACTCAAAAGCTTCAATTTTTACCCCTTTGAGGCACAGAAATGACTTTAAACACACTTATTTTAGTTGACAAAGTCATAATTCACATCCAACAGTCATTTACAGTCAAAAGATTAAATGTTAAAATGTCATCATTATAGACCATTTTGGGAACGTTCGACAGGTCCGGAGTCATCGTTTTTCGTCTGAAAATTGATTTTTTGGACTGTACCAAAAATGATTCAAAATGTCAATTGGATCGTGCCTCATGTTGAATAACCACTTTTTAAACCCTCAGAGTGACCAAAATTGCCATTTTTACAGAGTTTTGCTTACTCAAAAGCTTCAATTTTGACCCATTTCAGGCACAGAAATGACTTTAAACACACTTATTTTAGTTGACAAAGCCATAATTCACATCCAACAGTCATTTAGAGTCAAAAGATTAAATGTTAAAATGTCATCATTATTGACCATTTTGGGATCGTTCGACAGGTCCGGAGTCATCGTTTTTCGTCTGAAAATTGATTTTTTGGACTGTACCAAAAATGATTCAAAATGTCAATTGGATCGTGCCTCATGTTGAATAACCACTTTTTAAACCCTCAGAGTGACCAAAATTGCCATTTTTACAGAGTTTTGATTACTCAAAAGCTTCAATTTTTACCCCTTTGAGGCACAGAAATGACTTTAAACACACTTATTTTAGTTGACAAAGTCATAATTCACATCCAACAGTCATTTACAGTCAAAAGATTAAATGTTAAAATTTCATCCATATTGACCATTTTGGGATCGTTCGACATGTCCGGAGTCATCGTTTTTCATCCGAAAATGGATTTTTTGGACTGTACCAAAAATGATTCAAAATGTCAATTGGATCGTGCCTCATGTTGAATAACCACTTTTTAAACCCTCACAGTGACCAAAATTGCCAATTTTACAGAGTTTTGCTTACTCAAAAGCTTCAATTTTGACCCATTTCAGGCACAGAAATGACTTTAAACACACTTATTTTAGTTGACAAAGTCATAATTCACTTCCAACAGTCATTTAGAGTCAAAAGATTAAATGTTAAAATTTCATCATTATAGACCATTTTGGGAACGTTCGACAGGTCCGGAGTCATCGCTTTTCGTCTGAAAATTGATTTTTTGGACTGTACCAAAAATGATTCAAAATGTCAATTGGATCGTGCCTCATGTTGAATAACCACTTTTTAAACCCTCACAGTGACCAAAATTGCCATTTTTACAGAGTTTTGATTACTCAAAAGCTTCAATTTTTACCCCTTTGAGGCACAGAAATGACTTTAAACACACTTATTTTAGTTGACAAAGTCATAATTCACATCCAACAGTCATTTACAGTCAAAAGATTAAATGTTAAAATGTCATCATTATAGACCATTTTGGGAACGTTCGACAGGTCCGGAGTCATCGTTTTTCGTCTGAAAATTGATTTTTTGGACTGTACCAAAAATTATTCAAAATGTCAATTGGATCGTGCCTCATGTTGAATAACCACTATTTAAACCCTCACAGTGACCAAAATTGCCAATTTTACACAGTTTTGCTTACTCAAAAGCTTCAATTTTGACCCATTTCAGGCACAGAAATGACTTTAAACACACTTATTTTAGTTGACAAAGCCATAATTCACATCCAACAGTCATTTAGAGTCAAAAGATTAAATGTTAAAATGTCATCATTATAGACCATTTTGGGAACGTTCGACAGGTCCGGAGTCATCGTTTTTCGTCTGAAAATTGATTTTTTGGACTGTACCAAAAATGATTCAAAATGTCAATTGGATCGTGCCTCATGTTGAATAACCACTTTTTAAACCCTCAGAGTGACCAAAATTGCCATTTTTACAGAGTTTTGATTACTCAAAAGCTTCAATTTTTACCCCTTTGAGGCACAGAAATGACTTTAAACACACTTATTTTAGTTGACAAAGTCATAATTCACATCCAACAGTCATTTACAGTCAAAAGATTAAATGTTAAAATTTCATCCATATTGACCATTTTGGGATCGTTCGACATGTCCGGAGTCATCGTTTTTCATCCGAAAATTGATTTTTTGGACTGTACCAAAAATGATTCAAAATGTCAATTGGATCGTGCCTCATGTTGAATAACCACTTTTTAAACCCTCACAGTGACCAAAATTGCCAATTTTACAGAGTTTTGCTTACTCAAAAGCTTCAATTTTGACCCATTTCAGGCACAGAAATGACTTTAAACACACTTATTTTAGTTGACAAAGTCATAATTCACATCCAACAGTCATTTAGAGTCAAAAGATTAAATGTTAAAATTTCATCATTATAGACCATTTTGGGAACGTTCGACAGGTCCGGAGTCATCGCTTTTCGTCTGAAAATTGATTTTTTGGACTGTACCAAAAATGATTCAAAATGTCAATTGGATCGTGCCTCATGTTGAATAACCACTTTTTAAACCCTCACAGTGACCAAAATTGCCATTTTTACAGAGTTTTGCTTACTCAAAAGCTTCAATTTTGACCCATTTCAGGCACAGAAATGACTTAAAACACACTTATTTTAGTTGATAAAGTCATAATTCACATCCAACAGTCATTTACAGTCAAAAGATTAAATGTTAAAATTTCATCCATATTGACCATTTTGGGATCGTTCGACATGTCCGGAGTCATCGTTTTTCATCCGAAAATTGATTTTTTGGACTGTACCAAAAATTATTCAAAATGTCAATTGGATCGTGCCTCATGTTGAATAACCACTTTTTAAACCCTCACAGTGACCAAAATTGCTATTTTTACAGAGTTTTGCTTACTCAAAAGCTTCAATTTTGACCCATTTCAGGCACAGAAATGACTTTAAACACACTTATTTTAGTTGACAAAGTCATAATTCACATCCAACAGTCATTTACAGTCAAAAGATTAAATGTTAAAATTTCATCCATATTGACCATTTTGGGATCGTTCGACATGTCCGGAGTCATCGTTTTTCATCCGAAAATTGATTTTTTGGACTGTACCAAAAATGATTCAAAATGTCAATTGGATCATGCCTCATGTTGAATAACCACTTTTTAAACCCTCACAGTGACCAAAATTGCCATTTTTACAGAGTTTTGATTACTCAAAAGCTTCAATTTTTACCCCTTTGAGGCACAGAAATGACTTTAAACACACTTATTTTAGTTGACAAAGTCATAATTCACATCCAACAATCATTTACAGTCAAAAGATTAAATGTTAAAATTTCATCCATATTGACCATTTTGGGATCGTTCGACATGTCCGGAGTCATCGTTTTTCATC
Organism: Lissotriton vulgaris; assembly: GCF_964263255.1. Taxonomy (NCBI): domain Eukaryota; kingdom Metazoa; phylum Chordata; class Amphibia; order Caudata; family Salamandridae; genus Lissotriton; species Lissotriton vulgaris. Next base: position 693,117 of record NW_028246629.1, read on the forward strand.
CGAAAATTGATTTTTTGAACTGTACCAAAAATGATTCAAAATGTCAATTGGATCGTGCCTCATGTTGAATAACCACTTTTTAAACCCTCACAGTGACCAAAATTGCCAATTTTACACAGTTTTGCTTACTCAAAAGCTTCAATTTTGACCCATTTCAGGCACAGAAATGACTTTAAACACACTTATTTTAGTTGACAAAGCCATAATTCACATCCAACAGTCATTTAGAGTCAAAAGATTAAATGTTAAAATGTCATCATTATAGACCATTTTGGGAACGTTCGACAGGTCCGGAGTCATCGTTTTTCGTCTGAAAATTGATTTTTTGGACTGTACCAAAAATGATTCAAAATGTCAATTGGATCGTGCCTCATGTTGAATAACCACTTTTTAAACCCTCAGAGTGACCAAAATTGCCATTTTTACAGAGTTTTGATTACTCAAAAGCTTCAATTTTTACCCCTTTGAGGCACAGAAATGACTTTAAACACACTTATTTTAGTTGACAAAGTCATAATTCACATCCAACAGTCATTTACAGTCAAAAGATTAAATGTTAAAATTTCATCCATATTGACCATTTTGGGATCGTTCGACATGTCCGGAGTCATCGTTTTTCATCCGAAAATTGATTTTTTGGACTGTACCAAAAATGATTCAAAATGTCAATTGGATCGTGCCTCATGTTGAATAACCACTTTTTAAACCCTCACAGTGACCAAAATTGCCAATTTTACAGAGTTTTGCTTACTCAAAAGCTTCAATTTTGACCCATTTCAGGCACAGAAATGACTTTAAACACACTTATTTTAGTTGACAAAGTCATAATTCACTTCCAACAGTCATTTAGAGTCAAAAGATTAAATGTTAAAATTTCATCATTATAGACCATTTTGGGAACGTTCGACAGGTCCGGAGTCATCGCTTTTCGTCTGAAAATTGATTTTTTGGATTGTACCAAAAATGATTCAAAATGTCAATTGGATCGTGCCTCATGTTGAATAACCACTTTTTAAACCCTCACAGTGACCAAAATTGCCATTTTTACAGAGTTTTGATTACTCAAAAGCTTCAATTTTTACCCCTTTGAGGCACAGAAATGACTTTAAACACACTTATTTTAGTTGACAAAGTCATAATTCACATCCAACAGTCATTTACAGTCAAAAGATTAAATGTTAAAATGTCATCATTATAGACCATTTTGGGAACGTTCGACAGGTCCGGAGTCATCGTTTTTCGTCTGAAAATTGATTTTTTGGACTGTACCAAAAATGATTCAAAATGTCAATTGGATCGTGCCTCATGTTGAATAACCACTTTTTAAACCCTCAGAGTGACCAAAATTGCCATTTTTACAGAGTTTTGCTTACTCAAAAGCTTCAATTTTGACCCATTTCAGGCACAGAAATGACTTTAAACACACTTATTTTAGTTGACAAAGCCATAATTCACATCCAACAGTCATTTAGAGTCAAAAGATTAAATGTTAAAATGTCATCATTATTGACCATTTTGGGATCGTTCGACAGGTCCGGAGTCATCGTTTTTCGTCTGAAAATTGATTTTTTGGACTGTACCAAAAATGATTCAAAATGTCAATTGGATCGTGCCTCATGTTGAATAACCACTTTTTAAACCCTCAGAGTGACCAAAATTGCCATTTTTACAGAGTTTTGATTACTCAAAAGCTTCAATTTTTACCCCTTTGAGGCACAGAAATGACTTTAAACACACTTATTTTAGTTGACAAAGTCATAATTCACATCCAACAGTCATTTACAGTCAAAAGATTAAATGTTAAAATTTCATCCATATTGACCATTTTGGGATCGTTCGACATGTCCGGAGTCATCGTTTTTCATCCGAAAATTGATTTTTTGGACTGTACCAAAAATGATTCAAAATGTCAATTGGATCGTGCCTCATGTTGAATAACCACTTTTTAAACCCTCACAGTGACCAAAATTGCCAATTTTACAGAGTTTTGCTTACTCAAAAGCTTCAATTTTGACCCATTTCAGGCACAGAAATGACTTTAAACACACTTATTTTAGTTGACAAAGTCATAATTCACTTCCAACAGTCATTTAGAGTCAAAAGATTAAATGTTAAAATTTCATCATTATAGACCATTTTGGGAACGTTCGACAGGTCCGGAGTCATCGCTTTTCGTCTGAAAATTGATTTTTTGGACTGTACCAAAAATGATTCAAAATGTCAATTGGATCGTGCCTCATGTTGAATAACCACTTTTTAAACCCTCACAGTGACCAAAATTGCCATTTTTACAGAGTTTTGATTACTCAAAAGCTTCAATTTTTACCCCTTTGAGGCACAGAAATGACTTTAAACACACTTATTTTAGTTGACAAAGTCATAATTCACATCCAACAGTCATTTACAGTCAAAAGATTAAATGTTAAAATGTCATCATTATAGACCATTTTGGGAACGTTCGACAGGTCCGGAGTCATCGTTTTTCGTCTGAAAATTGATTTTTTGGACTGTACCAAAAATGATTCAAAATGTCAATTGGATCGTGCCTCATGTTGAATAACCACTTTTTAAACCCTCAGAGTGACCAAAATTGCCATTTTTACAGAGTTTTGATTACTCAAAAGCTTCAATTTTTACCCCTTTGAGGCACGGAAATGACTTTAAACACACTTATTTTAGTTGACAAAGTCATAATTCACATCCAACAGTCATTTACAGTCAAAAGATTAAATGTTAAAATTTCATCCATATTGACCATTTTGGGATCGTTCGACATGTCCGGAGTCATCGTTTTTCATCCGAAAATTGATTTTTTGGACTGTACCAAAAATGATTCAAAATGTCAATTGGATCGTGCCTCATGTTGAATAACCACTTTTTAAACCCTCACAGTGACCAAAATTGCCAATTTTACAGAGTTTTGCTTACTCAAAAGCTTCAATTTTGACCCATTTCAGGCACAGAAATGACTTTAAACACACTTATTTTAGTTGACAAAGTCATAATTCACTTCCAACAGTCATTTAGAGTCAAAAGATTAAATGTTAAAATTTCATCATTATAGACCATTTTGGGAACGTTCGACAGGTCCGGAGTCATCGCTTTTCGTCTGAAAATTGATTTTTTGGACTGCACCAAAAATGATTCAAAATGTCAATTGGATCGTGCCTCATGTTGAATAACCACTTTTTAAACACTCACAGTGACCAAAATTGCCATTTTTACAGAGTTTTGATTACTCAAAAGCTTCAATTTTTACCCCTTTGAGGCACAGAAATGACTTTAAACACACTTATTTTAGTTGACAAAGTCATAATTCACATCCAACAGTCATTTACAGTCAAAAGATTAAATGTTAAAATTTCATCCATATTGACCATTTTGGGATCGTTCGACATGTCCGGAGTCATCGTTTTTCATCCGAAAATTGATTTTTTGGACTGTACCAAAAATGATTCAAAATGTCAATTGGATCGTGCCTCATGTTGAATAACCACTTTTTAAACCCTCACAGTGACCAAAATTGCCATTTTTTCAGAGTTTTGATTACTCAAAAGCTTAAATTTTTACCTCTTTGAGGCAAAGAAATGACTTTAAACACACTTATTTTAGTTGACAAAGTCATAATTCACATCCAAGAGTCATTTACAGTCAAAAGATTAAATGTTAAAATTTCATCCATATTGACCATTTTGGGATCGTTCGACATGTCCGGAGTCATCGTTTTTCATCCGAAAATTGATTTTTTGGACTGTACCAAAAATGATTAAAAATGTCAATTGGATCGTGCCTCATGTTGAATAACCACTTTTTAAACCCTCACAGTGACCAAAATTGCCAATTTTACAGAGTTTTGCTTACTCAAAAGCTTCAATTTTGACCCATTTCAGGCACAGAAATGACTTTAAACACACTTATTTTAGTTGACAAAGTCATAATTCACATCCAACAGTCATTTAGAGTCAAAAGATTAAATGTTAAAATGTCATCATTATAGACCATTTTGGGAACGTTCGACAGGTCCGGAGTCATCGTTTTTCGTCTGAAAATTGATTTTTTGGACTGTACCAAAAATGATTCAAAATGTCAATTGGATCGTGCCTCATGTTGAATAACCACTTTTTAAACCCTCAGAGTGACCAAAATTGCCATTTTTACAGAGTTTTGATTACTCAAAAGCTTCAATTTTTACCCCTTTGAGGCACAGAAATGACTTTAAACACACTTATTTTAGTTGACAAAGTCATAATTCACATCCAACAGTCATTTACAGTCAAAAGATTAAATGTTAAAATTTCATCCATATTGACCATTTTGGGATCGTTCGACATGTCCGGAGTCATCGTTTTTCATCCGAAAATTGATTTTTTGGACTGTACCAAAAATGATTCAAAATGTCAATTGGATCGTGCCTCATGTTGAATAACCACTTTTTAAACCCTCACAGTGACCAAAATTGCCAATTTTACAGAGTTTTGCTTACTCAAAAGCTTCAATTTTGACCCATTTCAGGCACAGAAATGACTTTAAACACACTTATTTTAGTTGACAAAGTCATAATTCACTTCCAACAGTCATTTAGAGTCAAAAGATTAAATGTTAAAATTTCATCATTATAGACCATTTTGGGAACGTTCGACAGGTCCGGAGTCATCGCTTTTCGTCTGAAAATTGATTTTTTGGACTGTACCAAAAATGATTCAAAATGTCAATTGGATCGTGCCTCATGTTGAATAACCACTTTTTAAACCCTCACAGTGACCAAAATTGCCATTTTTACAGAGTTTTGATTACTCAAAAGCTTCAATTTTTACCCCTTTGAGGCACAGAAATGACTTTAAACACACTTATTTTAGTTGACAAAGTCATAATTCACATCCAACAGTCATTTACAGTCAAAAGATTAAATGTTAAAATGTCATCATTATAGACCATTTTGGGAACGTTCGACAGGTCCGGAGTCATCGTTTTTCGTCTGAAAATTGATTTTTTGGACTGTACCAAAAATGATTCAAAATGTCAATTGGATCGTGCCTCATGTTGAATAACCACTTTTTAAACCCTCAGAGTGACCAAAATTGCCATTTTTACAGAGTTTTGATTACTCAAAAGCTTCAATTTTTACCCCTTTGAGGCACGGAAATGACTTTAAACACACTTATTTTAGTTGACAAAGTCATAATTCACATCCAACAGTCATTTACAGTCAAAAGATTAAATGTTAAAATTTCATCCATATTGACCATTTTGGGATCGTTCGACATGTCCGGAGTCATCGTTTTTCATCCGAAAATTGATTTTTTGGACTGTACCAAAAATGATTCAAAATGTCAATTGGATCGTGCCTCATGTTGAATAACCACTTTTTAAACCCTCACAGTGACCAAAATTGCCAATTTTACAGAGTTTTGCTTACTCAAAAGCTTCAATTTTGACCCATTTCAGGCACAGAAATGACTTTAAACACACTTATTTTAGTTGACAAAGTCATAATTCACTTCCAACAGTCATTTAGAGTCAAAAGATTAAATGTTAAAATTTCATCATTATAGACCATTTTGGGAACGTTCGACAGGTCCGGAGTCATCGCTTTTCGTCTGAAAATTGATTTTTTGGACTGCACCAAAAATGATTCAAAATGTCAATTGGATCGTGCCTCATGTTGAATAACCACTTTTTAAACACTCACAGTGACCAAAATTGCCATTTTTACAGAGTTTTGATTACTCAAAAGCTTCAATTTTTACCCCTTTGAGGCACAGAAATGACTTTAAACACACTTATTTTAGTTGACAAAGTCATAATTCACATCCAACAGTCATTTACAGTCAAAAGATTAAATGTTAAAATTTCATCCATATTGACCATTTTGGGATCGTTCGACATGTCCGGAGTCATCGTTTTTCATCCGAAAATTGATTTTTTGGACTGTACCAAAAATGATTCAAAATGTCAATTGGATCGTGCCTCATGTTGAATAACCACTTTTTAAACCCTCACAGTGACCAAAATTGCCATTTTTTCAGAGTTTTGATTACTCAAAAGCTTAAATTTTTACCTCTTTGAGGCAAAGAAATGACTTTAAACACACTTATTTTAGTTGACAAAGTCATAATTCACATCCAAGAGTCATTTACAGTCAAAAGATTAAATGTTAAAATTTCATCCATATTGACCATTTTGGGATCGTTCGACATGTCCGGAGTCATCGTTTTTCATCCGAAAATTGATTTTTTGGACTGTACCAAAAATGATTAAAAATGTCAATTGGATCGTGCCTCATGTTGAATAACCACTTTTTAAACCCTCACAGTGACCAAAATTGCCAATTTTACAGAGTTTTGCTTACTCAAAAGCTTCAATTTTGACCCATTTCAGGCACAGAAATGACTTTAAACACACTTATTTTAGTTGACAAAGTCATAATTCACATCCAACAGTCATTTAGAGTCAAAAGATTAAATGTTAAAATGTCATCATTATAGACCATTTTGGGAACGTTCGACAGGTCCGGAGTCATCGTTTTTCGTCTGAAAATTGATTTTTTGGACTGTACCAAAAATGATTCAAAATGTCAATTGGATCGTGCCTCATGTTGAATAACCACTTTTTAAACCCTCACAGTGACCAAAATTGCCATTTTTACAGAGTTTTGATTACTCAAAAGCTTCAATTTTGACCCATTTCAGGCACAGAAATGACTTTAAACACACTTATTTTAGTTGACAAAGTCATAATTCACATCCAACAGTCATTTAGAGTCAAAAGATTAAATGTTAAAATTTCATCCATATTGACCATTTTGGGATCGTTCGACATGTCCGGAGTCATCGTTTTTCATCCGAAAATTGATTTTTTGGACTGTACCAAAAATGATTCAAAATGTCAATTGGATCGTGCCTCATGTTGAATAAACACTTTTTAAACCCTCACAGTGACCAAAATTGCCAATTTTACAGAGTTTTGCTTACACAAAAGCTTCAATTTTGACCCGTTTCAGGCACAGAAATGACTTTAAACACACTTATTTTAGTTGACAAAGTCATTATTCACATCCAACAGTCATTTAGAGTCAAAAGATTAAATGTTAAAATTTCATCCATATTGACCATTTTGGATCGTTCGACATGTCCGGAGTCATCGTTTTACATCCGAAAATTGATTTTTTGGACTGTACCAAAAATGATTCAAAATGTCAATTGGATCGTGCCTCATGTTGAATAACCACTTTTTAAACCCTCACAGTGACCAAAATTGCCATTTTTACAGAGTTTTGATTACTCAAAAGCTTCAATTTTGACCCATTTCAGACACAGAAATGACTTTAAACACACTTATTTTAGTTGACAAAGTCATAATTCACATCCAACAGTCATTTACAGTCAAAAGATTAAATGTTAAAATTTCATCCATATTGACCATTTTGGGATCGTTCGACATGTCCGGAGTCATCGTTTTTCATCCGAAAATTGATTTTTTGGACTGTACCAAAAATGATTCAAAATGTCAATTGGATCGTGCCTCATGTTGAATAACCACTTTTTAAACCCTCACAGTGACCAAAATTGCCAATTTTACACAGTTTTGCTTACTCAAAAGCTTCAATTTTGACCCATTTCAGGCACAGAAATGACTTTAAACACACTTATTTTAGTTGACAAAGCCATAATTCACATCCAACAGTCATTTAGAGTCAAAAGATTAAATGTTAAAATTTCATCATTATAGACCATTTTGGGAACGTTCGACAGGTCTGGAGTCATCGTTTTTCGTCTGAAAATTGATTTTTTGGACTGTACCAAAAATGATTCAAAATGTCAATTGGATCGTGCCTCATGTTGAATAACCACTTTTTAAACCCTCACAGTGACCAAAATTGCCATTTTTACAGAGTTTTGATTACTCAAAAGCTTCAATTTTGACCCGTTTCAGGCACATAAATGACTTTAAACACACTTATTTTAGTTGACAAAGTCATAATTCACATCCAACAGTCATTTAGAGTCAAAAGATTAAATGTTAAAATTTCATCATTATAGACCATTTTGGGAACGTTCGACAGGTCCGGAGTCATCGCTTTTCGTCTGAAAATTGATTTTTTGGACTGTACCAAAAATGATTCAAAATGTCAATTGGATCGTGCCTCATGTTGAATAACCACTTTTTAAACCCTCACAGTGACCAAAATTGCCATTTTTACAGAGTTTTGCTTACTCAAAAGCTTCAATTTTGACCCATTTCAGGCACAGAAATGACTTAAAACACACTTATTTTAGTTGATAAAGTCATAATTCACATCCAACAGTCATTTACAGTCAAAAGATTAAATGTTAAAATTTCATCCATATTGACCATTTTGGGATCGTTCGACATGTCCGGAGTCATCGTTTTTCATCCGAAAATTGATTTTTTGGACTGTACCAAAAATGATTCAAAATGTCAATTGGATCGTGCCTCATGTTGAATAACCACTTTTTAAACCCTCACAGTGACCAAAATTGCTATTTTTACAGAGTTTTGCTTACTCAAAAGCTTCAATTTTGACCCATTTCAGGCACAGAAATGACTTTAAACACACTTATTTTAGTTGACAAAGTCATAATTCACATCCAACAGTCATTTACAGTCAAAAGATTAAATGTTAAAATTTCATCATTATAGACCATTTTGGGAACGTTCGACAGGTCCGGAGTCATCGTTTTTCATCCGAAAATTGATTTTTTGGACTGTACCAAAAATGATTCAAAATGTCAATTGGATCGTGCCTCATGTTGAATAACCACTTTTTAAACCCTCAGAGTGACCAAAATTGCCAATTTTACAGAGTTTTGATTACTCAAAAGCTTCAATTTTTACCCCTTTGAGGCACAGAAATGACTTTAAACACACTTATTTTAGTTGACAAAGTCATAATTCACATCCAACAGTCATTTACAGTCAAAAGATTAAATGTTAAAATTTCATCCATATTGACCATTTTGGGATCGTTCGACAGGTCCGGAGTCATCGTTTTTCGTCTGAAAATTGATTTTTTGGACTGTACCAAAAATGATTCAAAATGTCAATTGGATCGTGCCTCATGTTGAATAACCACTTTTTAAACCCTCACAGTGACCAAAATTGCCAATTTTACAGAGTTTTGCTTACTCAAAAGCTTCAATTTTGACCCATTTCAGGCACAGAAATGACTTTAAACACACTTATTTTAGTTGACAAAGTCATAATTCACTTCCAACAGTCATTTAGAGTCAAAAGATTAAATGTTAAAATTTCATCATTATAGACCATTTTGGGAACGTTCGACAGGTCCGGAGTCATCGCTTTTCGTCTGAAAATTGATTTTTTGGATTGTACCAAAAATGATTCAAAATGTCAATTGGATCGTGCCTCATGTTGAATAACCACTTTTTAAACCCTCACAGTGACCAAAATTGCCATTTTTACAGAGTTTTGATTACTCAAAAGCTTCAATTTTTACCCCTTTGAGGCACAGAAATGACTTTAAACACACTTATTTTAGTTGACAAAGTCATAATTCACATCCAACAGTCATTTACAGTCAAAAGATTAAATGTTAAAATGTCATCATTATAGACCATTTTGGGAACGTTCGACAGGTCCGGAGTCATCGTTTTTCGTCTGAAAATTGATTTTTTGGACTGTACCAAAAATGATTCAAAATGTCAATTGGATCGTGCCTCATGTTGAATAACCACTTTTTAAACCCTCAGAGTGACCAAAATTGCCATTTTTACAGAGTTTTGCTTACTCAAAAGCTTCAATTTTGACCCATTTCAGGCACAGAAATGACTTTAAACACACTTATTTTAGTTGACAAAGCCATAATTCACATCCAACAGTCATTTAGAGTCAAAAGATTAAATGTTAAAATGTCATCATTATTGACCATTTTGGGATCGTTCGACAGGTCCGGAGTCATCGTTTTTCGTCTGAAAATTGATTTTTTGGACTGTACCAAAAATGATTCAAAATGTCAATTGGATCGTGCCTCATGTTGAATAACCACTTTTTAAACCCTCAGAGTGACCAAAATTGCCATTTTTACAGAGTTTTGATTACTCAAAAGCTTCAATTTTTACCCCTTTGAGGCACAGAAATGACTTTAAACACACTTATTTTAGTTGACAAAGTCATAATTCACATCCAACAGTCATTTACAGTCAAAAGATTAAATGTTAAAATTTCATCCATATTGACCATTTTGGGATCGTTCGACATGTCCGGAGTCATCGTTTTTCATCCGAAAATGGATTTTTTGGACTGTACCAAAAATGATTCAAAATGTCAATTGGATCGTGCCTCATGTTGAATAACCACTTTTTAAACCCTCACAGTGACCAAAATTGCCAATTTTACAGAGTTTTGCTTACTCAAAAGCTTCAATTTTGACCCATTTCAGGCACAGAAATGACTTTAAACACACTTATTTTAGTTGACAAAGTCATAATTCACTTCCAACAGTCATTTAGAGTCAAAAGATTAAATGTTAAAATTTCATCATTATAGACCATTTTGGGAACGTTCGACAGGTCCGGAGTCATCGCTTTTCGTCTGAAAATTGATTTTTTGGACTGTACCAAAAATGATTCAAAATGTCAATTGGATCGTGCCTCATGTTGAATAACCACTTTTTAAACCCTCACAGTGACCAAAATTGCCATTTTTACAGAGTTTTGATTACTCAAAAGCTTCAATTTTTACCCCTTTGAGGCACAGAAATGACTTTAAACACACTTATTTTAGTTGACAAAGTCATAATTCACATCCAACAGTCATTTACAGTCAAAAGATTAAATGTTAAAATGTCATCATTATAGACCATTTTGGGAACGTTCGACAGGTCCGGAGTCATCGTTTTTCGTCTGAAAATTGATTTTTTGGACTGTACCAAAAATGATTCAAAATGTCAATTGGATCGTGCCTCATGTTGAATAACCACTATTTAAACCCTCACAGTGACCAAAATTGCCAATTTTACACAGTTTTGCTTACTCAAAAGCTTCAATTTTGACCCATTTCAGGCACAGAAATGACTTTAAACACACTTATTTTAGTTGACAAAGCCATAATTCACATCCAACAGTCATTTAGAGTCAAAAGATTAAATGTTAAAATGTCATCATTATAGACCATTTTGGGAACGTTCGACAGGTCCGGAGTCATCGTTTTTCGTCTGAAAATTGATTTTTTGGACTGTACCAAAAATGATTCAAAATGTCAATTGGATCGTGCCTCATGTTGAATAACCACTTTTTAAACCCTCAGAGTGACCAAAATTGCCATTTTTACAGAGTTTTGATTACTCAAAAGCTTCAATTTTTACCCCTTTGAGGCACAGAAATGACTTTAAACACACTTATTTTAGTTGACAAAGTCATAATTCACATCCAACAGTCATTTACAGTCTAAAGATTAAATGTTAAAATTTCATCCATATTGACCATTTTGGGATCGTTCGACATGTCCAGAGTCATCGTTTTTCATCCGAAAATTGATTTTTTGGACTGTACCAAAAATGATTCAAAATGTCAATTGGATCGTGCCTCATGTTGAATAACCACTTTTTAAACCCTCACAGTGACCAAAATTGCCAATTTTACAGAGTTTTGCTTACTCAAAAGCTTCAATTTTGACCCATTTCAGGCACAGAAATGACTTTAAACACACTTATTTTAGTTGACAAAGTCATAATTCACATCCAACAGTCATTTAGAGTCAAAAGATTAAATGTTAAAATTTCATCATTATAGACCATTTTGGGAACGTTCGACAGGTCCGGAGTCATCGCTTTTCGTCTGAAAATTGATTTTTTGGACTGTACCAAAAATGATTCAAAATGTCAATTGGATCGTGCCTCATGTTGAATAACCACTTTTTAAACCCTCACAGTGACCAAAATTGCCATTTTTACAGAGTTTTGCTTACTCAAAAGCTTCAATTTTGACCCATTTCAGGCACAGAAATGACTTAAAACACACTTATTTTAGTTGATAAAGTCATAATTCACATCCAACAGTCATTTACAGTCAAAAGATTAAATGTTAAAATTTCATCCATATTGACCATTTTGGGATCGTTCGACATGTCCGGAGTCATCGTTTTTCATCCGAAAATTGATTTTTTGGACTGTACCAAAAATTATTCAAAATGTCAATTGGATCGTGCCTCATGTTGAATAACCACTTTTTAAACCCTCACAGTGACCAAAATTGCTATTTTTACAGAGTTTTGCTTACTCAAAAGCTTCAATTTTGACCCATTTCAGGCACAGAAATGACTTTAAACACACTTATTTTAGTTGACAAAGTCATAATTCACATCCAACAGTCATTTACAGTCAAAAGATTAAATGTTAAAATTTCATCCATATTGACCATTTTGGGATCGTTCGACATGTCCGGAGTCATCGTTTTTCATCCGAAAATTGATTTTTTGGACTGTACCAAAAATGATTCAAAATGTCAATTGGATCATGCCTCATGTTGAATAACCACTTTTTAAACCCTCACAGTGACCAAAATTGCCATTTTTACAGAGTTTTGATTACTCAAAAGCTTCAATTTTTACCCCTTTGAGGCACAGAAATGACTTTAAACACACTTATTTTAGTTGACAAAGTCATAATTCACATCCAACAATCATTTACAGTCAAAAGATTAAATGTTAAAATTTCATCCATATTGACCATTTTGGGATCGTTCGACATGTCCGGAGTCATCGTTTTTCATCCGAAAATTGATTTTTTGAACTGTACCAAAAATGATTCAAAATGTCAATTGGATCGTGCCTCATGTTGAATAACCACTTTTTAAACCCTCACAGTGACCAAAATTGCCAATTTTACACAGTTTTGCTTACTCAAAAGCTTCAATTTTGACCCATTTCAGGCACAGAAATGACTTTAAACACACTTATTTTAGTTGACAAAGCCATAATTCACATCCAACAGTCATTTAGAGTCAAAAGATTAAATGTTAAAATGTCATCATTATAGACCATTTTGGGAACGTTCGACAGGTCCGGAGTCATCGTTTTTCGTCTGAAAATTGATTTTTTGGACTGTACCAAAAATGATTCAAAATGTCAATTGGATCGTGCCTCATGTTGAATAACCACTTTTTAAACCCTCAGAGTGACCAAAATTGCCATTTTTACAGAGTTTTGATTACTCAAAAGCTTCAATTTTTACCCCTTTGAGGCACAGAAATGACTTTAAACACACTTATTTTAGTTGACAAAGTCATAATTCACATCCAACAGTCATTTACAGTCAAAAGATTAAATGTTAAAATTTCATCCATATTGACCATTTTGGGATCGTTCGACATGTCCGGAGTCATCGTTTTTCATCCGAAAATTGATTTTTTGGACTGTACCAAAAATGATTCAAAATGTCAATTGGATCGTGCCTCATGTTGAATAACCACTTTTTAAACCCTCACAGTGACCAAAATTGCCAATTTTACAGAGTTTTGCTTACTCAAAAGCTTCAATTTTGACCCATTTCAGGCACAGAAATGACTTTAAACACACTTATTTTAGTTGACAAAGTCATAATTCACTTCCAACAGTCATTTAGAGTCAAAAGATTAAATGTTAAAATTTCATCATTATAGACCATTTTGGGAACGTTCGACAGGTCCGGAGTCATCGCTTTTCGTCTGAAAATTGATTTTTTGGATTGTACCAAAAATGATTCAAAATGTCAATTGGATCGTGCCTCATGTTGAATAACCACTTTTTAAACCCTCACAGTGACCAAAATTGCCATTTTTACAGAGTTTTGATTACTCAAAAGCTTCAATTTTTACCCCTTTGAGGCACAGAAATGACTTTAAACACACTTATTTTAGTTGACAAAGTCATAATTCACATCCAACAGTCATTTACAGTCAAAAGATTAAATGTTAAAATGTCATCATTATAGACCATTTTGGGAACGTTCGACAGGTCCGGAGTCATCGTTTTTCGTCTGAAAATTGATTTTTTGGACTGTACCAAAAATGATTCAAAATGTCAATTGGATCGTGCCTCATGTTGAATAACCACTTTTTAAACCCTCAGAGTGACCAAAATTGCCATTTTTACAGAGTTTTGCTTACTCAAAAGCTTCAATTTTGACCCATTTCAGGCACAGAAATGACTTTAAACACACTTATTTTAGTTGACAAAGCCATAATTCACATCCAACAGTCATTTAGAGTCAAAAGATTAAATGTTAAAATGTCATCATTATTGACCATTTTGGGATCGTTCGACAGGTCCGGAGTCATCGTTTTTCGTCTGAAAATTGATTTTTTGGACTGTACCAAAAATGATTCAAAATGTCAATTGGATCGTGCCTCATGTTGAATAACCACTTTTTAAACCCTCAGAGTGACCAAAATTGCCATTTTTACAGAGTTTTGATTACTCAAAAGCTTCAATTTTTACCCCTTTGAGGCACAGAAATGACTTTAAACACACTTATTTTAGTTGACAAAGTCATAATTCACATCCAACAGTCATTTACAGTCAAAAGATTAAATGTTAAAATTTCATCCATATTGACCATTTTGGGATCGTTCGACATGTCCGGAGTCATCGTTTTTCATCCGAAAATTGATTTTTTGGACTGTACCAAAAATGATTCAAAATGTCAATTGGATCGTGCCTCATGTTGAATAACCACTTTTTAAACCCTCACAGTGACCAAAATTGCCAATTTTACAGAGTTTTGCTTACTCAAAAGCTTCAATTTTGACCCATTTCAGGCACAGAAATGACTTTAAACACACTTATTTTAGTTGACAAAGTCATAATTCACTTCCAACAGTCATTTAGAGTCAAAAGATTAAATGTTAAAATTTCATCATTATAGACCATTTTGGGAACGTTCGACAGGTCCGGAGTCATCGCTTTTCGTCTGAAAATTGATTTTTTGGACTGTACCAAAAATGATTCAAAATGTCAATTGGATCGTGCCTCATGTTGAATAACCACTTTTTAAACCCTCACAGTGACCAAAATTGCCATTTTTACAGAGTTTTGATTACTCAAAAGCTTCAATTTTTACCCCTTTGAGGCACAGAAATGACTTTAAACACACTTATTTTAGTTGACAAAGTCATAATTCACATCCAACAGTCATTTACAGTCAAAAGATTAAATGTTAAAATGTCATCATTATAGACCATTTTGGGAACGTTCGACAGGTCCGGAGTCATCGTTTTTCGTCTGAAAATTGATTTTTTGGACTGTACCAAAAATGATTCAAAATGTCAATTGGATCGTGCCTCATGTTGAATAACCACTTTTTAAACCCTCAGAGTGACCAAAATTGCCATTTTTACAGAGTTTTGATTACTCAAAAGCTTCAATTTTTACCCCTTTGAGGCACGGAAATGACTTTAAACACACTTATTTTAGTTGACAAAGTCATAATTCACATCCAACAGTCATTTACAGTCAAAAGATTAAATGTTAAAATTTCATCCATATTGACCATTTTGGGATCGTTCGACATGTCCGGAGTCATCGTTTTTCATCCGAAAATTGATTTTTTGGACTGTACCAAAAATGATTCAAAATGTCAATTGGATCGTGCCTCATGTTGAATAACCACTTTTTAAACCCTCACAGTGACCAAAATTGCCAATTTTACAGAGTTTTGCTTACTCAAAAGCTTCAATTTTGACCCATTTCAGGCACAGAAATGACTTTAAACACACTTATTTTAGTTGACAAAGTCATAATTCACTTCCAACAGTCATTTAGAGTCAAAAGATTAAATGTTAAAATTTCATCATTATAGACCATTTTGGGAACGTTCGACAGGTCCGGAGTCATCGCTTTTCGTCTGAAAATTGATTTTTTGGACTGTACCAAAAATGATTCAAAATGTCAATTGGATCGTGCCTCATGTTGAATAACCACTTTTTAAACCCTCACAGTGACCAAAATTGCCATTTTTACAGAGTTTTGATTACTCAAAAGCTTCAATTTTTACCCCTTTGAGGCACAGAAATGACTTTAAACACACTTATTTTAGTTGACAAAGTCATAATTCACATCCAACAGTCATTTACAGTCAAAAGATTAAATGTTAAAATGTCATCATTATAGACCATTTTGGGAACGTTCGACAGGTCCGGAGTCATCGTTTTTCGTCTGAAAATTGATTTTTTGGACTGTACCAAAAATGATTCAAAATGTCAATTGGATCGTGCCTCATGTTGAATAACCACTTTTTAAACCCTCAGAGTGACCAAAATTGCCATTTTTACAGAGTTTTGCTTACTCAAAAGCTTCAATTTTGACCCATTTCAGGCACAGAAATGACTTTAAACACACTTATTTTAGTTGACAAAGCCAT
Source organism: Lissotriton vulgaris (assembly GCF_964263255.1). NCBI lineage: Eukaryota > Metazoa > Chordata > Amphibia > Caudata > Salamandridae > Lissotriton > Lissotriton vulgaris. The sequence goes on from NW_028246629.1 coordinate 709,492, forward strand.
AATTCACATCCAACAGTCATTTAGAGTCAAAAGATTAAATGTTAAAATGTCATCATTATTGACCATTTTGGGATCGTTCGACAGGTCCGGAGTCATCGTTTTTCGTCTGAAAATTGATTTTTTGGACTGTACCAAAAATGATTCAAAATGTCAATTGGATCGTTCCTCATGTTGAATAACCACTTTTTAAACCCTCAGAGTGACCAAAATTGCCATTTTTACAGAGTTTTGATTACTCAAAAGCTTCAATTTTTACCCCTTTGAGGCACAGAAATGACTTTAAACACACTTATTTTAGTTGACAAAGTCATAATTCACATCCAACAGTCATTTACAGTCAAAAGATTAAATGTTAAAATTTCATCCATATTGACCATTTTGGGATCGTTCGACATGTCCGGAGTCATCGTTTTTCATCCGAAAATTGATTTTTTGGACTGTACCAAAAATGATTCAAAATGTCAATTGGATCGTGCCTCATGTTGAATAACCACTTTTTAAACCCTCACAGTGACCAAAATTGCCATTTTTACAGAGTTTTGATTACTCAAAAGCTTCAATTTTTACCCCTTTGAGGCACAGAAATGACTTTAAACACACTTATTTTAGTTGACAAAGTCATAATTCACATCCAACAGTCATTTACAGTCAAAAGATTAAATGTTAAAATGTCATCATTATAGACCATTTTGGGAACGTTCGACAGGTCCGGAGTCATCGTTTTTCGTCTGAAAATTGATTTTTCGGACTGTACCAAAAATGATTCAAAATGTCAATTGGATCGTGCCTCATGTTGAATAACCACTATTTAAACCCTCACAGTGACCAAAATTGCCAATTTTACACAGTTTTGCTTACTCAAAAGCTTCAATTTTGACCCATTTCAGGCACAGAAATGACTTTAAACACACTTATTTTAGTTGACAAAGCCATAATTCACATCCAACAGTCATTTAGAGTCAAAAGATTAAATGTTAAAATGTCATCATTATAGACCATTTTGGGAACGTTCGACAGGTCCGGAGTCATCGTTTTTCGTCTGAAAATTGATTTTTTGGACTGTACCAAAAATGATTCAAAATGCCAATTGGATCGTGCCTCATGTTGAATAACCACTTTTTAAACCCTCAGAGTGACCAAAATTGCCATTTTTACAGAGTTTTGATTACTCAAAAGCTTCAATTTTTACCCCTTTGAGGCACAGAAATGACTTTAAACACACTTATTTTAGTTGACAAAGTCATAATTCACATCCAACAGTCATTTACAGTCAAAAGATTAAATGTTAAAATTTCATCCATATTGACCATTTTGGGATCGTTCGACATGTCCGGAGTCATCGTTTTTCATCCGAAAATTGATTTTTTGGACTGTACCAAAAATGATTCAAAATGTCAATTGGATCGTGCCTCATGTTGAATAACCACTTTTTAAACCCTCACAGTGACCAAAATTGCCAATTTTACAGAGTTTTGCTTACTCAAAAGCTTCAATTTTGACCCATTTCAGGCACAGAAATGACTTTAAACACACTTATTTTAGTTGACAAAGTCATAATTCACATCCAACAGTCATTTAGAGTCAAAAGATTAAATGTTAAAATTTCATCATTATAGACCATTTTGGGAACGTTCGACAGGTCCGGAGTCATCGCTTTTCGTCTGAAAATTGATTTTTTGGACTGTACCAAAAATGATTCAAAATGTCAATTGGATCGTGCCTCATGTTGAATAACCACTTTTTAAACCCTCACAGTGACCAAAATTGCCATTTTTACAGAGTTTTGCTTACTCAAAAGCTTCAATTTTGACCCATTTCAGGCACAGAAATGACTTAAAACACACTTATTTTAGTTGATAAAGTCATAATTCACATCCAACAGTCATTTACAGTCAAAAGATTAAATGTTAAAATTTCATCCATATTGACCATTTTGGGATCGTTCGACATGTCCGGAGTCATCGTTTTTCATCCGAAAATTGATTTTTTGGACTGTACCAAAAATTATTCAAAATGTCAATTGGATCGTGCCTCATGTTGAATAACCACTTTTTAAACCCTCACAGTGACCAAAATTGCTATTTTTACAGAGTTTTGCTTACTCAAAAGCTTCAATTTTGACCCATTTCAGGCACAGAAATGACTTTAAACACACTTATTTTAGTTGACAAAGTCATAATTCACATCCAACAGTCATTTACAGTCAAAAGATTAAATGTTAAAATTTCATCCATATTGACCATTTTGGGATCGTTCGACATGTCCGGAGTCATCGTTTTTCATCCGAAAATTGATTTTTTGGACTGTACCAAAAATGATTCAAAATGTCAATTGGATCATGCCTCATGTTGAATAACCACTTTTTAAACCCTCACAGTGACCAAAATTGCCATTTTTACAGAGTTTTGATTACTCAAAAGCTTCAATTTTTACCCCTTTGAGGCACAGAAATGACTTTAAACACACTTATTTTAGTTGACAAAGTCATAATTCACATCCAACAATCATTTACAGTCAAAAGATTAAATGTTAAAATTTCATCCATATTGACCATTTTGGGATCGTTCGACATGTCCGGAGTCATCGTTTTTCATCCGAAAATTGATTTTTTGAACTGTACCAAAAATGATTCAAAATGTCAATTGGATCGTGCCTCATGTTGAATAACCACTTTTTAAACCCTCACAGTGACCAAAATTGCCAATTTTACACAGTTTTGCTTACTCAAAAGCTTCTATTTTGACCCATTTCAGGCACAGAAATGACTTTAAACACACTTATTTTAGTTGACAAAGCCATAATTCACATCCAACAGTCATTTAGAGTCAAAAGATTAAATGTTAAAATGTCATCATTATAGACCATTTTGGGAACGTTCGACAGGTCCGGAGTCATCGTTTTTCGTCTGAAAATTGATTTTTTGGACTGTACCAAAAATGATTCAAAATGCCAATTGGATCGTGCCTCATGTTGAATAACCACTTTTTAAACCCTCAGAGTGACCAAAATTGCCATTTTTACAGAGTTTTGATTACTCAAAAGCTTCAATTTTTACCCCTTTGAGGCACAGAAATGACTTTAAACACACTTATTTTAGTTGACAAAGTCATAATTCACATCCAACAGTCATTTACAGTCAAAAGATTAAATGTTAAAATTTCATCCATATTGACCATTTTGGGATCGTTCGACATGTCCGGAGTCATCGTTTTTCATCCGAAAATTGATTTTTTGGACTGTACCAAAAATGATTCAAAATGTCAATTGGATCGTGCCTCATGTTGAATAACCACTTTTTAAACCCTCACAGTGACCAAAATTGCCAATTTTACAGAGTTTTGCTTACTCAAAAGCTTCAATTTTGACCCATTTCAGGCACAGAAATGACTTTAAACACACTTATTTTAGTTGACAAAGTCATAATTCACATCCAACAGTCATTTAGAGTCAAAAGATTAAATGTTAAAATTTCATCATTATAGACCATTTTGGGAACGTTCGACAGGTCCGGAGTCATCGCTTTTCGTCTGAAAATTGATTTTTTGGACTGTACCAAAAATGATTCAAAATGTCAATTGGATCGTGCCTCATGTTGAATAACCACTTTTTAAACCCTCACAGTGACCAAAATTGCCATTTTTACAGAGTTTTGCTTACTCAAAAGCTTCAATTTTGACCCATTTCAGGCACAGAAATGACTTAAAACACACTTATTTTAGTTGATAAAGTCATAATTCACATCCAACAGTCATTTACAGTCAAAAGATTAAATGTTAAAATTTCATCCATATTGACCATTTTGGGATCGTTCGACATGTCCGGAGTCATCGTTTTTCATCCGAAAATTGATTTTTTGGACTGTACCAAAAATTATTCAAAATGTCAATTGGATCGTGCCTCATGTTGAATAACCACTTTTTAAACCCTCACAGTGACCAAAATTGCTATTTTTACAGAGTTTTGCTTACTCAAAAGCTTCAATTTTGACCCATTTCAGGCACAGAAATGACTTTAAACACACTTATTTTAGTTGACAAAGTCATAATTCACATCCAACAGTCATTTACAGTCAAAAGATTAAATGTTAAAATTTCATCCATATTGACCATTTTGGGATCGTTCGACATGTCCGGAGTCATCGTTTTTCATCCGAAAATTGATTTTTTGGACTGTACCAAAAATGATTCAAAATGTCAATTGGATCATGCCTCATGTTGAATAACCACTTTTTAAACCCTCACAGTGACCAAAATTGCCATTTTTACAGAGTTTTGATTACTCAAAAGCTTCAATTTTTACCCCTTTGAGGCACAGAAATGACTTTAAACACACTTATTTTAGTTGACAAAGTCATAATTCACATCCAACAATCATTTACAGTCAAAAGATTAAATGTTAAAATTTCATCCATATTGACCATTTTGGGATCGTTCGACATGTCCGGAGTCATCGTTTTTCATCCGAAAATTGATTTTTTGAACTGTACCAAAAATGATTCAAAATGTCAATTGGATCGTGCCTCATGTTGAATAACCACTTTTTAAACCCTCACAGTGACCAAAATTGCCAATTTTACACAGTTTTGCTTACTCAAAAGCTTCTATTTTGACCCATTTCAGGCACAGAAATGACTTTAAACACACTTATTTTAGTTGACAAAGCCATAATTCACATCCAACAGTCATTTAGAGTCAAAAGATTAAATGTTAAAATGTCATCATTATAGACCATTTTGGGAACGTTCGACAGGTCCGGAGTCATCGTTTTTCGTCTGAAAATTGATTTTTTGGACTGTACCAAAAATGATTCAAAATGTCAATTGGATCGTGCCTCATGTTGAATAACCACTTTTTAAACCCTCAGAGTGACCAAAATTGCCATTTTTACAGAGTTTTGATTACTCAAAAGCTTCAATTTTTACCCCTTTGAGGCACAGAAATGACTTTAAACACACTTATTTTAGTTGACAAAGTCATAATTCACATCCAACAGTCATTTACAGTCAAAAGATTAAATGTTAAAATTTCATCCATATTGACCATTTTGGGATCGTTCGACATGTCCGGAGTCATCGTTTTTCATCCGAAAATTGATTTTTTGGACTGTACCAAAAATGATTCAAAATGTCAATTGGATCGTGCCTCATGTTGAATAACCACTTTTTAAACCCTCACAGTGACCAAAATTGCCAATTTTACAGAGTTTTGCTTACTCAAAAGCTTCAATTTTGACCCATTTCAGGCACAGAAATGACTTTAAACACACTTATTTTAGTTGACAAAGTCATAATTCACTTCCAACAGTCATTTAGAGTCAAAAGATTAAATGTTAAAATTTCATCATTATAGACCATTTTGGGAACGTTCGACAGGTCCGGAGTCATCGCTTTTCGTCTGAAAATTGATTTTTTGGATTGTACCAAAAATGATTCAAAATGTCAATTGGATCGTGCCTCATGTTGAATAACCACTTTTTAAACCCTCACAGTGACCAAAATTGCCATTTTTACAGAGTTTTGATTACTCAAAAGCTTCAATTTTTACCCCTTTGAGGCACAGAAATGACTTTAAACACACTTATTTTAGTTGACAAAGTCATAATTCACATCCAACAGTCATTTACAGTCAAAAGATTAAATGTTAAAATGTCATCATTATAGACCATTTTGGGAACGTTCGACAGGTCCGGAGTCATCGTTTTTCGTCTGAAAATTGATTTTTTGGACTGTACCAAAAATGATTCAAAATGTCAATTGGATCGTGCCTCATGTTGAATAATCACTTTTTAAACCCTCAGAGTGACCAAAATTGCCATTTTTACAGAGTTTTGCTTACTCAAAAGCTTCAATTTTGACCCATTTCAGGCACAGAAATGACTTTAAACACACTTATTTTAGTTGACAAAGCCATAATTCACATCCAACAGTCATTTAGAGTCAAAAGATTAAATGTTAAAATGTCATCATTATTGACCATTTTGGGATCGTTCGACAGGTCCGGAGTCATCGTTTTTCGTCTGAAAATTGATTTTTTGGACTGTACCAAAAATGATTCAAAATGTCAATTGGATCGTGCCTCATGTTGAATAACCACTTTTTAAACCCTCAGAGTGACCAAAATTGCCATTTTTACAGAGTTTTGATTACTCAAAAGCTTCAATTTTTACCCCTTTGAGGCACAGAAATGACTTTAAACACACTTATTTTAGTTGACAAAGTCATAATTCACATCCAACAGTCATTTACAGTCAAAAGATTAAATGTTAAAATTTCATCCATATTGACCATTTTGGGATCGTTCGACATGTCCGGAGTCATCGTTTTTCATCCGAAAATTGATTTTTTGGACTGTACCAAAATTATTCAAAATGTCAATTGGATCGTGCCTCATGTTGAATAACCACTTTTTAAACCCTCACAGTGACCAAAATTGCCAATTTTACAGAGTTTTGCTTACTCAAAAGCATCAATTTTGACCCATTTCAGGCACAGAAATGACTTTAAACACACTTATTTTAGTTGACAAAGTCATAATTCACTTCCAACAGTCATTTAGAGTCAAAAGATTAAATGTTAAAATTTCATCATTATAGACCATTTTGGGAACGTTCGACAGGTCCGGAGTCATCGCTTTTCGTCTGAAAATTGATTTTTTGGACTGTACCAAAAATGATTCAAAATGTCAATTGGATCGTGCCTCATGTTGAATAACCACTTTTTAAACCCTCACAGTGACCAAAATTGCCATTTTTACAGAGTTTTGATTACTCAAAAGCTTCAATTTTTACCCCTTTGAGGCACAGAAATGACTTTAAACACACTTATTTTAGTTGACAAAGTCATAATTCACATCCAACAGTCATTTACAGTCAAAAGATTAAATGTTAAAATGTCATCATTATAGACCATTTTGGGAACGTTCGACAGGTCCGGAGTCATCGTTTTTCGTCTGAAAATTGATTTTTTGGACTGTACCAAAAATGATTCAAAATGTCAATTGGATCGTGCCTCATGTTGAATAACCACTTTTTAAACCCTCAGAGTGACCAAAATTGCCATTTTTACAGAGTTTTGATTACTCAAAAGCTTCAATTTTTACCCCTTTGAGGCACGGAAATGACTTTAAACACACTTATTTTAGTTGACAAAGTCATAATTCACATCCAACAGTCATTTACAGTCAAAAGATTAAATGTTAAAATTTCATCCATATTGACCATTTTGGGATCGTTCGACATGTCCGGAGTCATCGTTTTTCATCCGAAAATTGATTTTTTGGACTGTACCAAAAATGATTCAAAATGTCAATTGGATCGTGCCTCATGTTGAATAACCACTTTTTAAACCCTCACAGTGACCAAAATTGCCAATTTTACAGAGTTTTGCTTACTCAAAAGCTTCAATTTTGACCCATTTCAGGCACAGAAATGACTTTAAACACACTTATTTTAGTTGACAAAGTCATAATTCACTTCCAACAGTCATTTAGAGTCAAAAGATTAAATGTTAAAATTTCATCATTATAGACCATTTTGGGAACGTTCGACAGGTCCGGAGTCATCGCTTTTCGTCTGAAAATTGATTTTTTGGACTGCACCAAAAATGATTCAAAATGTCAATTGGATCGTGCCTCATGTTGAATAACCACTTTTTAAACACTCACAGTGACCAAAATTGCCATTTTTACAGAGTTTTGATTACTCAAAAGCTTCAATTTTTACCCCTTTGAGGCACAGAAATGACTTTAAACACACTTATTTTAGTTGACAAAGTCATAATTCACATCCAACAGTCATTTACAGTCAAAAGATTAAATGTTAAAATTTCATCCATATTGACCATTTTGGGATCGTTCGACATGTCCGGAGTCATCGTTTTTCATCCGAAAATTGATTTTTTGGACTGTACCAAAAATGATTCAAAATGTCAATTGGATCGTGCCTCATGTTGAATAACCACTTTTTAAACCCTCACAGTGACCAAAATTGCCATTTTTTCAGAGTTTTGATTACTCAAAAGCTTAAATTTTTACCCCTTTGAGGCAAAGAAATGACTTTAAACACACTTATTTTAGTTGACAAAGTCATAATTCACATCCAAGAGTCATTTACAGTCAAAAGATTAAATGTTAAAATTTCATCCATATTGACCATTTTGGGATCGTTCGACATGTCCGGAGTCATCGTTTTTCATCCGAAAATTGATTTTTTGGACTGTACCAAAAATGATTAAAAATGTCAATTGGATCGTGCCTCATGTTGAATAACCACTTTTTAAACCCTCACAGTGACCAAAATTGCCAATTTTACAGAGTTTTGCTTACTCAAAAGCTTCAATTTTGACCCATTTCAGGCACAGAAATGACTTTAAACACACTTATTTTAGTTGACAAAGTCATAATTCACATCCAACAGTCATTTAGAGTCAAAAGATTAAATGTTAAAATGTCATCATTATAGACCATTTTGGGAACGTTCGACAGGTCCGGAGTCATCGTTTTTCGTCTGAAAATTGATTTTTTGGACTGTACCAAAAATGATTCAAAATGTCAATTGGATCGTGCCTCATGTTGAATAACCACTTTTTAAACCCTCACAGTGACCAAAATTGCCATTTTTACAGAGTTTTGATTACTCAAAAGCTTCAATTTTGACCCATTTCAGGCACAGAAATGACTTTAAACACACTTATTTTAGTTGACAAAGTCATAATTCACATCCAACAGTCATTTAGAGTCAAAAGATTAAATGTTAAAATTTCATCCATATTGACCATTTTGGGATCGTTCGACATGTCCGGAGTCATCGTTTTTCATCCGAAAATTGATTTTTTGGACTGTACCAAAAATGATTCAAAATGTCAATTGGATCGTGCCTCATGTTGAATAAACACTTTTTAAACCCTCACAGTGACCAAAATTGCCAATTTTACAGAGTTTTGCTTACACAAAAGCTTCAATTTTGACCCGTTTCAGGCACAGAAATGACTTTAAACACACTTATTTTAGTTGACAAAGTCATTATTCACATCCAACAGTCATTTAGAGTCAAAAGATTAAATGTTAAAATTTCATCCATATTGACCATTTTGGATCGTTCGACATGTCCGGAGTCATCGTTTTACATCCGAAAATTGATTTTTTGGACTGTACCAAAAATGATTCAAAATGTCAATTGGATCGTGCCTCATGTTGAATAACCACTTTTTAAACCCTCACAGTGACCAAAATTGCCATTTTTACAGAGTTTTGATTACTCAAAAGCTTCAATTTTGACCCATTTCAGACACAGAAATGACTTTAAACACACTTATTTTAGTTGACAAAGTCATAATTCACATCCAACAGTCATTTACAGTCAAAAGATTAAATGTTAAAATTTCATCCATATTGACCATTTTGGGATCGTTCGACATGTCCGGAGTCATCGTTTTTCATCCGAAAATTGATTTTTTGGACTGTACCAAAAATGATTCAAAATGTCAATTGGATCGTGCCTCATGTTGAATAACCACTTTTTAAACCCTCACAGTGACCAAAATTGCCAATTTTACACAGTTTTGCTTACTCAAAAGCTTCAATTTTGACCCATTTCAGGCACAGAAATGACTTTAAACACACTTATTTTAGTTGACAAAGCCATAATTCACATCCAACAGTCATTTAGAGTCAAAAGATTAAATGTTAAAATTTCATCATTATAGACCATTTTGGGAACGTTCGACAGGTCTGGAGTCATCGTTTTTCGTCTGAAAATTGATTTTTTGGACTGTACCAAAAATGATTCAAAATGTCAATTGGATCGTGCCTCATGTTGAATAACCACTTTTTAAACCCTCACAGTGACCAAAATTGCCATTTTTACAGAGTTTTGATTACTCAAAAGCTTCAATTTTGACCCGTTTCAGGCACATAAATGACTTTAAACACACTTATTTTAGTTGACAAAGTCATAATTCACATCCAACAGTCATTTAGAGTCAAAAGATTAAATGTTAAAATTTCATCATTATAGACCATTTTGGGAACGTTCGACAGGTCCGGAGTCATCGTTTTTCGTCTGAAAATTCACATCCAACAGTCATTTACAGTCAAAAGATTAAATGTTAAAATTTCATCCATATTGACCATTTTGGGATCGTTCGACATGTCCGGAGTCATTGTTTTTCATCCGAAAATTGATTTTTTGGACTGTACCAAAAATGATTCAAAATGTCAATTGGATCGTGCCTCATGTTGAATAACCACTTTTTAAACCCTCACAGTGACCAAAATTGCCAATTTTACAGAGTTTTGCTTACTCAAAAGCTTCAATTTTGACCCGTTTCAGGCACAGAAATGACTTTAAACACACTTATTTTAGTTGACAAAGTCATTATTCACATCCAACAGTCATTTAGAGTAAAAAGATTAAATGTTAAAATTTCATCCATATTGACCATTTTGGGATCGTTCGACATGTCCGGAGTCATCGTTTTTCATCTGAAAATTGATTTTTTGGACTGTACCAAAAATGATTCAAAATGTCAATTGGATCGTGCCTCATGTTGAATAACCACTTTTTAAACCCTCACAGTGACCAAAATTGCCAATTTTACAGAGTTTTGCTTACTCAAAAGCTTCAATTTTGACCTGTTTCAGGCACAGAAATGACTTTAAACACACTTATTTTAGTTGACAAAGTCATTATTCACATCCAACAGTCATTTAGAGTAAAAAGATTAAATGTTAAAATTTCATCCATATTGACCATTTTGGGATCGTTCGACATGTCCGGAGTCATCGTTTTTCATCTGAAAATTGATTTTTTGGACTGTACCAAAAATGATTCAAAATGTCAATTGGATCGTGCCTCATGTTGAATAACCACTTTTTAAACCCTCACAGTGACCAAAATTGCCATTTTTACAGAGTTTTGATTACTCAAAAGCTTCAATTTTGACCCATTTCAGGCACAGAAATGACTTTAAACACACTTATTTTAGTTGACAAAGTCATAATTCACATCCAACAGTCATTTACAGTCAAAAGATTAAATGTTAAAATGTCATCCATATTGACCATTTTGGGATCGCTCGACATGTCCGGAGTCATCGTTTTTCATCCGAAAATTGATTTTTTGGACTGTACCAAAAATGATTCAAAATGTCAATTGGATCGTGCCTCATGTTGAATAATCACTTTTTAAACCCTCACAGTGACCAAAATTGCCATTTTTACAGAGTTTTGCTTACTCAAAAGCTTCAATTTTGACCCATTTCAGGCACAGAAATGACTTTAAACACACTTATTTTAGTTGACAAAGTCATTATTCACATCCAACAGTCATTTAGAGTCAAAAGATTAAATGTTAAAATTTCATCCATATTGACCATTTTGGGATCGTTCGACATGTCCGGAGTCATCGTTTTTCATCCGAAAATTGATTTTTTGGACTGTATAAAAAATGATTCAAAATGTCAATTGGATCGTGCCTCATGTTGAATAACCACTTTTTAAACCCTCACAGTGACCAAAATTGCCATTTTTACAGAGTTTTGATTACTCAAAAGCTTCAATTTTGACCCATTTCAGGCACAGAAATGACTTTAAACACACTTATTTTAGTTGACAAAGCCATAATTCACATCCAACAGTCATTTAGAGTCAAAAGATTAAATGTTAAAATTTCATCATTATAGACCATTTTGGGAACGTTTGACAGGTCCGGAGTCATCGTTTTTCGTCTGAAAATTGATTTTTTGGACTGTACCAAAAATGATTCAAAATGTCAATTGGATCGTGCCTCATGTTGAATAACCACTTTTTAAACCCTCAGAGTGACCAAAATTGCCATTTTTACAGAGTTTTGCTTACTCAAAAGCTTCAATTTTGACCCATTTCAGGCACAGAAATGACTTTAAACACACTTATTTTAGTTGACAAAGTCATAATTCACATCCAACAGTCATTTACAGTCAAAAGATTAAATGTTAAAATTTCATCCATATTGACCATTTTGGGATCGTTCGACATGTCCGGAGTCATCGTTTTTCATCCGAAAATTGATTTTTTGGACTGTACCAAAAATGATTCAAAATGTCAATTGGATCGTGCCTCATGTTGAATAACCACTTTTTAAACCCTCACAGTGACCAAAATTGCCATTTTTACAGAGTTTTGCTTACTCAAAAGCTTCAATTTTGACCCATTTCAGGCACAGAAATGACTTTAAACACACTTATTTTAGTTGACAAAGTCATAATTCACATCCAACAGTCATTTACAGTCAAAAGATTAAATGTTAAAATTTCATCCATATTGACCATTTTGGGATCGTTCGACATGTCCGGAGTCATCGTTTTTCATCCGAAAATTGATTTTTTGGACTGTACCAAAAATGATTCAAAATGTCAATGGGATCATGCCTCATGTTGAATAACCACTTTTTAAACCCTCACAGTGACCAAAATTGCCATTTTTACAGAGTTTTGATTACTCAAAAGCTTCAATTTTTACCCCTTTGAGGCACAGAAATGACTTTAAACACACTTATTTTAGTTGACAAAGCCATAATTCACATCCAACAGTCATTTAGAGTCAAAAGATTAAATGTTAAAATTTCATCATTATAGACCATTTTGGGAACGTTCGACAGGTCTGGAGTCATCGTTTTTCGTCTGAAAATTGATTTTTTGGACTGTACCAAAAATGATTCAAAATGTCAATTGGATCGTGCCTCATGTTGAATAACCACTTTTTAAACCCTCACAGTGACCAAAATTGCCATTTTTACAGAGTTTTGATTACTCAAAAGCTTCAATTTTTACCCCTTTGAGGCACAGAAATGACTTTAAACACACTTATTTTAGTTGACAAAGTCATAATTCACATCCAACAGTCATTTACAGTCAGAAGATTAAATGTTCAAATTTCATCCATATTGACCATTTTGGGATTGTTTGACATGTCCGGAGTCATCGTTTTTCATCCGAAAATTGATTTTTTGGACTGTACCAAAAATGATTCAAAATGTCAATTGGATCGTGCCTCATGTTGAATAACCACTTTTTAAACCCTCACAGTGACCAAAATTGCCATTTTTACAGAGTTTTGATTACTCAAAAGCTTCAATTTTGACCCGTTTCAGGCACATAAATGACTTTAAACACACTTATTTTAGTTGACAAAGTCATAATTCACATCCAACAGTCATTTACAGTCAAAAGATTAAATGTTAAAATTTCATCCATATTGACCATTTTGGGATCGTTCGACATGTCCGGAGTCATCGTTTTTCATCCGAAAATTGATTTTTTGGACTGTACCAAAAATGATTCAAAATGTCAATGGGATCATGCCTCATGTTGAATAACCACTTTTTAAACCCTCACAGTGACCAAAATTGCCATTTTTACAGAGTTTTGATTATTTAAAAGCTTCAATTTTTACCCCTTTGAGGCACAGAAATGACTTTAAACACACTTATTTTAGTTGACAAAGCCATAATTCACATCCAACAGTCATTTAGAGTCAAAAGATTAAATGTTAAAATTTCATCATTATAGACCATTTTGGGAACGTTCGACAGGTCTGGAGTCATCGTTTTTCGTCTGAAAATTAATTTTTTGGACTGTACCAAAAATGATTCAAAATGTCAATTGGATCGTGCCTCATGTTGAATAACCACTTTTTAAACCCTCACAGTGACCAAAATTGCCATTTTTACAGAGTTTTGATTACTCAAAAGCTTCAATTTTTACCCCTTTGAGGCACAGAAATGACTTTAAACACACTTATTTTAGTTGACAAAGTCATAATTCACATCCAACAGTCATTTACAGTCAGAAGATTAAATGTTCAAATTTCATCCTTATTGACCATTTTGGGATTGTTTGACATGTCCGGAGTCATCGTTTTTCATCCGAAAATTGATTTTTTGGACTGTACCAAAAATGATTCAAAATGTCAATTGGATCGTGCCTCATGTTGAATAACCACTTTTTAAACCCTCACAGTGACCAAAATTGCCATTTTTACAGAGTTTTGATTACTCAAAAGCTTCAATTTTGACCCGTTTCAGGCACATAAATGACTTTAAACACACTTATTTTAGTTGACAAAGTCATAATTCACATCCAACAGTCATTTACAGTCAGAAGATTAAATGTTAAAATTTCATCCATATTGACCATTTTGGGATCGTTCGACATGTCCGGAGTCATCGTTTTTCTTCCGAAAACTGATTTTTTGGACTGTACCAAAAATGATTCAAAATGTCAATTGGATCGTGCCTCATGTTGAATAACCACTTTTTAAACCCTCACAGTGACCAAAATTGCCATTTTTACAGAGTTTTGATTACTCAAAAGCTTCAATTTTGACCCATTTCAGGCACAGAAATGACTTTAAACACACTTATTTTAGTTGACAAAGTCATAATTCACATCCAACAGTCATTTACAGTCAAAAGATTAAATGTTAAAATGTCATCCATATTGACCATTTTGGGATCGCTCGACATGTCCGGAGTCATCGTTTTTCATCCGAAAATTGATTTTTTGGACTGTACCAAAAATGATTCAAAATGTCAATTGGATCGTGCCTCATGTTGAATAACCACTTTTTAAACCCTCACAGTGACCAAAATTGCCATTTTTACAGAGTTTTGCTTACTCAAAAGCTTCAATTTTGACCCATTTCAGGCACAGAAATGACTTTAAACACACTTATTTTAGTTGACAAAGTCATAATTCACATCCAACAGTCATTTACAGTCAAAAGATTAAATGTTAAAATTTCATCCATATTGACCATTTTGGGATCGTTCGACATGTCCGGAGTCATCGTTTTTCATCCGAAAATTGATTTTTTGGACTGTACCAAAAATGATTCAAAATGTCAATTGGATCGTGCCTCATGTTGAATAACCACTTTTTAAACCCTTACAGTGACCAAAATTGCCATTTTTACAGAGTTTTGATTACTCAAAAGCTTCATTTCTTACCCCTTTGAGGCACAGAAATGACTTTAAACACACTTATTTTAGTTGACAAAGTCATAATTCACATCCAACAGTCATTTACAGTCAAAAGATTAAATGTTAAAATTTCATCCATATTGACCATTTTGGGATCGTTCGACATGTCCGGAGTCATCGTTTTTCATCCGAAAATTGATTTTTTGAACTGTACCAAAAATGATTCATAATGTCAATTGGATCGTGCCTAATGTTGAATAACCACTTTTTAAACCCTCACAGTGACCAAAATTGCCAATTTTGCAGAGTTTTGCTTACTCAAAAGCTTCAATTTTGACCCGTTTCAGGCACATAAATGACTTTAAACACACTTATTTTAGTTGACAAAGTCATAATTCACATCCAACAGTCATTTAGAGTCAAAAGATTAAATGTTAAAATTTCATCATTATAGACCATTTTGGGAACGTTCGACAGGTCCGGAGTCATCGTTTTTCGTCTGAAAATTCACATCCAACAGTCATTTACAGTCAAAAGATTAAATGTTAAAATTTCATCCATATTGACCATTTTGGGATCGTTCGACATGTCCGGAGTCATTGTTTTTCATCCGAAAATTGATTTTTTGGACTGTACCAAAAATGATTCAAAATGTCAATTGGATCGTGCCTCATGTTGAATAACCACTTTTTAAACCCTCACAGTGACCAAAATTGCCAATTTTACAGAGTTTTGCTTACTCAAAAGCTTCAATTTTGACCCGTTTCAGGCACAGAAATTACTTTAAACACACTTATTTTAGTTGACAAAGTCATTATTCACATCCAACAGTCATTTAGAGTAAAAAGATTAAATGTTAAAATTTCATCCATATTGACCATTTTGGGATCGTTCGACATGTCCGGAGTCATCGTTTTTCATCTGAAAATTGATTTTTTGGACTGTACCAAAAATGATTCAAAATGTCAATTGGATCGTGCCTCATGTTGAATAACCACTTTTTAAACCCTCACAGTGACCAAAATTGCCAATTTTACAGAGTTTTGCTTACTCAAAAGCTTCAATTTTGACCCGTTTCAGGCACAGAAATGACTTTAAACACACTTATTTTAGTTGACAAAGTCATTATTCACATCCAACAGTCACGTGGAGAGGTGTGGCTCACTGGTTAGAGGCGGCAGACCCAGAGGCTGAGAACGGCCCGGGACCAGGGTTCGATTCCCGACGCGGCAGGGTTGCGGACCAGGGTCAGCGGACAGATAATTCTCGCCTCGGTGCCCACTTTGGGCAGTGATCACACTCGGTAACTCTGGGCATTAAGCTTGCCTCATCTCTACAACGGCCCCCCACAGACGCCGGGGATGCCTGGCTTCACCTTGGAGATACCCAGCAAGGGACCATCTCACAGGGAAAGCCAGGACGGGTTCCCCAGCGGTCATTCGCGCCAGGATACTCCGGTAGTAATTGAGCGCGCTATAAAACACCTTACATTTACATTTACATTTACATTTACATTTAGAGTAAAAAGATTAAATGTTAAAATTTCATCCATATTGACCATTTTGGGATCGTTCGACATGTCCGGAGTCATCGTTTTTCATCTGAAAATTGATTTTTTGGACTGTACCAAAAATGATTCAAAATGTCAATTGGATCGTGCCTCATGTTGAATAACCACTTTTTAAACCCTCACAGTGACCAAAATTGCCATTTTTACAGAGTTTTGATTACTCAAAAGCTTCAATTTTGACCCATTTCAGGCACAGAAATGACTTTAAACACACTTATTTTAGTTGACAAAGTCATAATTCACATCCAACAGTCATTTACAGTCAAAAGATTAAATGTTAAAATGTCATCCATATTGACCATTTTGGGATCGCTCGACATGTCCGGAGTCATCGTTTTTCATCCGAAAATTGATTTTTTGGACTGTACCAAAAATGATTCAAAATGTCAATTGGATCGTGCCTCATGTTGAATAATCACTTTTTAAACCCTCACAGTGACCAAAATTGCCATTTTTACAGAGTTTTGCTTACTCAAAAGCTTCAATTTTGACCCATTTCAGGCACAGAAATGACTTTAAACACACTTATTTTAGTTGACAAAGTCATAATTCACATCCAACAGTCATTTACAGTCAAAAGATTAAATGTTAAAATTTCATCCATATTGACCATTTTGGGATCGTTCGACATGTCCGGAGTCATCATTTTTCATCCGAAAATTGATTTTTTGGACTGTACCAAAAATGATTCAAAATGTCAATTGGATCGTGCCTCATGTTGAATAACCACTTTTTAAACCCTCACAGTGACCAAAATTGCCATTTTTACAGAGTTTTGATTACTCAAAAGCTTCATTTTTTACCCCTTTGAGGCACAGAAATGACTTTAAACACACTTATTTTAGTTGACAAAGTCATAATTCACATCCAACAGTCATTTACAGTCAAAAGATTAAATGTTAAAATTTCATCCATATTGACCATTTTGGGATCGTTCGACATGTCCGGAGTCATCGTTTTTCATCCGAAAATTGATTTTTTGGACTGTACCAAAAATGATTCAAAATGTCAATTGGATCGTGCCTCATGTTGAATAACCACTTTTTAAACCCTCACAGTGACCAAAATTGCCATTTTTACAGAGTTTTGCTTACTCAAAAGCTTCAATTTTGACCCATTTCAGGCACAGAAATTACTTTAAACACACTTATTTTAGTTGACAAAGTCATAATTCACATCCAACAGTCATTTACAGTCAAAAGATTAAATGTTAAAATTTCATCCATATTGACCATTTTGGGATCGTTCGACATGTCCGGAGTCATCGTTTTTCATCCGAAAATTGATTTTTTGGACTGTACCAAAAATGATTCAAAATGTCAATGGGATCATGCCTCATGTTAAATAACCACTTTTTAAACCCTCACAGTGACCAAAATTGCCATTTTTACAGAGTTTTGATTACTCAAAAGCTTCAATTTTTACCCCTTTGAGGCACAGAAATGACTTTAAACACACTTATTTTAGTTGACAAAGCCATAATTCACATCCAACAGTCATTTAGAGTCAAAAGATTAAATGTTAAAATTTCATCATTATAGACCATTTTGGGAACGTTCGACAGGTCTGGAGTCATCGTTTTTCGTCTGAAAATTGATTTTTTGGACTGTACCAAAAATGATTCAAAATGTCAATTGGATCGTGCCTCATGTTGAATAACCACTTTTTAAACCCTCACAGTGACCAAAATTGCCATTTTTACAGAGTTTTGATTACTCAAAAGCTTCAATTTTTACCCCTTTGAGGCACAGAAATGACTTTAAACACACTTATTGTAGTTGACAAAGTCATAATTCACATCCAACAGTCATTTACAGTCAGAAGATTAAATGTTCAAATTTCATCCATATTGACCATTTTGGGATTGTTTGACATGTCCGGAGTCATCGTTTTTCATCCGAAAATTGATTTTTTGGACTGTACCAAAAATGATTCAAAATGTCAATTGGATCGTGCCTCATGTTGAATAACCACTTTTTAAACCCTCACAGTGACCAAAATTGCCAATTTTACAGAGTTTTGCTTACTCAAAAGCTTCAATTTTGACCCGTTTCAGGCACAGAAATGACTTTAAACACACTTATTTTAGTTGACAAAGTCATTATTCACATCCAACAGTCATTTAGAGTAAAAAGATTAAATGTTAAAATTTCATCCATATTGACCATTTTGGGATCGTTCGACATGTCCGGAGTCATCGTTTTTCATCTGAAAATTGATTTTTTGGACTGTACCAAAAATGATTCAAAATGTCAATTGGATCGTGCCTCATGTTGAATAACCACTTTTTAAACCCTCACAGTGACCAAAATTGCCAATTTTACAGAGTTTTGCTTACTCAAAAGCTTCAATTTTGACCTGTTTCAGGCACAGAAATGACTTTAAACACACTTATTTTTGTTGACAAAGTCATTATTCACATCCAACAGTCATTTAGAGTAAAAAGATTAAATGTTAAAATTTCATCCATATTGACCATTTTGGGATCGTTCGACATGTCCGGAGTCATCGTTTTTCATCTGAAAATTGATTTTTTGGACTGTACCAAAAATGATTCAAAATGTCAATTGGATCGTGCCTCATGTTGAATAACCACTTTTTAAACCCTCACAGTGACCAAAATTGCCATTTTTACAGAGTTTTGATTACTCAAAAGCTTCAATTTTGACCCATTTCAGGCACAGAAATGACTTTAAACACACTTATTTTAGTTGACAAAGTCATAATTCACATCCAACAGTCATTTACAGTCAAAAGATTAAATGTTAAAATGTCATCCATATTGACCATTTTGGGATCGCTCGACATGTCCGGAGTCATCGTTTTTCATCCGAAAATTGATTTTTTGGACTGTACCAAAAATGATTCAAAATGTCAATTGGATCGTGCCTCATGTTGAATAATCACTTTTTAAACCCTCACAGTGACCAAAATTGCCATTTTTACAGAGTTTTGCTTACTCAAAAGCTTCAATTTTGACCCATTTCAGGCACAGAAATGACTTTAAACACACTTATTTTAGTTGACAAAGTCATTATTCACATCCAACAGTCATTTAGAGTCAAAAGATTAAATGTTAAAATTTCATCCATATTGACCATTTTGGGATCGTTCGACATGTCCGGAGTCATCGTTTTTCATCCGAAAATTGATTTTTTGGACTGTATAAAAAATGATTCAAAATGTCAATTGGATCGTGCCTCATGTTGAATAACCACTTTTTAAACCCTCACAGTGACCAAAATTGCCATTTTTACAGAGTTTTGATTACTCAAAAGCTTCAATTTTGACCCATTTCAGGCACAGAAATGACTTTAAACACACTTATTTTAGTTGACAAAGCCATAATTCACATCCAACAGTCATTTAGAGTCAAAAGATTAAATGTTAAAATTTCATCATTATAGACCATTTTGGGAACGTTTGACAGGTCCGGAGTCATCGTTTTTCGTCTGAAAATTGATTTTTTGGACTGTACCAAAAATGATTCAAAATGTCAATTGGATCGTGCCTCATGTTGAATAACCACTTTTTAAACCCTCAGAGTGACCAAAATTGCCATTTTTACAGAGTTTTGCTTACTCAAAAGCTTCAATTTTGACCCATTTCAGGCACAGAAATGACTTTAAACACACTTATTTTAGTTGACAAAGTCATAATTCACATCCAACAGTCATTTACAGTCAAAAGATTAAATGTTAAAATTTCATCCATATTGACCATTTTGGGATCGTTCGACATGTCCGGAGTCATCGTTTTTCATCCGAAAATTGATTTTTTGGACTGTACCAAAAATGATTCAAAATGTCAATTGGATCGTGCCTCATGTTGAATAACCACTTTTTAAACCCTCACAGTGACCAAAATTGCCATTTTTACAGAGTTTTGCTTACTCAAAAGCTTCAATTTTGACCCATTTCAGGCACAGAAATGACTTTAAACACACTTATTTTAGTTGACAAAGTCATAATTCACATCCAACAGTCATTTACAGTCAAAAGATTAAATGTTAAAATTTCATCCATATTGACCATTTTGGGATCGTTCGACATGTCCGGAGTCATCGTTTTTCATCCGAAAATTGATTTTTTGGACTGTACCAAAAATGATTCAAAATGTCAATGGGATCATGCCTCATGTTGAATAACCACTTTTTAAACCCTCACAGTGACCAAAATTGCCATTTTTACAGAGTTTTGATTACTCAAAAGCTTCAATTTTTACCCCTTTGAGGCACAGAAATGACTTTAAACACACTTATTTTAGTTGACAAAGCCATAATTCACATCCAACAGTCATTTAGAGTCAAAAGATTAAATGTTAAAATTTCATCATTATAGACCATTTTGGGAACGTTCGACAGGTCTGGAGTCATCGTTTTTCGTCTGAAAATTGATTTTTTGGACTGTACCAAAAATGATTCAAAATGTCAATTGGATCGTGCCTCATGTTGAATAACCACTTTTTAAACCCTCACAGTGACCAAAATTGCCATTTTTACAGAGTTTTGATTACTCAAAAGCTTCAATTTTTACCCCTTTGAGGCACAGAAATGACTTTAAACACACTTATTTTAGTTGACAAAGTCATAATTCACATCCAACAGTCATTTACAGTCAGAAGATTAAATGTTCAAATTTCATCCATATTGACCATTTTGGGATTGTTTGACATGTCCGGAGTCATCGTTTTTCATCCGAAAATTGATTTTTTGGACTGTACCAAAAATGATTCAAAATGTCAATTGGATCGTGCCTCATGTTGAATAACCACTTTTTAAACCCTCACAGTGACCAAAATTGCCATTTTTACAGAGTTTTGATTACTCAAAAGCTTCAATTTTGACCCGTTTCAGGCACATAAA
Source organism: Lissotriton vulgaris (assembly GCF_964263255.1). Taxonomy (NCBI): domain Eukaryota; kingdom Metazoa; phylum Chordata; class Amphibia; order Caudata; family Salamandridae; genus Lissotriton; species Lissotriton vulgaris. Next base: position 730,881 of record NW_028246629.1, read on the forward strand.
TGACTTTAAACACACTTATTTTAGTTGACAAAGTCATAATTCACATCCAACAGTCATTTACAGTCAAAAGATTAAATGTTAAAATTTCATCCATATTGACCATTTTGGGATCGTTCGACATGTCCGGAGTCATCGTTTTTCATCCGAAAATTGATTTTTTGGACTGTACCAAAAATGATTCAAAATGTCAATGGGATCATGCCTCATGTTGAATAACCACTTTTTAAACCCTCACAGTGACCAAAATTGCCATTTTTACAGAGTTTTGATTATTTAAAAGCTTCAATTTTTACCCCTTTGAGGCACAGAAATGACTTTAAACACACTTATTTTAGTTGACAAAGCCATAATTCACATCCAACAGTCATTTAGAGTCAAAAGATTAAATGTTAAAATTTCATCATTATAGACCATTTTGGGAACGTTCGACAGGTCTGGAGTCATCGTTTTTCGTCTGAAAATTAATTTTTTGGACTGTACCAAAAATGATTCAAAATGTCAATTGGATCGTGCCTCATGTTGAATAACCACTTTTTAAACCCTCACAGTGACCAAAATTGCCATTTTTACAGAGTTTTGATTACTCAAAAGCTTCAATTTTTACCCCTTTGAGGCACAGAAATGACTTTAAACACACTTATTTTAGTTGACAAAGTCATAATTCACATCCAACAGTCATTTACAGTCAGAAGATTAAATGTTCAAATTTCATCCTTATTGACCATTTTGGGATTGTTTGACATGTCCGGAGTCATCGTTTTTCATCCGAAAATTGATTTTTTGGACTGTACCAAAAATGATTCAAAATGTCAATTGGATCGTGCCTCATGTTGAATAACCACTTTTTAAACCCTCACAGTGACCAAAATTGCCATTTTTACAGAGTTTTGATTACTCAAAAGCTTCAATTTTGACCCGTTTCAGGCACATAAATGACTTTAAACACACTTATTTTAGTTGACAAAGTCATAATTCACATCCAACAGTCATTTACAGTCAGAAGATTAAATGTTAAAATTTCATCCATATTGACCATTTTGGGATCGTTCGACATGTCCGGAGTCATCGTTTTTCTTCCGAAAACTGATTTTTTGGACTGTACCAAAAATGATTCAAAATGTCAATTGGATCGTGCCTCATGTTGAATAACCACTTTTTAAACCCTCACAGTGACCAAAATTGCCATTTTTACAGAGTTTTGATTACTCAAAAGCTTCAATTTTGACCCATTTCAGGCACAGAAATGACTTTAAACACACTTATTTTAGTTGACAAAGTCATAATTCACATCCAACAGTCATTTACAGTCAAAAGATTAAATGTTAAAATGTCATCCATATTGACCATTTTGGGATCGCTCGACATGTCCGGAGTCATCGTTTTTCATCCGAAAATTGATTTTTTGGACTGTACCAAAAATGATTCAAAATGTCAATTGGATCGTGCCTCATGTTGAATAACCACTTTTTAAACCCTCACAGTGACCAAAATTGCCATTTTTACAGAGTTTTGCTTACTCAAAAGCTTCAATTTTGACCCATTTCAGGCACAGAAATGACTTTAAACACACTTATTTTAGTTGACAAAGTCATAATTCACATCCAACAGTCATTTACAGTCAAAAGATTAAATGTTAAAATTTCATCCATATTGACCATTTTGGGATCGTTCGACATGTCCGGAGTCATCGTTTTTCATCCGAAAATTGATTTTTTGGACTGTACCAAAAATGATTCAAAATGTCAATTGGATCGTGCCTCATGTTGAATAACCACTTTTTAAACCCTTACAGTGACCAAAATTGCCATTTTTACAGAGTTTTGATTACTCAAAAGCTTCATTTTTTACCCCTTTGAGGCACAGAAATGACTTTAAACACACTTATTTTAGTTGACAAAGTCATAATTCACATCCAACAGTCATTTACAGTCAAAAGATTAAATGTTAAAATTTCATCCATATTGACCATTTTGGGATCGTTCGACATGTCCGGAGTCATCGTTTTTCATCCGAAAATTGATTTTTTGAACTGTACCAAAAATGATTCATAATGTCAATTGGATCGTGCCTAATGTTGAATAACCACTTTTTAAACCCTCACAGTGACCAAAATTGCCAATTTTGCAGAGTTTTGCTTACTCAAAAGCTTCAATTTTGACCCGTTTCAGGCACATAAATGACTTTAAACACACTTATTTTAGTTGACAAAGTCATAATTCACATCCAACAGTCATTTAGAGTCAAAAGATTAAATGTTAAAATTTCATCATTATAGACCATTTTGGGAACGTTCGACAGGTCCGGAGTCATCGTTTTTCGTCTGAAAATTCACATCCAACAGTCATTTACAGTCAAAAGATTAAATGTTAAAATTTCATCCATATTGACCATTTTGGGATCGTTCGACATGTCCGGAGTCATTGTTTTTCATCCGAAAATTGATTTTTTGGACTGTACCAAAAATGATTCAAAATGTCAATTGGATCGTGCCTCATGTTGAATAACCACTTTTTAAACCCTCACAGTGACCAAAATTGCCAATTTTACAGAGTTTTGCTTACTCAAAAGCTTCAATTTTGACCCGTTTCAGGCACAGAAATTACTTTAAACACACTTATTTTAGTTGACAAAGTCATTATTCACATCCAACAGTCATTTAGAGTAAAAAGATTAAATGTTAAAATTTCATCCATATTGACCATTTTGGGATCGTTCGACATGTCCGGAGTCATCGTTTTTCATCTGAAAATTGATTTTTTGGACTGTACCAAAAATGATTCAAAATGTCAATTGGATCGTGCCTCATGTTGAATAACCACTTTTTAAACCCTCACAGTGACCAAAATTGCCAATTTTACAGAGTTTTGCTTACTCAAAAGCTTCAATTTTGACCCGTTTCAGGCACAGAAATGACTTTAAACACACTTATTTTAGTTGACAAAGTCATTATTCACATCCAACAGTCACGTGGAGAGGTGTGGCTCACTGGTTAGAGGCGGCAGACCCAGAGGCTGAGAACGGCCCGGGACCAGGGTTCGATTCCCGACGCGGCAGGGTTGCGGACCAGGGTCAGCGGACAGATAATTCTCGCCTCGGTGCCCACTTTGGGCAGTGATCACACTCGGTAACTCTGGGCATTAAGCTTGCCTCATCTCTACAACGGCCCCCCACAGACGCCGGGGATGCCTGGCTTCACCTTGGAGATACCCAGCAAGGGACCATCTCACAGGGAAAGCCAGGACGGGTTCCCCAGCGGTCATTCGCGCCAGGATACTCCGGTAGTAATTGAGCGCGCTATAAAACACCTTACATTTACATTTACATTTACATTTACATTTAGAGTAAAAAGATTAAATGTTAAAATTTCATCCATATTGACCATTTTGGGATCGTTCGACATGTCCGGAGTCATCGTTTTTCATCTGAAAATTGATTTTTTGGACTGTACCAAAAATGATTCAAAATGTCAATTGGATCGTGCCTCATGTTGAATAACCACTTTTTAAACCCTCACAGTGACCAAAATTGCCATTTTTACAGAGTTTTGATTACTCAAAAGCTTCAATTTTGACCCATTTCAGGCACAGAAATGACTTTAAACACACTTATTTTAGTTGACAAAGTCATAATTCACATCCAACAGTCATTTACAGTCAAAAGATTAAATGTTAAAATGTCATCCATATTGACCATTTTGGGATCGCTCGACATGTCCGGAGTCATCGTTTTTCATCCGAAAATTGATTTTTTGGACTGTACCAAAAATGATTCAAAATGTCAATTGGATCGTGCCTCATGTTGAATAATCACTTTTTAAACCCTCACAGTGACCAAAATTGCCATTTTTACAGAGTTTTGCTTACTCAAAAGCTTCAATTTTGACCCATTTCAGGCACAGAAATGACTTTAAACACACTTATTTTAGTTGACAAAGTCATAATTCACATCCAACAGTCATTTACAGTCAAAAGATTAAATGTTAAAATTTCATCCATATTGACCATTTTGGGATCGTTCGACATGTCCGGAGTCATCATTTTTCATCCGAAAATTGATTTTTTGGACTGTACCAAAAATGATTCAAAATGTCAATTGGATCGTGCCTCATGTTGAATAACCACTTTTTAAACCCTCACAGTGACCAAAATTGCCATTTTTACAGAGTTTTGATTACTCAAAAGCTTCATTTTTTACCCCTTTGAGGCACAGAAATGACTTTAAACACACTTATTTTAGTTGACAAAGTCATAATTCACATCCAACAGTCATTTACAGTCAAAAGATTAAATGTTAAAATTTCATCCATATTGACCATTTTGGGATCGTTCGACATGTCCGGAGTCATCGTTTTTCATCCGAAAATTGATTTTTTGGACTGTACCAAAAATGATTCAAAATGTCAATTGGATCGTGCCTCATGTTGAATAACCACTTTTTAAACCCTCACAGTGACCAAAATTGCCATTTTTACAGAGTTTTGCTTACTCAAAAGCTTCAATTTTGACCCATTTCAGGCACAGAAATTACTTTAAACACACTTATTTTAGTTGACAAAGTCATAATTCACATCCAACAGTCATTTACAGTCAAAAGATTAAATGTTAAAATTTCATCCATATTGACCATTTTGGGATCGCTCGACATGTCCGGAGTCATCGTTTTTCATCCGAAAATTGATTTTTTGGACTGTACCAAAAATGATTCAAAATGTCAATTGGATCGTGCCTCATGTTGAATAATCACTTTTTAAACCCTCACAGTGACCAAAATTGCCATTTTTACAGAGTTTTGATTACTCAAAAGCTTCAATTTTTACCCCTTTGAGGCACAGAAATGACTTTAAACACACTTATTTTAGTTGACAAAGCCATAATTCACATCCAACAGTCATTTAGAGTCAAAAGATTAAATGTTAAAATTTCATCATTATAGACCATTTTGGGAACGTTCGACAGGTCTGGAGTCATCGTTTTTCGTCTGAAAATTGATTTTTTGGACTGTACCAAAAATGATTCAAAATGTCAATTGGATCGTGCCTCATGTTGAATAACCACTTTTTAAACCCTCACAGTGACCAAAATTGCCATTTTTACAGAGTTTTGATTACTCAAAAGCTTCAATTTTTACCCCTTTGAGGCACAGAAATGACTTTAAACACACTTATTGTAGTTGACAAAGTCATAATTCACATCCAACAGTCATTTACAGTCAGAAGATTAAATGTTCAAATTTCATCCATATTGACCATTTTGGGATTGTTTGACATGTCCGGAGTCATCGTTTTTCATCCGAAAATTGATTTTTTGGACTGTACCAAAAATGATTCAAAATGTCAATTGGATCGTGCCTCATGTTGAATAACCACTTTTTAAACCCTCACAGTGACCAAAATTGCCATTTTTACAGAGTTTTGATTACTCAAAAGCTTCAATTTTGACCCGTTTCAGGCACATAAATGACTTTAAACACACTTATTTTAGTTGACAAAGTCATAATTCACATCCAACAGTCATTTACAGTCAAAAGATTAAATGTTAAAATTTCATCCATATTGACCATTTTGGGATCGTTCGACATGTCCGGAGTCATCGTTTTTCGTCTGAAAATTAATTTTTTGGACTGTACCAAAAATGATTCAAAATGTCAATTGGATCGTGCCTCATGTTGAATAACCACTTTTTAAACCCTCACAGTGACCAAAATTGCCATTTTTACAGAGTTTTGATTACTCAAAAGCTTCAATTTTTACCCCTTTGAGGCACAGAAATGACTTTAAACACACTTATTTTAGTTGACAAAGTCATAATTCACATCCAACAGTCATTTACAGTCAGAAGATTAAATGTTCAAATTTCATCCATATTGACCATTTTGGGATTGTTTGACATGTCCGGAGTCATCGTTTTTCATCCGAAAATTGATTTTTTGGACTGTACCAAAAACGATTCAAAATGTCAATTGGATCGTGCCTCATGTTGAATAACCACTTTTTAAACCCTCACAGTGACCAAAATTGCCATTTTTACAGAGTTTTGATTACTCAAAAGCTTCAATTTTGACCCGTTTCAGGCACATAAATGACTTTAAACACACTTATTTTAGTTGACAAAGTCATAATTCACATCCAACAGTCATTTACAGTCAGAAGATTAAATGTTAAAATTTCATCCATATTGACCATTTTGGGATCGTTCGACATGTCCGGAGTCATCGTTTTTCTTCCGAAAACTGATTTTTTGGACTGTACCAAAAATGATTCAAAATGTCAATTGGATCGTGCCTCATGTTGAATAACCACTTTTTAAACCCTCACAGTGACCAAAATTGCCATTTTTTCAGAGTTTTGATTACTCAAAAGCTTCAATTTTGACCCATTTCAGGCACAGAAATGACTTTAAACACACTTATTTTAGTTGACAAAGTCATAATTCACATCCAACAGTCATTTACAGTCAAAAGATTAAATGTTAAAATGTCATCCATATTGACCATTTTGGGATCGCTCGACATGTCCGGAGTCATCGTTTTTCATCCGAAAATTGATTTTTTGGACTGTACCTAAAATGATTCAAAATGTCAATTGGATCGTGCCTCATGTTGAATAACCACTTTTTAAACCCTCACAGTGACCAAAATTGCCATTTTTACAGAGTTTTGCTTACTCAAAAGCTTCAATTTTTACCCATTTCAGGCACAGAAATGACTTTAAACACACTTATTTTAGTTGACAAAGTCATAATTCACATCCAACAGTCATTTACAGTCAAAAGATTAAATGTTAAAATTTCATCCATATTGACCATTTTGGGATCGTTCGACATGTCCGGAGTCATCGTTTTTCATCCGAAAATTGATTTTTTGGACTGTACCAAAAATGATTCAAAATGTCAATTGGATCGTGCCTCATGTTGAATAACCACTTTTTAAACCCTTACAGTGACCAAAATTGCCATTTTTACAGAGTTTTGATTACTCAAAAGCTTCATTTTTTACCCCTTTGAGGCACAGAAATGACTTTAAACACACTTATTTTAGTTGACAAAGTCATAATTCACATCCAACAGTCATTTACAGTCAAAAGATTAAATGTTAAAATTTCATCCATATTGACCATTTTGGGATCGTTCGACATGTCCGGAGTCATCGTTTTTCATCCGAAAATTGATTTTTTGAACTGTACCAAAAATGATTCAAAATGTCAATTGGATCGTGCCTAATGTTGAATAACCACTTTTTAAACCCTCACAGTGACCAAAATTGCCAATTTTGCAGAGTTTTGCTTACTCAAAAGCTTCAATTTTGACCCATTTCAGGCACAGAAATGACTTTAAACACACTTATTTTAGTTGACAAAGCCATAATTCACATCCAACAGTCATTTAGAGTCAAAAGATTAAATGTTAAAATTTCATCATTATAGACCATTTTGGGAACGTTCGACAGGTCCGGAGTCATCGTTTTTCGTCTGAAAATTGACTTTTTGGACTGTACCAAAAATGATTCAAAATGTCAATTGGATCGTGCCTCATTTTGAATAACCACTTTTTAAACCCTCACAGTGACCAAAATTGCCAATTTTACAGAGTTTTGCTTACACAAAAGCTTCAATTTTGACCAGTTTCAGGCACAGAAATGACTTTAAACACACTTATTTTAGTTGACAAAGTCATTATTCACATCCAACAGTCATTTAGAGTCAAAAGATTAAATGTTAAAATTTCATCCATATTGACCATTTTGGGATCGTTCGACATGTCCGGAGTCATCGTTTTTCATCCGAAAATTGATTTTTTGGACTGTACCAAAAATGATTCAAAATGTCAATTGGATCGTGCCTCATGTGTAATAACCACTTTTTAAACCCTCACAGTGACCAAAATTGCCATTTTTACAGAGTTTTGATTACTCAAAAGCTTCAATTTTGACCCATTTCAGGCACAGAAATGACTTTAAACACACTTATTTTAGTTGACAAAGTCATAATTCACATCCAACAGTCATTTACAGTCAAAAGATTAAATGTTAAAATTTCATCCATATTGACCATTTTGGGATCGTTCGACATGTCCGGAGTCATCGTTTTTCATCCGAAAATTGATTTTTTGGACTGTACCAAAAATGATTCAAAATGTCAATTGGATCGTGCCTCATGTTGAATAACCACTTTTTAAACCCTCACAGTGACCAAAATTGCCATTTTTACAGAGTTTTGATTACTCAAAAGCTTCAATTTTTACCCCTTTGAGGCACAGAAATGACTTTAAACACACTTATTTTAGTTGACAAAGTCATAATTCACATCCAACAGTCATTTACAGTCAAAAGATTAAATGTTAAAATTTCATCCATATTGACCATTTTGGGATCGTTCGACATGTCCGGAGTCATCGTTTTTCATCCGAAAATCGATTTTTTGAACTGTACCAAAAATGATTCAAAATGTCAATTGGATCGTGCCTCATGTTGAATAACCACTTTTTAAACCCTCACAGTGACCAAAATTGCCAATTTTACACAGTTTTGCTTACTCAAAAGCTTCAATTTTGACCCGTTTCAGGCACAGAAATGACTTTAAACACACTTATTTTAGTTGACAAAGTCATTATTCACATCCAACAGTCATTTAGAGTCAAAAGATTAAATGTTAAAATTTCATCCATATTGACCATTTTGGGATCGTTCGACATGTCCGGAGTCATCGTTTTTCATCCGAAAATTGATTTTTTGGACTGTACCAAAAATGATTCAAAATGTCAATTGGATCGTGCCTCATGTTGAATAACCACTTTTTAAACCCTCACAGTGACCAAAATTGCCATTTTTACAGAGTTTTGATTACTCAAAAGCTTCAATTTTTACCCCTTTGAGGCACAGAAATGACTTTAAACACACTTATTTTAGTTGACAAAGTCATAATTCACATCCAACAGTCATTTACAGTCATAGGATTAAATGTTAAAATTTCATCCATATTGACCATTTTGGGATCGTTCGACATGTCCGGAGTCATCGTTTTTCATCCGAAAATTGATTTTTTGAACTGTACCAAAAAAGATTCAAAATGTCAATTGGATCGTGCCTCATGTTGAATAACCACTTTTTAAACCCTCACAGTGACCAAAATTGCCAATTTTACAGAGTTTTGCTTACTCAAAAGCTTCAATTTTGACCCATTCCAGGCACAGAAATGACTTTAAACACACTTATTTTAGTTGACAAAGTCATAATTCACATCCAACAGTCATTTAGAGTCAAAAGATTAAATGTTAAAATTTCATCATTATAGACCATTTTGGGAACGTTCGACAGGTCCGGAGTCATCGTTTTTCGTCTGAAAATTGATTTTTTGGACTGTACCAAAAATGATTCAAAATGTCAATTGGATCGTGCCTCATGTTGAATAACCACTTTTTAAACCGTCACAGTGACCAAAATTGCCATTTTTACAGAGTTTTGATTACTCAAAAGCTTCAATTTTGACCCATTTCAGGCACAGAAATGACTTTAAACACACTTATTTTAGTTGACAAAGTCATAATTCACATCCAACAGTCATTTAGAGTCAAAAGATTAAATGTTAAAATGTCATCCATATTGACCATTTTGGGATCGCTCGACATGTCCGGAGTCATCGTTTTTCATCCGAAAATTGATTTTTTGGACTGTACCAAAAATGATTCAAAATGTCAATTGGATCGTGCCTCATGTTGAATAACCACTTTTTAAACCCTCACAGTGACCAAAATTGCCATTTTTACAGAGTTTTGCTTACTCAAAAGCTTCAATTTTGACCCATTTCAGGCACAGAAATGACTTTAAACACACTTATTTTAGTTGACAAAGTCATAATTCACATCCAACAGTCATTTACAGTCAAAAGATTAAATGTTAAAATTTCATCCATATTGACCATTTTGGGATCGTTCGACATGTCCGGAGTCATCGTTTTTCATCCGAAAATTGATTTTTTGGACTGTACCAAAAATGATTCAAAATGTCAATTGGATCGTGCCTCATGTTGAATAACCACTTTTTAAACCCTCACAGTGACCAAAATTGCCATTTTTACAGAGTTTTAATTACTCAAAAGCTTCATTTTTTACCCCTTTGAGGCACAGAAATGACTTTAAACACACTTATTTTAGTTGACAAAGTTATAATTCACATCCGACAGTCATTTACAGTCAAAAGATTAAATGTTAAAATTTCATCCATATTGACCATTTTGGGATCGTTCGACATGTCCGGAGTCATCGTTTTTCATCCGAAAATTGATTTTTTGAACTGTACCAAAAATGATTCAAAATGTCAATTGGATCGTGCCTCATTTTGAATAACCACTTTTTAAACCCTCACAGTGACCAAAATTGCCAATTTTACAGAGTTTTGCTTACACAAAAGCTTCAATTTTGACCCGTTTCAGGCACAGAAATGACTTTAAACACACTTATTTTAGTTGACAAAGTCATAATTCACATCCAACAGTCATTTACAGTCAAAAGATTAAATGTTAAAATTTCATCCATATTGACCATTTTGGGATCGTTCGACATGTCCGGAGTCATCGTTTTTCATCCGAAAATCGATTTTTTGAACTGTACCAAAAATGATTCAAAATGTCAATTGGATCGTGCCTCATGTTGAATAACCACTTTTTAAACCCTCACAGTGACCAAAATTGCCAATTTTACACAGTTTTGCTTCCTCAAAAGCTTCAATTTTGACCCATTTCAGGCACAGAAATGACTTTAAACACACTTATTTTAGTTGACAAAGCCATAATTCACATCCAACAGTCATTTAGAGTCAAAAGATTAAATGTTAAAATTTCATCATTATAGACCATTTTGGGAACGGTCGACAGGTCCGGAGTCATCGTTTTTCGTCTGAAAATTGATTTTTTGGACTGTACCAAAAATGATTCAAAATGTCAATTGGATCGTGCCTCATGTTGAATAACCACTTTTTAAACCCTCACAGTGACCAAAATTACCATTTTTACAGAGTTTTGATTACTCAAAAGCTTCAATTTTTACCCCTTTGAGGCACAGAAATGACTTTAAACACACTTATTTTAGTTGACAAAGTCATTATTCACATCCAACAGTCATTTAGAGTCAAAAGATTAAATGTTAAAATTTCATCCATATTGACCATTTTGGGATCGTTCGACATGTCCGGAGTCATCGTTTTTCATCCGAAAATTGATTTTTTGGACTGTACCAAAAATGATTCAAAATGTCAATTGGATCGTGCCTCATGTTGAATAACCACTTTTTAAACCCTCAGAGTGACCAAAATTGCCATTTTTACAGAGTTTTGATTACTCAAAAGCTTCAATTTTGACCCATTTCAGGCACAGAAATGACTTTAAACACACTTATTTTAGTTGACAAAGTCATAATTCACATCCAACAGTCATTTACAGTCAAAAGATTAAATGTTAAAATTTCATCCATATTGACCATTTTGGGATCGTTCGACATGTCCGGAGTCATCGTTTTTCATCCGGAAATTGATTTTTTGAACTGTACCAAAAATGATTCAAAATGTCAATTGGATCGTGCCTCATTTTGAATAACCACTTTTTAAACCCTCACAGTGACCAAAAGTGCCAATTTTACAGAGTTTTGCTTACACAAAAGCTTCAATTTTGACCCGTTTCAGGCACAGAAATGACTTTAAACACACTTATTTTAGTTGACAAAGTCATAATTCACATCCAACAGTCATTTACAGTCAAAAGATTAAATGTTAAAATTTCATCCATATTGACCATTTTGGGATCGTTCGACATGTCCGGAGTCATCGTTTTTCATCCGAAAATCGATTTTTTGAACTGTACCAAAAATGATTCAAAATGTCAATTGGATCGTGCCTCATGTTGAATAACCACTTTTTAAACCCTCACAGTGACCAAAATTGCCAATTTTACACAGTTTTGCTTCCTCAAAAGCTTCAATTTTGACCCATTTCAGGCATAGAAATGACTTTAAACACACTTATTTTAGTTGACAAAGCCATAATTCACATCCAACAGTCATTTAGAGTCAAAAGATTAAATGTTAAAATTTCATCATTATAGACCATTTTGGGAACGTTCGACAGGTCCGGAGTCATCGTTTTTCGTCTGAAAATTGATTTTTTGGACTGTACCAAAAATGATTCAAAATGTCAATTGGATCGTGCCTCATGTTGAATAACCACTTTTTAAACCCTCACAGTGACCAAAATTGCCATTTTTACAGAGTTTTGATTACTCAAAAGCTTCAATTTTTACCCCTTTGAGGCACAGAAATGACTTTAAACACACTTATTTTAGTTGACAAAGTCATAATTCACATCCAACAGTCATTTACAGTCAAAAGATTAAATGTTAAAATTTCATCCATATTGACCATTTTGGGATCGTTCGACATGTCCGGAGTCATTGTTTTTCATCCGAAAATTGATTTTTTGGACTGTACCAAAAATGATTCAAAATGTCAATTGGATCGTGCCTCATGTTGAATAACCACTTTTTAAACCCTCACAGTGACCAAAATTGCCATTTTTACAGAGTTTTGATTACTCAAAAGCTTCCATTTTTACCCCTTTGAGGCACAGAAATGACTTTAAAAACACTTATTTTAGTTGACAAAGTCATAATTCACATCCAACAGTCATTTACAGTCAAAAGATTAAATGTTAAAATTTCATCCATATTGACCATTTTGGGATCGTTCGACATGTCCGGAGTCATCGTTTTTCATCCGAAAATAGATTTTTTGGACTGTACCAAAAATGATTCAAAATGTCAATTGGATCGTGCCTCATGTTGAATAACCACTTTTTAAACCCTCACAGTGACCAAAATTGCCATTTTTACAGAGTTTTGCTTACTCAAAAGCTGCAATTTTGACCCATTTCAGGCACAGAAATGACTTTAAACACACTTATTTTAGTTGACAAAGTCATAATTCACATCCAACAGTCATTTACAATCAAAAGATTAAATGTTAAAATTTCATCCATATTGACCATTTTGGGATCGTTCGACATGTCCGGAGTCATCGTTTTTCATCCGAAAATTGATTTTTTGGACTGTACCAAAAATGATTCAAAATGTCAATTGGATCGTGCCTCATGTTGAATAACCACTTTTTAAACCCTCACAGTGACCAAAATTGCCATTTTTACAGAGTTTTGATTACTCAAAAGCTTCAATTTTTACCCCTTTGAGGCACAGAAATGACTTTAAACACACTTATTTTAGTTGACAAAGTCATAATTCACATCCAACAGTCATTTACAGTCAAAAGATTAAATGTTAAAATTTCATCCATATTGACCATTTTGGGATCGTTCGACATGTCCGGAGTCATCGTTTTTCATCCGAAAATTGATTTTTTGAACTGTACCAAAAAAGATTCAAAATGTCAATTGGATCGTGCCTCATGTTGAATAACCACTTTTTAAACCCTCACAGTGACCAAAATTGCCAATTTTACAGAGTTTTGCTTACTCAAAAGCTTCAATTTTGACCCATTCCAGGCACAGAAATGACTTTAAACACACTTATTTTAGTTGACAAAGTCATAATTCACATCCAACAGTCATTTAGAGTCAAAAGATTAAATGTTAAAATTTCATCATTATAGACCATTTTGGGAACGTTCGACAGGTCCGGAGTCATTGTTTTTCGTCTGAAAATTGATTTTTTGGACTGTACCAAAAATGATTCAAAATGTCAATTGGATCGTGCCTCATGTTGAATAACCACTTTTTAAACCGTCACAGTGACCAAAATTGCCATTTTTACAGAGTTTTGATTACTCAAAAGCTTCAATTCTTACCCCTTTGAGGCACAGAAATGACTTTAAACACACTTATTTTAGTTGACAAAGTCATAATTCACATCCAACAGTCATTTACAGTCAAAAGATTAAATGTTAAAATTTCATCCATATTGACCATTTTGGGATCGTTCGACAGGTCCGGAGTCATCGTTTTTCGTCTGAAAATTGATTTTTTGGACTGTACCAAAAATGATTCAAAATGTCAATTGGATCGTGCCTCATGTTGAATAACCACTTTTTAAACCCTCAGAGTGACCAAAATTGCCATTTTTACAGAGTTTTGCTTACTCAAAAGCTTCAATTTTGATCCGTTTTAGGCACAGAAATGACTTTAAACACACTTATTTTAGTTGACAAAGTCATAATTCACATCCAACAGTCATTTACAGTCAAAAGATTAAATGTTAAAATTTCATCCATATTGACCATTTTGGGATCATTCGACATGTCCGGAGTCATCGTTTTTCATCCGAAAATTGATTTTTTGGACTGTACCAAAAATGATTCAAAATGTCAATTGGATCGTGCCTCATGTTGAATAACCACTTTTTAAACCCTCACAGTGACCAAAATTGCCATTTTTACAGAGTTTTGATTACTCAAAAGCTTCAATTTTGACCCATTTCAGGCACAGAAATGACTTTAAACACACTTATTTTAGTTGACAAAGTCATAATTCACATCCAACAGTCATTTACAGTCAAAAGATTAAATGTTAAAATTTCATCCATATTGACCATTTTGGGATCGTTCGACATGTCCGGAGTCATCGTTTTTCATCCGGAAATTGATTTTTTTAACTGTACCAAAAATGATTCAAAATGTCAATTGGATCGTGCCTCATTTTGAATAACCACTTTTTAAACCCTCACAGTGACCAAAATTGCCAATTTTACAGAGTTTTGCTTACACAAAAGCTTCAATTTTGACCCGTTTCAGGCACAGAAATGACTTTAAACACACTTATTTTAGTTGACAAAGTCATAATTCACATCCAACAGTCATTTACAGTCAAAAGATTAAATGTTAAAATTTCATCCATATTGACCATTTTGGGATCGTTCGACATGTCCGGAGTCATCGTTTTTCATCCGAAAATCGATTTTTTGAACTGTACCAAAAATGATTCAAAATGTCAATTGGATCGTGCCTCATGTTGAATAACCACTTTTTAAACCCTCACAGTGACCAAAATTGCCAATTTTACACAGTTTTGCTTCCTCAAAAGCTTCAATTTTGACCCATTTCAGGCACAGAAATGACTTTAAACACACTTATTTTAGTTGACAAAGCCATAATTCACATCCAACAGTCATTTAGAGTCAAAAGATTAAATGTTAAAATTTCATCATTATAGACCATTTTGGGAATGTTCGACAGGTCCGGAGTCATTGTTTTTCGTCTGAAAATTGATTTTTTGGACTGTACCAAAAATGATTCAAAATGTCAATTGGATCGTGCCTCATGTTGAATAACCACTTTTTAAACCCTCACAGTGACCAAAATTGCCATTTTTACAGAGTTTTGATTACTCAAAAGCTTCAATTTTTACCCCTTTGAGGCACAGAAATGACTTTAAACACACTTATTTTAGTTGACAAAGTCATAATTCACATCCAACAGTCATTTACAGTCAAAAGATTAAATGTTAAAATTTCATCCATATTGACCATTTTGGGATCGTTCGACATGTCCGGAGTCATTGTTTTTCATCCGAAAATTGATTTTTTGGACTGTACCAAAAATGATTCAAAATGTCAATTGGATCGTGCCTCATGTTGAATAACCACTTTTTAAACCCTCACAGTGACCAAAATTGCCATTTTTACAGAGTTTTGATTACTCAAAAGCTTCCATTTTTACCCCTTTGAGGCACAGAAATGACTTTAAAAACACTTATTTTAGTTGACAAAGTCATAATTCACATCCAACAGTCATTTACAGTCAAAAGATTAAATGTTAAAATTTCATCCATATTGACCATTTTGGGATCGTTCGACATGTCCGGAGTCATCGTTTTTCATCCGAAAATAGATTTTTTGGACTGTACCAAAAATGATTCAAAATGTCAATTGGATCGTGCCTCATGTTGAATAACCACTTTTTAAACCCTCACAGTGACCAAAATTGCCATTTTTACAGAGTTTTGCTTACTCAAAAGCTTCAATTTTGACCCATTTCAGGCACAGAAATGACTTTAAACACACTTATTTTAGTTGACAAAGTCATAATTCACATCCAACAGTCATTTACAATCAAAAGATTAAATGTTAAAATTTCATCCATATTGACCATTTTGGGATCGTTCGACATGTCCGGAGTCATCGTTTTTCATCCGAAAATTGATTTTTTGGACTGTACCAAAAATGATTCAAAATGTCAATTGGATCGTGCCTCATGTTGAATAACCACTTTTTAAACCCTCACAGTGACCAAAATTGCCATTTTTACAGAGTTTTGATTACTCAAAAGCTTCAATTTTTACCCCTTTGAGGCACAGAAATGACTTTAAACACACTTATTTTAGTTGACAAAGTCATAATTCACATCCAACAGTCATTTACAGTCAAAAGATTAAATGTTAAAATTTCATCCATATTGACCATTTTGGGATCGTTCGACATGTCCGGAGTCATCGTTTTTCATCCGAAAATTGATTTTTTGAACTGTACCAAAAAAGATTCAAAATGTCAATTGGATCGTGCCTCATGTTGAATAACCACTTTTTAAACCCTCACAGTGACCAAAATTGCCATTTTTACAGAGTTTTGCTTACTCAAAAGCTTCAATTTTGACCCATTTCAGGCACAGAAATGACTTTAAACACACTTATTTTAGTTGACAAAGTCATAATTCACATCCAACAGTCATTTACAGTCAAAAGATTAAATGTTAAAATTTCATCCATATTGACCATTTTGGGATCGTTCGACATGTCCGGAGTCATCGTTTTTCATCCGAAAATTGATTTTTTGGACTGTACCAAAAATGATTCAAAATGTCAATTGGATCGTGCCTCATGTTGAATAACCACTTTTTAAACCCTTACAGTGACCAAAATTGCCATTTTTACAGAGTTTTGATTACTCAAAAGCTTCATTTTTTACCCCTTTGAGGCACAGAAATGACTTTAAACACACTTATTTTAGTTGACAAAGTCATAATTCACATCCAACAGTCATTTACAGTCAAAAGATTAAATGTTAAAATTTCATCCATATTGACCATTTTGGGATCGTTCGACATGTCCGGAGTCATCGTTTTTCATCCGAAAATTGATTTTTTGAACTGTACCAAAAATGATTCATAATGTCAATTGGATCGTGCCTAATGTTGAATAACCACTTTTTAAACCCTCACAGTGACCAAAATTG
Organism: Lissotriton vulgaris; assembly: GCF_964263255.1. Lineage (NCBI taxonomy): Eukaryota > Metazoa > Chordata > Amphibia > Caudata > Salamandridae > Lissotriton > Lissotriton vulgaris. The sequence goes on from NW_028246629.1 coordinate 748,093, forward strand.
CCAATTTTGCAGAGTTTTGCTTACTCAAAAGCTTCAATTTTGACCCGTTTCAGGCACATAAATGACTTTAAACACACTTATTTTAGTTGACAAAGTCATAATTCACATCCAACAGTCATTTAGAGTCAAAAGATTAAATGTTAAAATTTCATCATTATAGACCATTTTGGGAACGTTCGACAGGTCCGGAGTCATCGTTTTTCGTCTGAAAATTCACATCCAACAGTCATTTACAGTCAAAAGATTAAATGTTAAAATTTCATCCATATTGACCATTTTGGGATCGTTCGACATGTCCGGAGTCATTGTTTTTCATCCGAAAATTGATTTTTTGGACTGTACCAAAAATGATTCAAAATGTCAATTGGATCGTGCCTCATGTTGAATAACCACTTTTTAAACCCTCACAGTGACCAAAATTGCCAATTTTACAGAGTTTTGCTTACTCAAAAGCTTCAATTTTGACCCGTTTCAGGCACAGAAATTACTTTAAACACACTTATTTTAGTTGACAAAGTCATTATTCACATCCAACAGTCATTTAGAGTAAAAAGATTAAATGTTAAAATTTCATCCATATTGACCATTTTGGGATCGTTCGACATGTCCGGAGTCATCGTTTTTCATCTGAAAATTGATTTTTTGGACTGTACCAAAAATGATTCAAAATGTCAATTGGATCGTGCCTCATGTTGAATAACCACTTTTTAAACCCTCACAGTGACCAAAATTGCCAATTTTACAGAGTTTTGCTTACTCAAAAGCTTCAATTTTGACCCGTTTCAGGCACAGAAATGACTTTAAACACACTTATTTTAGTTGACAAAGTCATTATTCACATCCAACAGTCACGTGGAGAGGTGTGGCTCACTGGTTAGAGGCGGCAGACCCAGAGGCTGAGAACGGCCCGGGACCAGGGTTCGATTCCCGACGCGGCAGGGTTGCGGACCAGGGTCAGCGGACAGATAATTCTCGCCTCGGTGCCCACTTTGGGCAGTGATCACACTCGGTAACTCTGGGCATTAAGCTTGCCTCATCTCTACAACGGCCCCCCACAGACGCCGGGGATGCCTGGCTTCACCTTGGAGATACCCAGCAAGGGACCATCTCACAGGGAAAGCCAGGACGGGTTCCCCAGCGGTCATTCGCGCCAGGATACTCCGGTAGTAATTGAGCGCGCTATAAAACACCTTACATTTACATTTACATTTACATTTACATTTAGAGTAAAAAGATTAAATGTTAAAATTTCATCCATATTGACCATTTTGGGATCGTTCGACATGTCCGGAGTCATCGTTTTTCATCTGAAAATTGATTTTTTGGACTGTACCAAAAATGATTCAAAATGTCAATTGGATCGTGCCTCATGTTGAATAACCACTTTTTAAACCCTCACAGTGACCAAAATTGCCATTTTTACAGAGTTTTGATTACTCAAAAGCTTCAATTTTGACCCATTTCAGGCACAGAAATGACTTTAAACACACTTATTTTAGTTGACAAAGTCATAATTCACATCCAACAGTCATTTACAGTCAAAAGATTAAATGTTAAAATGTCATCCATATTGACCATTTTGGGATCGCTCGACATGTCCGGAGTCATCGTTTTTCATCCGAAAATTGATTTTTTGGACTGTACCAAAAATGATTCAAAATGTCAATTGGATCGTGCCTCATGTTGAATAATCACTTTTTAAACCCTCACAGTGACCAAAATTGCCATTTTTACAGAGTTTTGCTTACTCAAAAGCTTCAATTTTGACCCATTTCAGGCACAGAAATGACTTTAAACACACTTATTTTAGTTGACAAAGTCATAATTCACATCCAACAGTCATTTACAGTCAAAAGATTAAATGTTAAAATTTCATCCATATTGACCATTTTGGGATCGTTCGACATGTCCGGAGTCATCATTTTTCATCCGAAAATTGATTTTTTGGACTGTACCAAAAATGATTCAAAATGTCAATTGGATCGTGCCTCATGTTGAATAACCACTTTTTAAACCCTCACAGTGACCAAAATTGCCATTTTTACAGAGTTTTGATTACTCAAAAGCTTCATTTTTTACCCCTTTGAGGCACAGAAATGACTTTAAACACACTTATTTTAGTTGACAAAGTCATAATTCACATCCAACAGTCATTTACAGTCAAAAGATTAAATGTTAAAATTTCATCCATATTGACCATTTTGGGATCGTTCGACATGTCCGGAGTCATCGTTTTTCATCCGAAAATTGATTTTTTGGACTGTACCAAAAATGATTCAAAATGTCAATTGGATCGTGCCTCATGTTGAATAACCACTTTTTAAACCCTCACAGTGACCAAAATTGCCATTTTTACAGAGTTTTGCTTACTCAAAAGCTTCAATTTTGACCCATTTCAGGCACAGAAATGACTTTAAACACACTTATTTTAGTTGACAAAGTCATAATTCACATCCAACAGTCATTTACAGTCAAAAGATTAAATGTTAAAATTTCATCCATATTGACCATTTTGGGATCGTTCGACATGTCCGGAGTCATCGTTTTTCATCCGAAAATTGATTTTTTGGACTGTACCAAAAATGATTCAAAATGTCAATGGGATCATGCCTCATGTTAAATAACCACTTTTTAAACCCTCACAGTGACCAAAATTGCCATTTTTACAGAGTTTTGATTACTCAAAAGCTTCAATTTTTACCCCTTTGAGGCACAGAAATGACTTTAAACACACTTATTTTAGTTGACAAAGCCATAATTCACATCCAACAGTCATTTAGAGTCAAAAGATTAAATGTTAAAATTTCATCATTATAGACCATTTTGGGAACGTTCGACAGGTCTGGAGTCATCGTTTTTCGTCTGAAAATTGATTTTTTGGACTGTACCAAAAATGATTCAAAATGTCAATTGGATCGTGCCTCATGTTGAATAACCACTTTTTAAACCCTCACAGTGACCAAAATTGCCATTTTTACAGAGTTTTGATTACTCAAAAGCTTCAATTTTTACCCCTTTGAGGCACAGAAATGACTTTAAACACACTTATTGTAGTTGACAAAGTCATAATTCACATCCAACAGTCATTTACAGTCAGAAGATTAAATGTTCAAATTTCATCCATATTGACCATTTTGGGATTGTTTGACATGTCCGGAGTCATCGTTTTTCATCCGAAAATTGATTTTTTGGACTGTACCAAAAATGATTCAAAATGTCAATTGGATCGTGCCTCATGTTGAATAACCACTTTTTAAACCCTCACAGTGACCAAAATTGCCATTTTTACAGAGTTTTGATTACTCAAAAGCTTCAATTTTGACCCGTTTCAGGCACATAAATGACTTTAAACACACTTATTTTAGTTGACAAAGTCATAATTCACATCCAACAGTCATTTACAGTCAAAAGATTAAATGTTAAAATTTCATCCATATTGACCATTTTGGGATCGTTCGACATGTCCGGAGTCATCGTTTTTCGTCTGAAAATTAATTTTTTGGACTGTACCAAAAATGATTCAAAATGTCAATTGGATCGTGCCTCATGTTGAATAACCACTTTTTAAACCCTCACAGTGACCAAAATTGCCATTTTTACAGAGTTTTGATTACTCAAAAGCTTCAATTTTTACCCCTTTGAGGCACAGAAATGACTTTAAACACACTTATTTTAGTTGACAAAGTCATAATTCACATCCAACAGTCATTTACAGTCAGAAGATTAAATGTTCAAATTTCATCCATATTGACCATTTTGGGATTGTTTGACATGTCCGGAGTCATCGTTTTTCATCCGAAAATTGATTTTTTGGACTGTACCAAAAATGATTCAAAATGTCAATTGGATCGTGCCTCATGTTGAATAACCACTTTTTAAACCCTCACAGTGACCAAAATTGCCATTTTTACAGAGTTTTGATTACTCAAAAGCTTCAATTTTGACCCGTTTCAGGCACATAAATGACTTTAAACACACTTATTTTAGTTGACAAAGTCATAATTCACATCCAACAGTCATTTACAGTCAGAAGATTAAATGTTAAAATTTCATCCATATTGACCATTTTGGGATCGTTCGACATGTCCGGAGTCATCGTTTTTCTTCCGAAAACTGATTTTTTGGACTGTACCAAAAATGATTCAAAATGTCAATTGGATCGTGCCTCATGTTGAATAACCACTTTTTAAACCCTCACAGTGACCAAAATTGCCATTTTTTCAGAGTTTTGATTACTCAAAAGCTTCAATTTTGACCCATTTCAGGCACAGAAATGACTTTAAACACACTTATTTTAGTTGACAAAGTCATAATTCACATCCAACAGTCATTTACAGTCAAAAGATTAAATGTTAAAATGTCATCCATATTGACCATTTTGGGATCGCTCGACATGTCCGGAGTCATCGTTTTTCATCCGAAAATTGATTTTTTGGACTGTACCTAAAATGATTCAAAATGTCAATTGGATCGTGCCTCATGTTGAATAACCACTTTTTAAACCCTCACAGTGACCAAAATTGCCATTTTTACAGAGTTTTGCTTACTCAAAAGCTTCAATTTTGACCCATTTCAGGCACAGAAATGACTTTAAACACACTTATTTTAGTTGACAAAGTCATAATTCACATCCAACAGTCATTTACAGTCAAAAGATTAAATGTTAAAATTTCATCCATATTGACCATTTTGGGATCGTTCGACATGTCCGGAGTCATCGTTTTTCATCCGAAAATTGATTTTTTGGACTGTACCAAAAATGATTCAAAATGTCAATTGGATCGTGCCTCATGTTGAATAACCACTTTTTAAACCCTTACAGTGACCAAAATTGCCATTTTTACAGAGTTTTGATTACTCAAAAGCTTCATTTTTTACCCCTTTGAGGCACAGAAATGACTTTAAACACACTTATTTTAGTTGACAAAGTCATAATTCACATCCAACAGTCATTTACAGTCAAAAGATTAAATGTTAAAATTTCATCCATATTGACCATTTTGGGATCGTTCGACATGTCCGGAGTCATCGTTTTTCATCCGAAAATTGATTTTTTGAACTGTACCAAAAATGATTCAAAATGTCAATTGGATCGTGCCTAATGTTGAATAACCACTTTTTAAACCCTCACAGTGACCAAAATTGCCAATTTTGCAGAGTTTTGCTTACTCAAAAGCTTCAATTTTGACCCATTTCAGGCACAGAAATGACTTTAAACACACTTATTTTAGTTGACAAAGCCATAATTCACATCCAACAGTCATTTAGAGTCAAAAGATTAAATGTTAAAATTTCATCATTATAGACCATTTTGGGAACGTTCGACAGGTCCGGAGTCATCGTTTTTCGTCTGAAAATTGATTTTTTGGACTGTACCAAAAATGATTCAAAATGTCAATTGGATCGTGCCTCATTTTGAATAACCACTTTTTAAACCCTCACAGTGACCAAAATTGCCAATTTTACAGAGTTTTGCTTACACAAAAGCTTCAATTTTGACCCGTTTCAGGCACAGAAATGACTTTAAACACACTTATTTTAGTTGACAAAGTCATTATTCACATCCAACAGTCATTTAGAGTCAAAAGATTAAATGTTAAAATTTCATCCATATTGACCATTTTGGGATCGTTCGACATGTTCCGAGTCATCGTTTTTCATCCGAAAATTGATTTTTTGGACTGTACCAAAAATGATTCAAAATGTCAATTGGATCGTGCCTCATGTGTAATAACCACTTTTTAAACCCTCACAGTGACCAAAATTGCCATTTTTACAGAGTTTTGATTACTCAAAAGCTTCAATTTTGACCCATTTCAGGCACAGAAATGACTTTAAACACACTTATTTTAGTTGACAAAGTCATAATTCACATCCAACAGTCATTTACAGTCAAAAGATTAAATGTTAAAATTTCATCCATATTGACCATTTTGGGATCGTTCGACATGTCCGGAGTCATCGTTTTTCATCCGAAAATTGATTTTTTGGACTGTACCAAAAATGATTCAAAATGTCAATTGGATCGTGCCTCATGTTGAATAACCACTTTTTAAACCCTCACAGTGACCAAAATTGCCATTTTTACAGAGTTTTGATTACTCAAAAGCTTCAATTTTTACCCCTTTGAGGCACAGAAATGACTTTAAACACACTTATTTTAGTTGACAAAGTCATAATTCACATCCAACAGTCATTTACAGTCAAAAGATTAAATGTTAAAATTTCATCCATATTGACCATTTTGGGATCGTTCGACATGTCCGGAGTCATCGTTTTTCATCCGAAAATCGATTTTTTGAACTGTACCAAAAATGATTCAAAATGTCAATTGGATCGTGCCTCATGTTGAATAACCACTTTTTAAACCCTCACAGTGACCAAAATTGCCAATTTTACACAGTTTTGCTTACTCAAAAGCTTCAATTTTGACCCGTTTCAGGCACAGAAATGACTTTAAACACACTTATTTTAGTTGACAAAGTCATTATTCACATCCAACAGTCATTTAGAGTCAAAAGATTAAATGTTAAAATTTCATCCATATTGACCATTTTGGGATCGTTCGACATGTCCGGAGTCATCGTTTTTCATCCGAAAATTGATTTTTTGGACTGTACCAAAAATGATTCAAAATGTCAATTGGATCGTGCCTCATGTTGAATAACCACTTTTTAAACCCTCACAGTGACCAAAATTGCCATTTTTACAGAGTTTTGATTACTCAAAAGCTTCAATTTTTACCCCTTTGAGGCACAGAAATGACTTTAAACACACTTATTTTAGTTGACAAAGTCATAATTCACATCCAACAGTCATTTACAGTCAAAAGATTAAATGTTAAAATTTCATCCATATTGACCATTTTGGGATCGTTCGACATGTCCGGAGTCATCGTTTTTCATCCGAAAATTGATTTTTTGAACTGTACCAAAAAAGATTCAAAATGTCAATTGGATCGTGCCTCATGTTGAATAACCACTTTTTAAACCCTCACAGTGACCAAAATTGCCAATTTTACAGAGTTTTGCTTACTCAAAAGCTTCAATTTTGACCCATTCCAGGCACAGAAATGACTTTAAACACACTTATTTTAGTTGACAAAGTCATAATTCACATCCAACAGTCATTTAGAGTCAAAAGATTAAATGTTAAAATTTCATCATTATAGACCATTTTGGGAACGTTCGACAGGTCCGGAGTCATCGTTTTTCGTCTGAAAATTGATTTTTTGGACTGTACCAAAAATGATTCAAAATGTCAATTGGATCGTGCCTCATGTTGAATAACCACTTTTTAAACCGTCACAGTGACCAAAATTGCCATTTTTACAGAGTTTTGATTACTCAAAAGCTTCAATTTTGACCCATTTCAGGCACAGAAATGACTTTAAACACACTTATTTTAGTTGACAAAGTCATAATTCACATCCAACAGTCATTTAGAGTCAAAAGATTAAATGTTAAAATGTCATCCATATTGACCATTTTGGGATCGCTCGACATGTCCGGAGTCATCGTTTTTCATCCGAAAATTGATTTTTTGGACTGTACCAAAAATGATTCAAAATGTCAATTGGATCGTGCCTCATGTTGAATAACCACTTTTTAAACCCTCACAGTGACCAAAATTGCCATTTTTACAGAGTTTTGCTTACTCAAAAGCTTCAATTTTGACCCATTTCAGGCTCAGAAATGACTTTAAACACACTTATTTTAGTTGACAAAGTCATAATTCACATCCAACAGTCATTTACAGTCAAAAGATTAAATGTTAAAATTTCATCCATATTGACCATTTTGGGATCGTTCGACATGTCCGGAGTCATCGTTTTTCATCCGAAAATTGATTTTTTGGACTGTACCAAAAATGATTCAAAATGTCAATTGGATCGTGCCTCATGTTGAATAACCACTTTTTAAACCCTCACAGTGACCAAAATTGCCATTTTTACAGAGTTTTGATTACTCAAAAGCTTCATTTTTTACCCCTTTGAGGCACAGAAATGACTTTAAACACACTTATTTTAGTTGACAAAGTTATAATTCACATCCAACAGTCATTTACAGTCAAAAGATTAAATGTTAAAATTTCATCCATATTGACCATTTTGGGATCGTTCGACATGTCCGGAGTCATCGTTTTTCATCCGAAAATTGATTTTTTGAACTGTACCAAAAATGATTCAAAATGTCAATTGGATCGTGCCTCATTTTGAATAACCACTTTTTAAACCCTCACAGTGACCAAAATTGCCAATTTTACAGAGTTTTGCTTACACAAAAGCTTCAATTTTGACCCGTTTCAGGCACAGAAATGACTTTAAACACACTTATTTTAGTTGACAAAGTCATAATTCACATCCAACAGTCATTTACAGTCAAAAGATTAAATGTTAAAATTTCATCCATATTGACCATTTTGGGATCGTTCGACATGTCCGGAGTCATCGTTTTTCATCCGAAAATCGATTTTTTGAACTGTACCAAAAATGATTCAAAATGTCAATTGGATCGTGCCTCATGTTGAATAACCACTTTTTAAACCCTCACAGTGACCAAAATTGCCAATTTTACACAGTTTTGCTTCCTCAAAAGCTTCAATTTTGACCCATTTCAGGCACAGAAATGACTTTAAACACACTTATTTTAGTTGACAAAGCCATAATTCACATCCAACAGTCATTTAGAGTCAAAAGATTAAATGTTAAAATTTCATCATTATAGACCATTTTGGGAACGGTCGACAGGTCCGGAGTCATCGTTTTTCGTCTGAAAATTGATTTTTTGGACTGTACCAAAAATGATTCAAAATGTCAATTGGATCGTGCCTCATGTTGAATAACCACTTTTTAAACCCTCACAGTGACCAAAATTACCATTTTTACAGAGTTTTGATTACTCAAAAGCTTCAATTTTTACCCCTTTGAGGCACAGAAATGACTTTAAACACACTTATTTTAGTTGACAAAGTCATTATTCACATCCAACAGTCATTTAGAGTCAAAAGATTAAATGTTAAAATTTCATCCATATTGACCATTTTGGGATCGTTCGACATGTCCGGAGTCATCGTTTTTCATCCGAAAATTGATTTTTTGGACTGTACCAAAAATGATTCAAAATGTCAATTGGATCGTGCCTCATGTTGAATAACCACTTTTTAAACCCTCAGAGTGACCAAAATTGCCATTTTTACAGAGTTTTGATTACTCAAAAGCTTCAATTTTGACCCATTTCAGGCACAGAAATGACTTTAAACACACTTATTTTAGTTGACAAAGTCATAATTCACATCCAACAGTCATTTACAGTCAAAAGATTAAATGTTAAAATTTCATCCATATTGACCATTTTGGGATCGTTCGACATGTCCGGAGTCATCGTTTTTCATCCGGAAATTGATTTTTTGAACTGTACCAAAAATGATTCAAAATGTCAATTGGATCGTGCCTCATTTTGAATAACCACTTTTTAAACCCTCACAGTGACCAAAAGTGCCAATTTTACAGAGTTTTGCTTACACAAAAGCTTCAATTTTGACCCGTTTCAGGCACAGAAATGACTTTAAACACACTTATTTTAGTTGACAAAGTCATAATTCACATCCAACAGTCATTTACAGTCAAAAGATTAAATGTTAAAATTTCATCCATATTGACCATTTTGGGATCGTTCGACATGTCCGGAGTCATCGTTTTTCATCCGAAAATCGATTTTTTGAACTGTACCAAAAATGATTCAAAATGTCAATTGGATCGTGCCTCATGTTGAATAACCACTTTTTAAACCCTCACAGTGACCAAAATTGCCAATTTTACACAGTTTTGCTTCCTCAAAAGCTTCAATTTTGACCCATTTCAGGCATAGAAATGACTTTAAACACACTTATTTTAGTTGACAAAGCCATAATTCACATCCAACAGTCATTTAGAGTCAAAAGATTAAATGTTAAAATTTCATCATTATAGACCATTTTGGGAACGTTCGACAGGTCCGGAGTCATCGTTTTTCGTCTGAAAATTGATTTTTTGGACTGTACCAAAAATGATTCAAAATGTCAATTGGATCGTGCCTCATGTTGAATAACCACTTTTTAAACCCTCAAAGTGACCAAAATTGCCATTTTTACAGAGTTTTGATTACTCAAAAGCTTCAATTTTTACCCCTTTGAGGCACAGAAATGACTTTAAACACACTTATTTTAGTTGACAAAGTCATAATTCACATCCAACAGTCATTTACAGTCAAAAGATTAAATGTTAAAATTTCATCCATATTGACCATTTTGGGATCGTTCGACATGTCCGGAGTCATTGTTTTTCATCCGAAAATTGATTTTTTGGACTGTACCAAAAATGATTCAAAATGTCAATTGGATCGTGCCTCATGTTGAATAACCACTTTTTAAACCCTCACAGTGACCAAAATTGCCATTTTTACAGAGTTTTGATTACTCAAAAGCTTCCATTTTTACCCCTTTGAGGCACAGAAATGACTTTAAAAACACTTATTTTAGTTGACAAAGTCATAATTCACATCCAACAGTCATTTACAGTCAAAAGATTAAATGTTAAAATTTCATCCATATTGACCATTTTGGGATCGTTCGACATGTCCGGAGTCATCGTTTTTCATCCGAAAATAGATTTTTTGGACTGTACCAAAAATGATTCAAAATGTCAATTGGATCGTGCCTCATGTTAAATAACCACTTTTTAAACCCTCACAGTGACCAAAATTGCCATTTTTACAGAGTTTTGCTTACTCAAAAGCTTCAATTTTGACCCATTTCAGGCACAGAAATGACTTTAAACACACTTATTTTAGTTGACAAAGTCATAATTCACATCCAACAGTCATTTACAATCAAAAGATTAAATGTTAAAATTTCATCCATATTGACCATTTTGGGATCGTTCGACATGTCCGGAGTCATCGTTTTTCATCCGAAAATTGATTTTTTGGACTGTACCAAAAATGATTCAAAATGTCAATTGGATCGTGCCTCATGTTGAATAACCACTTTTTAAACCCTCACAGTGACCAAAATTGCCATTTTTACAGAGTTTTGATTACTCAAAAGCTTCAATTTTTACCCCTTTGAGGCACAGAAATGACTTTAAACACACTTATTTTAGTTGACAAAGTCATAATTCACATCCAACAGTCATTTACAGTCAAAAGATTAAATGTTAAAATTTCATCCATATTGACCATTTTGGGATCGTTCGACATGTCCGGAGTCATCGTTTTTCATCCGAAAATTGATTTTTTGAACTGTACCAAAAAAGATTCAAAATGTCAATTGGATCGTGCCTCATGTTGAATAACCACTTTTTAAACCCTCACAGTGACCAAAATTGCCAATTTTACAGAGTTTTGCTTACTCAAAAGCTTCAATTTTGACCCATTCCAGGCACAGAAATGACTTTAAACACACTTATTTTAGTTGACAAAGTCATAATTCACATCCAACAGTCATTTAGAGTCAAAAGATTAAATGTTAAAATTTCATCATTATAGACCATTTTGGGAACGTTCGACAGGTCCGGAGTCATCGTTTTTCGTCTGAAAATTGATTTTTTGGACTGTACCAAAAATGATTCAAAATGTCAATTGGATCGTGCCTCATGTTGAATAACCACTTTTTAAACCGTCACAGTGACCAAAATTGCCATTTTTACAGAGTTTTGATTACTCAAAAGCTTCAATTCTTACCCCTTTGAGGCACAGAAATGACTTTAAACACACTTATTTTAGTTGACAAAGTCATAATTCACATCCAACAGTCATTTACAGTCAAAAGATTAAATGTTAAAATTTCATCCATATTGACCATTTTGGGATCGTTCGACAGGTCCGGAGTCATCGTTTTTCGTCTGAAAATTGATTTTTTGGACTGTACCAAAAATGATTCAAAATGTCAATTGGATCGTGCCTCATGTTGAATAACCACTTTTTAAACCCTCAGAGTGACCAAAATTGCCATTTTTACAGAGTTTTGCTTACTCAAAAGCTTCAATTTTGATCCGTTTTAGGCACAGAAATGACTTTAAACACACTTATTTTAGTTGACAAAGTCATAATTCACATCCAACAGTCATTTACAGTCAAAAGATTAAATGTTAAAATTTCATCCATATTGACCATTTTGGGATCGTTCGACATGTCCGGAGTCATCGTTTTTCATCCGAAAATTGATTTTTTGGACTGTACCAAAAATGATTCAAAATGTCAATTGGATCGTGCCTCATGTTGAATAACCACTTTTTAAACCCTCACAGTGACCAAAATTGCCATTTTTACAGAGTTTTGATTACTCAAAAGCTTCAATTTTGACCCATTTCAGGCACAGAAATGACTTTAAACACACTTATTTTAGTTGACAAAGTCATAATTCACATCCAACAGTCATTTACAGTCAAAAGATTAAATGTTAAAATTTCATCCATATTGACCATTTTGGGATCGTTCGACATGTCCGGAGTCATCGTTTTTCATCCGGAAATTGATTTTTTTAACTGTACCAAAAATGATTCAAAATGTCAATTGGATCGTGCCTCATTTTGAATAACCACTTTTTAAACCCTCACAGTGACCAAAATTGCCAATTTTACAGAGTTTTGCTTACACAAAAGCTTCAATTTTGACCCGTTTCAGGCACAGAAATGACTTTAAACACACTTATTTTAGTTGACAAAGTCATAATTCACATCCAACAGTCATTTACAGTCAAAAGATTAAATGTTAAAATTTCATCCATATTGACCATTTTGGGATCGTTCGACATGTCCGGAGTCATCGTTTTTCATCCGAAAATCGATTTTTTGAACTGTACCAAAAATGTTTCAAAATGTCAATTGGATCGTGCCTCATGTTGAATAACCACTTTTTAAACCCTCACAGTGACCAAAATTGCCAATTTTACACAGTTTTGCTTCCTCAAAAGCTTCAATTTTGACCCATTTCAGGCACAGAAATGACTTTAAACACACTTATTTTAGTTGACAAAGCCATAATTCACATCCAACAGTCATTTAGAGTCAAAAGATTAAATGTTAAAATTTCATCATTATAGACCATTTTGGGAATGTTCGACAGGTCCGGAGTCATTGTTTTTCGTCTGAAAATTGATTTTTTGGACTGTACCAAAAATGATTCAAAATGTCAATTGGATCGTGCCTCATGTTGAATAACCACTTTTTAAACCCTCACAGTGACCAAAATTGCCATTTTTACAGAGTTTTGATTACTCAAAAGCTTCAATTTTTACCCCTTTGAGGCACAGAAATGACTTTAAACACACTTATTTTAGTTGACAAAGTCATAATTCACATCCAACAGTCATTTACAGTCAAAAGATTAAATGTTAAAATTTCATCCATATTGACCATTTTGGGATCGTTCGACATGTCCGGAGTCATTGTTTTTCATCCGAAAATTGATTTTTTGGACTGTACCAAAAATGATTCAAAATGTCAATTGGATCGTGCCTCATGTTGAATAACCACTTTTTAAACCCTCACAGTGACCAAAATTGCCATTTTTACAGAGTTTTGATTACTCAAAAGCTTCCATTTTTACCCCTTTGAGGCACAGAAATGACTTTAAAAACACTTATTTTAGTTGACAAAGTCATAATTCACATCCAACAGTCATTTACAGTCAAAAGATTAAATGTTAAAATTTCATCCATATTGACCATTTTGGGATCGTTCGACATGTCCGGAGTCATCGTTTTTCATCCGAAAATAGATTTTTTGGACTGTACCAAAAATGATTCAAAATGTCAATTGGATCGTGCCTCATGTTGAATAACCACTTTTTAAACCCTCACAGTGACCAAAATTGCCATTTTTACAGAGTTTTGCTTACTCAAAAGCTTCAATTTTGACCCATTTCAGGCACAGAAATGACTTTAAACACACTTATTTTAGTTGACAAAGTCATAATTCACATCCAACAGTCATTTACAATCAAAAGATTAAATGTTAAAATTTCATCCATATTGACCATTTTGGGATCGTTCGACATGTCCGGAGTCATCGTTTTTCATCCGAAAATTGATTTTTTGGACTGTACCAAAAATGATTCAAAATGTCAATTGGATCGTGCCTCATGTTGAATAACCACTTTTTAAACCCTCACAGTGACCAAAATTGCCATTTTTACAGAGTTTTGATTACTCAAAAGCTTCAATTTTTACCCCTTTGAGGCACAGAAATGACTTTAAACACACTTATTTTAGTTGACAAAGTCATAATTCACATCCAACAGTCATTTACAGTCAAAAGATTAAATGTTAAAATTTCATCCATATTGACCATTTTGGGATCGTTCGACATGTCCGGAGTCATCGTTTTTCATCCGAAAATTGATTTTTTGAACTGTACCAAAAAAGATTCAAAATGTCAATTGGATCGTGCCTCATGTTGAATAACCACTTTTTAAACCCTCACAGTGACCAAAATTGCCATTTTTACAGAGTTTTGCTTACTCAAAAGCTTCAATTTTGACCCATTTCAGGCACAGAAATGACTTTAAACACACTTATTTTAGTTGACAAAGTCATAATTCACATCCAACAGTCATTTACAGTCAAAAGATTAAATGTTAAAATTTCATCCATATTGACCATTTTGGGATCGTTCGACATGTCCGGAGTCATCGTTTTTCATCCGAAAATTGATTTTTTGGACTGTACCAAAAATGATTCAAAATGTCAATTGGATCGTGCCTCATGTTGAATAACCACTTTTTAAACCCTTACAGTGACCAAAATTGCCATTTTTACAGAGTTTTGATTACTCAAAAGCTTCATTTTTTACCCCTTTGAGGCACAGAAATGACTTTAAACACACTTATTTTAGTTGACAAAGTCATAATTCACATCCAACAGTCATTTACAGTCAAAAGATTAAATGTTAAAATTTCATCCATATTGACCATTTTGGGATCGTTCGACATGTCCGGAGTCATCGTTTTTCATCCGAAAATTGATTTTTTGAACTGTACCAAAAATGATTCATAATGTCAATTGGATCGTGCCTAATGTTGAATAACCACTTTTTAAACCCTCACAGTGACCAAAATTGCCAATTTTGCAGAGTTTTGCTTACTCAAAAGCTTCAATTTTGACCCGTTTCAGGCACATAAATGACTTTAAACACACTTATTTTAGTTGACAAAGTCATAATTCACATCCAACAGTCATTTAGAGTCAAAAGATTAAATGTTAAAATTTCATCATTATAGACCATTTTGGGAACGTTCGACAGGTCCGGAGTCATCGTTTTTCGTCTGAAAATTCACATCCAACAGTCATTTACAGTCAAAAGATTAAATGTTAAAATTTCATCCATATTGACCATTTTGGGATCGTTCGACATGTCCGGAGTCATTGTTTTTCATCCGAAAATTGATTTTTTGGACTGTACCAAAAATGATTCAAAATGTCAATTGGATCGTGCCTCATGTTGAATAACCACTTTTTAAACCCTCACAGTGACCAAAATTGCCAATTTTACAGAGTTTTGCTTACTCAAAAGCTTCAATTTTGACCCGTTTCAGGCACAGAAATTACTTTAAACACACTTATTTTAGTTGACAAAGTCATTATTCACATCCAACAGTCATTTAGAGTAAAAAGATTAAATGTTAAAATTTCATCCATATTGACCATTTTGGGATCGTTCGACATGTCCGGAGTCATCGTTTTTCATCTGAAAATTGATTTTTTGGACTGTACCAAAAATGATTCAAAATGTCAATTGGATCGTGCCTCATGTTGAATAACCACTTTTTAAACCCTCACAGTGACCAAAATTGCCAATTTTACAGAGTTTTGCTTACTCAAAAGCTTCAATTTTGACCCGTTTCAGGCACAGAAATGACTTTAAACACACTTATTTTAGTTGACAAAGTCATTATTCACATCCAACAGTCACGTGGAGAGGTGTGGCTCACTGGTTAGAGGCGGCAGACCCAGAGGCTGAGAACGGCCCGGGACCAGGGTTCGATTCCCGACGCGGCAGGGTTGCGGACCAGGGTCAGCGGACAGATAATTCTCGCCTCGGTGCCCACTTTGGGCAGTGATCACACTCGGTAACTCTGGGCATTAAGCTTGCCTCATCTCTACAACGGCCCCCCACAGACGCCGGGGATGCCTGGCTTCACCTTGGAGATACCCAGCAAGGGACCATCTCACAGGGAAAGCCAGGACGGGTTCCCCAGCGGTCATTCGCGCCAGGATACTCCGGTAGTAATTGAGCGCGCTATAAAACACCTTACATTTACATTTACATTTACATTTACATTTAGAGTAAAAAGATTAAATGTTAAAATTTCATCCATATTGACCATTTTGGGATCGTTCGACATGTCCGGAGTCATCGTTTTTCATCTGAAAATTGATTTTTTGGACTGTACCAAAAATGATTCAAAATGTCAATTGGATCGTGCCTCATGTTGAATAACCACTTTTTAAACCCTCACAGTGACCAAAATTGCCATTTTTACAGAGTTTTGATTACTCAAAAGCTTCAATTTTGACCCATTTCAGGCACAGAAATGACTTTAAACACACTTATTTTAGTTGACAAAGTCATAATTCACATCCAACAGTCATTTACAGTCAAAAGATTAAATGTTAAAATGTCATCCATATTGACCATTTTGGGATCGCTCGACATGTCCGGAGTCATCGTTTTTCATCCGAAAATTGATTTTTTGGACTGTACCAAAAATGATTCAAAATGTCAATTGGATCGTGCCTCATGTTGAATAATCACTTTTTAAACCCTCACAGTGACCAAAATTGCCATTTTTACAGAGTTTTGCTTACTCAAAAGCTTCAATTTTGACCCATTTCAGGCACAGAAATGACTTTAAACACACTTATTTTAGTTGACAAAGTCATAATTCACATCCAACAGTCATTTACAGTCAAAAGATTAAATGTTAAAATTTCATCCATATTGACCATTTTGGGATCGTTCGACATGTCCGGAGTCATCATTTTTCATCCGAAAATTGATTTTTTGGACTGTACCAAAAATGATTCAAAATGTCAATTGGATCGTGCCTCATGTTGAATAACCACTTTTTAAACCCTCACAGTGACCAAAATTGCCATTTTTACAGAGTTTTGATTACTCAAAAGCTTCATTTTTTAGCCCTTTGAGGCACAGAAATGACTTTAAACACACTTATTTTAGTTGACAAAGTCATAATTCACATCCAACAGTCATTTACAGTCAAAAGATTAAATGTTAAAATTTCATCCATATTGACCATTTTGGGATCGTTCGACATGTCCGGAGTCATCGTTTTTCATCCGAAAATTGATTTTTTGGACTGTACCAAAAATGATTCAAAATGTCAATTGGATCGTGCCTCATGTTGAATAACCACTTTTTAAACCCTCACAGTGACCAAAATTGCCATTTTTACAGAGTTTTGCTTACTCAAAAGCTTCAATTTTGACCCATTTCAGGCACAGAAATGACTTTAAACACACTTATTTTAGTTGACAAAGTCATAATTCACATCCAACAGTCATTTACAGTCAAAAGATTAAATGTTAAAATTTCATCCATATTGACCATTTTGGGATCGTTCGACATGTCCGGAGTCATCGTTTTTCATCCGAAAATTGATTTTTTGGACTGTACCAAAAATGATTCAAAATGTCAATGGGATCATGCCTCATGTTAAATAACCACTTTTTAAACCCTCACAGTGACCAAAATTGCCATTTTTACAGAGTTTTGATTACTCAAAAGCTTCAATTTTTACCCCTTTGAGGCACAGAAATGACTTTAAACACACTTATTTTAGTTGACAAAGCCATAATTCACATCCAACAGTCATTTAGAGTCAAAAGATTAAATGTTAAAATTTCATCATTATAGACCATTTTGGGAACGTTCGACAGGTCTGGAGTCATCGTTTTTCGTCTGAAAATTGATTTTTTGGACTGTACCAAAAATGATTCAAAATGTCAATTGGATCGTGCCTCATGTTGAATAAACACTTTTTAAACCCTCACAGTGACCAAAATTGCCATTTTTACAGAGTTTTGATTACTCAAAAGCTTCCATTTTTACCCCTTTGAGGCACAGAAATGACTTTAAAAACACTTATTTTAGTTGACAAAGTCATAATTCACATCCAACAGTCATTTACAGTCAAAAGATTAAATGTTAAAATTTCATCCATATTGACCATTTTGGGATCGTTCGACATGTCCGGAGTCATCGTTTTTCATCCGAAAATAGATTTTTTGGACTGTACCAAAAATGATTCAAAATGTCAATTGGATCGTGCCTCATGTTGAATAACCACTTTTTAAACCCTCACAGTGACCAAAATTGCCATTTTTACAGAGTTTTGCTTACTCAAAAGCTTCAATTTTGACCCATTTCAGGCACAGAAATGACTTTAAACACACTTATTTTAGTTGACAAAGTCATAATTCACATCCAACAGTCATTTACAATCAAAAGATTAAATGTTAAAATTTCATCCATATTGACCATTTTGGGATCGTTCGACATGTCCGGAGTCATCGTTTTTCATCCGAAAATTGATTTTTTGGACTGTACCAAAAATGATTCAAAATGTCAATTGGATCGTGCCTCATGTTGAATAACCACTTTTTAAACCCTCACAGTGACCAAAATTGCCAATTTTACAGAGTTTTGCTTACTCAAAAGCTTCAATTTTGACCCGTTTCAGGCACAGAAATTACTTTAAACACACTTATTTTAGTTGACAAAGTCATTATTCACATCCAACAGTCATTTAGAGTAAAAAGATTAAATGTTAAAATTTCATCCATATTGACCATTTTGGGATCGTTCGACATGTCCGGAGTCATCGTTTTTCATCTGAAAATTGATTTTTTGGACTGTACCAAAAATGATTCAAAATGTCAATTGGATCGTGCCTCATGTTGAATAACCACTTTTTAAACCCTCACAGTGACCAAAATTGCCAATTTTACAGAGTTTTGCTTACTCAAAAGCTTCAATTTTGACCCGTTTCAGGCACAGAAATGACTTTAAACACACTTATTTTAGTTGACAAAGTCATTATTCACATCCAACAGTCACGTGGAGAGGTGTGGCTCACTGGTTAGAGGCGGCAGACCCAGAGGCTGAGAACGGCCCGGGACCAGGGTTCGATTCCCGACGCGGCAGGGTTGCGGACCAGGGTCAGCGGACAGATAATTCTCGCCTCGGTGCCCACTTTGGGCAGTGATCACACTCGGTAACTCTGGGCATTAAGCTTGCCTCATCTCTACAACGGCCCCCCACAGACGCCGGGGATGCCTGGCTTCACCTTGGAGATACCCAGCAAGGGACCATCTCACAGGGAAAGCCAGGACGGGTTCCCCAGCGGTCATTCGCGCCAGGATACTCCGGTAGTAATTGAGCGCGCTATAAAACACCTTACATTTACATTTACATTTACATTTACATTTAGAGTAAAAAGATTAAATGTTAAAATTTCATCCATATTGACCATTTTGGGATCGTTCGACATGTCCGGAGTCATCGTTTTTCATCTGAAAATTGATTTTTTGGACTGTACCAAAAATGATTCAAAATGTCAATTGGATCGTGCCTCATGTTGAATAACCACTTTTTAAACCCTCACAGTGACCTAAATTGCCATTTTTACAGAGTTTTGATTACTCAAAAGCTTCAATTTTGACCCATTTCAGGCACAGAAATGACTTTAAACACACTTATTTTAGTTGACAAAGTCATAATTCACATCCAACAGTCATTTACAGTCAAAAGATTAAATGTTAAAATGTCATCCATATTGACCATTTTGGGATCGCTCGACATGTCCGGAGTCATCGTTTTTCATCCGAAAATTGATTTTTTGGACTGTACCAAAAATGATTCAAAATGTCAATTGGATCGTGCCTCATGTTGAATAATCACTTTTTAAACCCTCACAGTGACCAAAATTGCCATTTTTACAGAGTTTTGCTTACTCAAAAGCTTCAATTTTGACCCATTTCAGGCACAGAAATGACTTTAAACACACTTATTTTAGTTGACAAAGTCATAATTCACATCCAACAGTCATTTACAGTCAAAAGATTAAATGTTAAAATTTCATCCATATTGACCATTTTGGGATCGTTCGACATGTCCGGAGTCATCATTTTTCATCCGAAAATTGATTTTTTGGACTGTACCAAAAATGATTCAAAATGTCAATTGGATCGTGCCTCATGTTGAATAACCACTTTTTAAACCCTCACAGTGACCAAAATTGCCATTTTTACAGAGTTTTGATTACTCAAAAGCTTCATTTTTTACCCCTTTGAGGCACAGAAATGACTTTAAACACACTTATTTTAGTTGACAAAGTCATAATTCACATCCAACAGTCATTTACAGTCAAAAGATTAAATGTTAAAATTTCATCCATATTGACCATTTTGGGATCGTTCGACATGTCCGGAGTCATCGTTTTTCATCCGAAAATAGATTTTTTGGACTGTACCAAAAATGATTCAAAATGTCAATTGGATCGTGCCTCATGTTGAATAACCACTTTTTAAACCCTCACAGTGACCAAAATTGCCATTTTTACAGAGTTTTGCTTACTCAAAAGCTTCAATTTTGACCCATTTCAGGCACAGAAATGACTTTAAACACACTTATTTTAGTTGACAAAGTCATAATTCACATCCAACAGTCATTTACAGTCAAAAGATTAAATGTTAAAATTTCATCCATATTGACCATTTTGGGATCGTTCGACATGTCCGGAGTCATCGTTTTTCATCCGAAAATTGATTTTTTGGACTGTACCAAAAATGATTCAAAATGTCAATGGGATCATGCCTCATGTTAAATAACCACTTTTTAAACCCTCACAGTGACCAAAATTGCCATTTTTACAGAGTTTTGATTACTCAAAAGCTTCAATTTTTACCCCTTTGAGGCACAGAAATGACTTTAAACACACTTATTTTAGTTGACAAAGCCATAATTCACATCCAACAGTCATTTAGAGTCAAAAGATTAAATGTTAAAATTTCATCATTATAGACCATTTTGGGAACGTTCGACAGGTCTGGAGTCATCGTTTTTCGTCTGAAAATTGATTTTTTGGACTGTACCAAAAATGATTCAAAATGTCAATTGGATCGTGCCTCATGTTGAATAACCACTTTTTAAACCCTCACAGTGACCAAAATTGCCATTTTTACAGAGTTTTGATTACTCAAAAGCTTCCATTTTTACCCCTTTGAGGCACAGAAATGACTTTAAAAACACTTATTTTAGTTGACAAAGTCATAATTCACATCCAACAGTCATTTACAGTCAAAAGATTAAATGTTAAAATTTCATCCATATTGACCATTTTGGGATCGTTCGACATGTCCGGAGTCATCGTTTTTCATCCGAAAATAGATTTTTTGGACTGTACCAAAAATGATTCAAAATGTCAATTGGATCGTGCCTCATGTTGAATAACCACTTTTTAAACCCTCACAGTGACCAAAATTGCCATTTTTACAGAGTTTTGCTTACTCAAAAGCTTCAATTTTGACCCATTTCAGGCACAGAAATGACTTTAAACACACTTATTTTAGTTGACAAAGTCATAATTCACATCCAACAGTCATTTACAATCAAAAGATTAAATGTTAAAATTTCATCCATATTGACCATTTTGGGATCGTTCGACATGTCCGGAGTCATCGTTTTTCATCCGAAAATTGATTTTTTGGACTGTACCAAAAATGATTCAAAATGTCAATTGGATCGTGCCTCATGTTGAATAACCACTTTTTAAACCCTCACAGTGACCAAAATTGCCATTTTTACAGAGTTTTGATTACTCAAAAGCTTCAATTTTTACCCCTTTGAGGCACAGAAATGACTTTAAACACACTTATTTTAGTTGACAAAGTCATAATTCACATCCAACAGTCATTTACAGTCAAAAGATTAAATGTTAAAATTTCATCCATATTGACCATTTTGGGATCGTTCGACATGTCCGGAGTCATCGTTTTTCATCCGAAAATTGATTTTTTGAACTGTACCAAAAAAGATTCAAAATGTCAATTGGATCGTGCCTCATGTTGAATAACCACTTTTTAAACCCTCACAGTGACCAAAATTGCCATTTTTACAGAGTTTTGCTTACTCAAAAGCTTCAATTTTGACCCATTTCAGGCACAGAAATGACTTTAAACACACTTATTTTAGTTGACAAAGTCATAATTCACATCCAACAGTCATTTACAGTCAAAAGATTAAATGTTAAAATTTCATCCATATTGACCATTTTGGGATCGTTCGACATGTCCGGAGTCATCGTTTTTCATCCGAAAATTGATTTTTTGGACTGTACCAAAAATGATTCAAAATGTCAATTGGATCGTGCCTCATGTTGAATAACCACTTTTTAAACCCTTACAGTGACCAAAATTGCCATTTTTACAGAGTTTTGATTACTCAAAAGCTTCATTTTTTACCCCTTTGAGGCACAGAAATGACTTTAAACACACTTATTTTAGTTGACAAAGTCATAATTCACATCCAACAGTCATTTACAGTCAAAAGATTAAATGTTAAAATTTCATCCATATTGACCATTTTGGGATCGTTCGACATGTCCGGAGTCATCGTTTTTCATCCGAAAATTGATTTTTTGAACTGTACCAAAAATGATTCATAATGTCAATTGGATCGTGCCTAATGTTGAATAACCACTTTTTAAACCCTCACAGTGACCAAAATTGCCAATTTTGCAGAGTTTTGCTTACTCAAAAGCTTCAATTTTGACCCGTTTCAGGCACATAAATGACTTTAAACACACTTATTTTAGTTGACAAAGTCATAATTCACATCCAACAGTCATTTAGAGTCAAAAGATTAAATGTTAAAATTTCATCATTATAGACCATTTTGGGAACGTTCGACAGGTCCGGAGTCATCGTTTTTCGTCTGAAAATTCACATCCAACAGTCATTTACAGTCAAAAGATTAAATGTTAAAATTTCATCCATATTGACCATTTTGGGATCGTTCGACATGTCCGGAGTCATTGTTTTTCATCCGAAAATTGATTTTTTGGACTGTACCAAAAATGATTCAAAATGTCAATTGGATCGTGCCTCATGTTGAATAACCACTTTTTAAACCCTCACAGTGACCAAAATTGCCAATTTTACAGAGTTTTGCTTACTCAAAAGCTTCAATTTTGACCCGTTTCAGGCACAGAAATTACTTTAAACACACTTATTTTAGTTGACAAAGTCATTATTCACATCCAACAGTCATTTAGAGTAAAAAGATTAAATGTTAAAATTTCATCCATATTGACCATTTTGGGATCGTTCGACATGTCCGGAGTCATCGTTTTTCATCTGAAAATTGATTTTTTGGACTGTACCAAAAATGATTCAAAATGTCAATTGGATCGTGCCTCATGTTGAATAACCACTTTTTAAACCCTCACAGTGACCAAAATTGCCAATTTTACAGAGTTTTGCTTACTCAAAAGCTTCAATTTTGACCCGTTTCAGGCACAGAAATGACTTTAAACACACTTATTTTAGTTGACAAAGTCATTATTCACATCCAACAGTCACGTGGAGAGGTGTGGCTCACTGGTTAGAGGCGGCAGACCCAGAGGCTGAGAACGGCCCGGGACCAGGGTTCGATTCCCGACGCGGCAGGGTTGCGGACCAGGGTCAGCGGACAGATAATTCTCGTCTCGGTGCCCACTTTGGGCAGTGATCACACTCGGTAACTCTGGGCATTAAGCTTGCCTCATCTCTACAACGGCCCCCCACAGACGCCGGGGATGCCTGGCTTCACCTTGGAGATACCCAGCAAGGGACCATCTCACAGGGAAAGCCAGGACGGGTTCCCCAGCGGTCATTCGCGCCAGGATACTCCGGTAGTAATTGAGCGCGCTATAAAACACCTTACATTTACATTTACATTTACATTTACATTTAGAGTAAAAAGATTAAATGTTAAAATTTCATCCATATTGACCATTTTGGGATCGTTCGACATGTCCGGAGTCATCGTTTTTCATCTGAAAATTGATTTTTTGGACTGTACCAAAAATGATTCAAAATGTCAATTGGATCGTGCCTCATGTTGAATAACCACTTTTTAAACCCTCACAGTGACCAAAATTGCCATTTTTACAGAGTTTTGATTACTCAAAAGCTTCAATTTTGACCCATTTCAGGCACAGAAATGACTTTAAACACACTTATTTTAGTTGACAAAGTCATAATTCACATCCAACAGTCATTTAGAGTCAAAAGATTAAATGTTAAAATGTCATCCATATTGACCATTTTGGGAACGTTCGACAGGTCCGGAGTCATCGTTTTTCGTCTGAAAATTGATTTTTTGGACTGTACCAAAAATGATTCAAAATGTCAATTGGATCGTGCCTCATGTTGAATAACCACTTTTTAAACCCCCAGAGTGACCAAAATTGCCATTTTTACAGAGTTTTGCTTACTCAAAAGCTTCAATTTTGATCCGTTTTAGGCACAGAAATGACTTTAAACACACTTATTTTAGTTGACAAAGTCATAATTCACATCCAACAGTCATTTACAGTCAAAAGATTAAATGTTAAAATTTCATCCATATTGACCATTTTGGGATCGTTCGACATGTCCGGAGTCATCGTTTTTCATCCGAAAATTGATTTTTTGGACTGTACCAAAAATGATTCAAAATGTCAATTGGATCGTGCCTCATGTTGAATAACCACTTTTTAAACCCTCACAGTGACCAAAATTGCCATTTTTACAGAGTTTTGATTACTCAAAAGCTTCAATTTTGACCCATTTCAGGCACAGAAATGACTTTAAACACACTTATTTTAGTTGACAAAGTCATAATTCACATCCAACAGTCATTTACAGTCAAAAGATTAAATGTTAAAATTTCATCCATATTGACCATTTTGGGATCGTTCGACATGTCCGGAGTCATCGTTTTTCATCCGGAAATTGATTTTTTGAACTGTACCAAAAATGATTCAAAATGTCAATTGGATCGTGCCTCATTTTGAATAACCACTTTTTAAACCCTCACAGTGACCAAAATTGCCAATTTTACAGAGTTTTGCTTACACAAAAGCTTCAATTTTGACCCGTTTCAGGCACAGAAATGACTTTAAACACACTTATTTTAGTTGACAAAGTCATAATTCACATCCAACAGTCATTTACAGTCAAAAGATTAAATGTTAAAATTTCATCCATATTGACCATTTTGGGATCGTTCGACATGTCCGGAGTCATCGTTTTTCATCCGAAAATCGATTTTTTGAACTGTACCAAAAATGATTCAAAATGTCAATTGGATCGTGCCTCATGTTGAATAACCACTTTTTAAACCCTCACAGTGACCAAAATTGCCAATTTTACACAGTTTTGCTTCCTCAAAAGCTTCAATTTTGACCCATTTCAGGCACAGAAATGACTTTAAACACACTTATTTTAGTTGACAAAGCCATAATTCACATCCAACAGTCATTTAGAGTCAAAAGATTAAATGTTAAAATTTCATCATTATAGACCATTTTGGGAATGTTCGACAGGTCCGGAGTCATCGTTTTTCGTCTGAAAATTGATTTTTTGGACTGTACCAAAAATGATTCAAAATGTCAATTGGATCGTGCCTCATGTTGAATAACCACTTTTTAAACCCTCACAGTGACCAAAATTGCCATTTTTACAGAGTTTTGATTACTCAAAAGCTTCAATTTTTACCCCTTTGAGGCACAGAAATGACTTTAAACACACTTATTTTAGTTGACAAAGTCATAATTCACATCCAACAGTCATTTACAGTCAAAAGATTAAATGTTAAAATTTCATCCATATTGACCATTTTGGGATCGTTCGACATGTCCGGAGTCATTGTTTTTCATCCGAAAATTGATTTTTTGGACTGTACCAAAAATGATTCAAAATGTCAATTGGATCGTGCCTCATGTTGAATAACCACTTTTTAAACCCTCACAGTGACCAAAATTGCCATTTTTACAGAGTTTTGCTTACTCAAAAGCTTCAATTTTGACCCATTTCAGGCACAGAAATGACTTTAAACACACTTATTTTAGTTGACAAAGTCATAATTCACATCCAACAGTCATTTACAATCAAAAGATTAAATGTTAAAATTTCATCCATATTGACCATTTTGGGATCGTTCGACATGTCCGGAGTCATCGTTTTTCATCCGAAAATTGATTTTTTGGACTGTACCAAAAATGATTCAAAATGTCAATTGGATCGTGCCTCATGTTGAATAACCACTTTTTAAACCCTCACAGTGACCAAAATTGCCATTTTTACAGAGTTTTGATTACTCAAAAGCTTCAATTTTTACCCCTTTGAGGCACAGAAATGACTTTAAACACACTTATTTTAGTTGACAAAGTCATAATTCACATCCAACAGTCATTTACAGTCAAAAGATTAAATGTTAAAATTTCATCCATATTGACCATTTTGGGATCGTTCGACATGTCCGGAGTCATCGTTTTTCATCCGAAAATTGATTTTTTGAACTGTACCAAAAAAGATTCAAAATGTCAATTGGATCGTGCCTCATGTTGAATAACCACTTTTTAAACCCTCACAGTGACCAAAATTGCCAATTTTACAGAGTTTTGCTTACTCAAAAGCTTCAATTTTGACCCATTCCAGGCACAGAAATGACTTTAAACACACTTATTTTAGTTGACAAAGTCATAATTCACATCCAACAGTCATTTAGAGTCAAAAGATTAAATGTTAAAATTTCATCATTATAGACCATTTTGGGAACGTTCGACAGGTCCGGAGTCATCGTTTTTCGTCTGAAAATTGATTTTTTGGACTGTACCAAAAATGATTCAAAATGTCAATTGGATCGTGCCTCATGTTGAATAACCACTTTTTAAACCGTCACAGTGACCAAAATTGCCATTTTTACAGAGTTTTGATTACTCAAAAGCTTCAATTCTTACCCCTTTGAGGCACAGAAATGACTTTAAACACACTTATTTTAGTTGACAAAGTCATAATTCACATCCAACAGTCATTTACAGTCAAAAGATTAAATGTTAAAATTTCATCCATATTGACCATTTTGGGATCGTTCGACAGGTCCGGAGTCATCGTTTTTCGTCTGAAAATTGATTTTTTGGACTGTACCAAAAATGATTCAAAATGTCAATTGGATCGTGCCTCATGTTGAATAACCACTTTTTAAACCCTCAGAGTGACCAAAATTGCCATTTTTACAGAGTTTTGCTTACTCAAAAGCTTCAATTTTGATCCGTTTTAGGCACAGAAATGACTTTAAACACACTTATTTTAGTTGACAAAGTCATAATTCACATCTAACAGTCATTTACAGTCAAAAGATTAAATGTTAAAATTTCATCCATATTGACCATTTTGGGATCGTTCGACATGTCCGGAGTCATCGTTTTTCATCCGAAAATTGATTTTTTGGACTGTACCAAAAATGATTCAAAATGTCAATTGGATCGTGCCTCATGTTGAATAACCACTTTTTAAACCCTCACAGTGACCAAAATTGCCATTTTTACAGAGTTTTGATTACTCAAAAGCTTCAATTTTGACCCATTTCAGGCACAGAAATGACTTTAAACACACTTATTTTAGTTGACAAAGTCATAATTCACATCCAACAGTCATTTACAGTCAAAAGATTAAATGTTAAAATTTCATCCATATTGACCATTTTGGGATCGTTCGACATGTCCGGAGTCATCGTTTTTCATCCGGAAATTGATTTTTTGAACTGTACCAAAAATGATTCAAAATGTCAATTGGATCGTGCCTCATTTTGAATAACCACTTTTTAAACCCTCACAGTGACCAAAATTGCCAATTTTACAGAGTTTTGCTTACACAAAAGCTTCAATTTTGACCCGTTTCAGGCACAGAAATGACTTTAAACACACTTATTTTAGTTGACAAAGTCATAATTCACATCCAACAGTCATTTACAGTCAAAAGATTAAATGTTAAAATTTCATCCATATTGACCATTTTGGGATCGTTCGACATGTCCGGAGTCATCGTTTTTCATCCGAAAATCGATTTTTTGAACTGTACCAAAAATGATTCAAAATGTCAATTGGATCGTGCCTCATGTTGAATAACCACTTTTTAAACCCTCACAGTGACCAAAATTGCCAATTTTACACAGTTTTGCTTCCTCAAAAGCTTCAATTTTGACCCATTTCAGGCACAGAAATGACTTTAAACACACTTATTTTAGTTGACAAAGCCATAATTCACATCCAACAGTCATTTAGAGTCAAAAGATTAAATGTTAAAATTTCATCATTATAGACCATTTTGGGAATGTTCGACAGGTCCGGAGTCATCGTTTTTCGTCTGAAAATTGATTTTTTGGACTGTACCAAAAATGATTCAAAATGTCAATTGGATCGTGCCTCATGTTGAATAACCACTTTTTAAACCCTCACAGTGACCAAAATTGCCATTTTTACAGAGTTTTGATTACTCAAAAGCTTCAATTTTTACCCCTTTGAGGCACAGAAATGACTTTAAACACACTTATTTTAGTTGACAAAGTCATAATTCACATCCAACAGTCATTTACAGTCAAAAGATTAAATGTTAAAATTTCATCCATATTGACCATTTTGGGATCGTTCGACATGTCCGGAGTCATTGTTTTTCATCCGAAAATTGATTTTTTGGACTGTACCAAAAATGATTCAAAATGTCAATTGGATCGTGCCTCATGTTGAATAACCACTTTTTAAACCCTCACAGTGACCAAAATTGCCATTTTTACAGAGTTTTGATTACTCAAAAGCTTCCATTTTTACCCCTTTGAGGCACAGAAATGACTTTAAAAACACTTATTTTAGTTGACAAAGTCATAATTCACATCCAACAGTCATTTACAGTCAAAAGATTAAATGTTAAAATTTCATCCATATTGACCATTTTGGGATCGTTCGACATGTCCGGAGTCATCGTTTTTCATCCGAAAATAGATTTTTTGGACTGTACCAAAAATGATTCAAAATGTCAATTGGATCGTGCCTCATGTTGAATAACCACTTTTTAAACCCTCACAGTGACCAAAATTGCCATTTTTACAGAGTTTTGCTTACTCAAAAGCTTCAATTTTGACCCATTTCAGGCACAGAAATGACTTTAAACACACTTATTTTAGTTGACAAAGTCATAATTCACATCCAACAGTCATTTACAATCAAAAGATTAAATGTTAAAATTTCATCCATATTGACCATTTTGGGATCGTTCGACATGTCCGGAGTCATCGTTTTTCATCCGAAAATTGATTTTTTGGACTGTACCAAAAATGATTCAAAATGTCAATTGGATCGTGCCTCATGTTGAATAACCACTTTTTAAACCCTCACAGTGACCAAAATTGCCATTTTTACAGAGTTTTGATTACTCAAAAGCTTCAATTTTTACCCCTTTGAGGCACAGAAATGACTTTAAACACACTTATTTTAGTTGACAAAGTCATAATTCACATCCAACAGTCATTTACAGTCAAAAGATTAAATGTTAAAATTTCATCCATATTGACCATTTTGGGATCGTTCGACATGTCCGGAGTCATCGTTTTTCATCCGAAAATTGATTTTTTGAACTGTACCAAAAAAGATTCAAAATGTCAATTGGATCGTGCCTCATGTTGAATAACCACTTTTTAAACCCTCACAGTGACCAAAATTGCCAATTTTACAGAGTTTTGCTTACTCAAAAGCTTCAATTTTGACCCATTCCAGGCACAGAAATGACTTTAAACACACTTATTTTAGTTGACAAAGTCATAATTCACATCCAACAGTCATTTAGAGTCAAAAGATTAAATGTTAAAATTTCATCATTATAGACCATTTTGGGAACGTTCGACAGGTCCGGAGTCATCGTTTTTCGTCTGAAAATTGATTTTTTGGACTGTACCAAAAATGATTCAAAATGTCAATTGGATCGTGCCTCATGTTGAATAACCACTTTTTAAACCGTCACAGTGACCAAAATTGCCATTTTTACAGAGTTTTGATTACTCAAAAGCTTCAATTCTTACCCCTTTGAGGCACAGAAATGACTTTAAACACACTTATTTTAGTTGACAAAGTCATAATTCACATCCAACAGTCATTTACAGTCAAAAGATTAAATGTTAAAATTTCATCCATATTGACCATTTTGGGATCGTTCGACAGGTCCGGAGTCATCGTTTTTCGTCTGAAAATTGATTTTTTGGACTGTACCAAAAATGATTCAAAATGTCAATTGGATCGTGCCTCATGTTGAATAACCACTTTTTAAACCCTCAGAGTGACCAAAATTGCCATTTTTACAGAGTTTTGCTTACTCAAAAGCTTCAATTTTGATCCGTTTTAGGCACAGAAATGACTTTAAACACACTTATTTTAGTTGACAAAGTCATAATTCACATCCAACAGTCATTTACAGTCAAAAGATTAAATGTTAAAATTTCATCCATATTGACCATTTTGGGATCGTTCGACATGTCCGGAGTCATCGTTTTTCATCCGAAAATTGATTTTTTGGACTGTACCAAAAATGATTCAAAATGTCAATTGGATCGTGCCTCATGTTGAATAACCACTTTTTAAACCCTCACAGTGACCAAAATTGCCATTTTTACAGAGTTTTGATTACTCAAAAGCTTCAATTTTGACCCATTTCAGGCACAGAAATGACTTTAAACACACTTATTTTAGTTGACAAAGTCATAATTCACATCCAACAGTCATTTACAGTCAAAAGATTAAATGTTAAAATTTCATCCATATTGACCATTTTGGGATCGTTCGACATGTCCGGAGTCATCGTTTTTCATCCGGAAATTGATTTTTTTAACTGTACCAAAAATGATTCAAAATGTCAATTGGATCGTGCCTCATTTTGAATAACCACTTTTTAAACCCTCACAGTGACCAAAATTGCCAATTTTACAGAGTTTTGCTTACACAAAAGCTTCAATTTTGACCCGTTTCAGGCACAGAAATGACTTTAAACACACTTATTTTAGTTGACAAAGTCATAATTCACATCCAACAGTCATTTACAGTCAAAAGATTAAATGTTAAAATTTCATCCATATTGACCATTTTGGGATCGTTCGACATGTCCGGAGTCATCGTTTTTCATCCGAAAATCGATTTTTTGAACTGTACCAAAAATGTTTCAAAATGTCAATTGGATCGTGCCTCATGTTGAATAACCACTTTTTAAACCCTCACAGTGACCAAAATTGCCAATTTTACACAGTTTTGCTTCCTCAAAAGCTTCAATTTTGACCCATTTCAGGCACAGAAATGACTTTAAACACACTTATTTTAGTTGACAAAGCCATAATTCACATCCAACAGTCATTTAGAGTCAAAAGATTAAATGTTAACATTTCATCATTATAGACCATTTTGGGAATGTTCGACAGGTCCGGAGTCATTGTTTTTCGTCTGAAAATTGATTTTTTGGACTGTACCAAAAATGATTCAAAATGTCAATTGGATCGTGCCTCATGTTGAATAACCACTTTTTAAACCCTCACAGTGACCAAAATTGCCATTTTTACAGAGTTTTGATTACTCAAAAGCTTCAATTTTTACCCCTTTGAGGCACAGAAATGACTTTAAACACACTTATTTTAGTTGACAAAGTCATAATTCACATCCAACAGTCATTTACAGTCAAAAGATTAAATGTTAAAATTTCATCCATATTGACCATTTTGGGATCGTTCGACATGTCCGGAGTCATTGTTTTTCATCCGAAAATTGATTTTTTGGACTGTACCAAAAATGATTCAAAATGTCAATTGGATCGTGCCTCATGTTGAATAACCACTTTTTAAACCCTCACAGTGACCAAAATTGCCATTTTTACAGAGTTTTGATTACTCAAAAGCTTCCATTTTTACCCCTTTGAGGCACAGAAATGACTTTAAAAACACTTATTTTAGTTGACAAAGTCATAATTCACATCCAACAGTCATTTACAGTCAAAAGATTAAATGTTAAAATTTCATCCATATTGACCATTTTGGGATCGTTCGACATGTCCGGAGTCATCGTTTTTCATCCGAAAATAGATTTTTTGGACTGTACCAAAAATGATTCAAAATGTCAATTGGATCGTGCCTCATGTTGAATAACCACTTTTTAAACCCTCACAGTGACCAAAATTGCCATTTTTACAGAGTTTTGCTTACTCAAAAGCTTCAATTTTGACCCATTTCAGGCACAGAAATGACTTTAAACACACTTATTTTAGTTGACAAAGTCATAATTCACATCCAACAGTCATTTACAATCAAAAGATTAAATGTTAAAATTTCATCCATATTGACCATTTTGGGATCGTTCGACATGTCCGGAGTCATCGTTTTTCATCCGAAAATTGATTTTTTGGACTGTACCAAAAATGATTCAAAATGTCAATTGGATCGTGCCTCATGTTGAATAACCACTTTTTAAACCCTCACAGTGACCAAAATTGCCATTTTTACAGAGTTTTGATTACTCAAAAGCTTCAATTTTTACCCCTTTGAGGCACAGAAATGACTTTAAACACACTTATTATAGTTGACAAAGTCATAATTCACATCCAACAGTCATTTACAGTCAAAAGATTAAATGTTAAAATTTCATCCATATTGACCATTTTGGGATCGTTCGACATGTCCGGAGTCATCGTTTTTCATCCGAAAATTGATTTTTTGGACTGTACCAAAAATGATTCAAAATGTCAATTGGATCGTGCCTCATGTTGAATAACCACTTTTTAAACCCTCAGAGTGACCAAAATTGCCATTTTTACAGAGTTTTGCTTACTCAAAAGCTTCAATTTTGATCCGTTTTAGGCACAGAAATGACTTTAAACACACTTATTTTAGTTGACAAAGTCATAATTCACATCCAACAGTCATTTACAGTCAAAAGATTAAATGTTAAAATTTCATCCATATTGACCATTTTGGGATCGTTCGACATGTCCGGAGTCATCGTTTTTCATCCGAAAATTGATTTTTTGGACTGTACCAAAAATGATTCAAAATGTCAATTGGATCGTGCCTCATGTTGAATAACCACTTTTTAAACCCTCACAGTGACCAAAATTGCCATTTTTACAGAGTTTTGATTACTCAAAAGCTTCAATTTTGACCCATTTCAGGCACAGAAATGACTTTAAACACACTTATTTTAGTTGACAAAGTCATAATTCACATCCAACAGTCATTTACAGTCAAAAGATTAAATGTTAAAATTTCATCCATATTGACCATTTTGGGATCGTTCGACATGTCCGGAGTCATCGTTTTTCATCCGGAAATTGATTTTTTTAACTGTACCAAAAATGATTCAAAATGTCAATTGGATCGTGCCTCATTTTGAATAACCACTTTTTAAACCCTCACAGTGACCAAAATTGCCAATTTTACAGAGTTTTGCTTACACAAAAGCTTCAATTTTGACCCGTTTCAGGCACAGAAATGACTTTAAACACACTTATTTTAGTTGACAAAGTCATAATTCACATCCAACAGTCATTTACAGTCAAAAGATTAAATGTTAAAATTTCATCCATATTGACCATTTTGGGATCGTTCGACATGTCCGGAGTCATCGTTTTTCATCCGAAAATCGATTTTTTGAACTGTACCAAAAATGTTTCAAAATGTCAATTGGATCGTGCCTCATGTTGAATAACCACTTTTTAAACCCTCACAGTGACCAAAATTGCCAATTTTACACAGTTTTGCTTCCTCAAAAGCTTCAATTTTGACCCATTTCAGGCACAGAAATGACTTTAAACACACTTATTTTAGTTGACAAAGCCATAATTCACATCCAACAGTCATTTAGAGTCAAAAGATTAAATGTTAAAATTTCATCATTATAGACCATTTTGGGAATGTTCGACAGGTCCGGAGTCATTGTTTTTCGTCTGAAAATTGATTTTTTGGACTGTACCAAAAATGATTCAAAATGTCAATTGGATCGTGCCTCATGTTGAATAACCACTTTTTAAACCCTCACAGTGACCAAAATTGCCATTTTTACAGAGTTTTGATTACTCAAAAGCTTCAATTTTTACCCCTTTGAGGCACAGAAATGACTTTAAACACACTTATTTTAGTTGACAAAGTCATAATTCACATCCAACAGTCATTTACAGTCAAAAGATTAAATGTTAAAATTTCATCCATATTGACCATTTTGGGATCGTTCGACATGTCCGGAGTCATTGTTTTTCATCCGAAAATTGATTTTTTGGACTGTACCAAAAATGATTCAAAATGTCAATTGGATCGTGCCTCATGTTGAATAACCACTTTTTAAACCCTCACAGTGACCAAAATTGCCATTTTTACAGAGTTTTGATTACTCAAAAGCTTCCATTTTTACCCCTTTGAGGCACAGAAATGACTTTAAAAACACTTATTTTAGTTGACAAAGTCATAATTCACATCCAACAGTCATTTACAGTCAAAAGATTAAATGTTAAAATTTCATCCATATTGACCATTTTGGGATCGTTCGACATGTCCGGAGTCATCGTTTTTCATCCGAAAATAGATTTTTTGGACTGTACCAAAAATGATTCAAAATGTCAATTGGATCGTGCCTCATGTTGAATAACCACTTTTTAAAACCTCACAGTGACCAAAATTGCCATTTTTACAGAGTTTTGCTTACTCAAAAGCTTCAATTTTGACCCATTTCAGGCACAGAAATGACTTTAAACACACTTATTTTAGTTGACAAAGTCATAATTCACATCCAACAGTCATTTACAATCAAAAGATTAAATGTTAAAATTTCATCCATATTGACCATTTTGGGATCGTTCGACATGTCCGGAGTCATCGTTTTTCATCCGAAAATTGATTTTTTGGACTGTACCAAAAATGATTCAAAATGTCAATTGGATCGTGCCTCATGTTGAATAACCACTTTTTAAACCCTCACAGTGACCAAAATTGCCATTTTTACAGAGTTTTGATTACTCAAAAGCTTCAATTTTTACCCCTTTGAGGCACAGAAATGACTTTAAACACACTTATTTTAGTTGACAAAGTCATAATTCACATCCAACAGTCATTTACAGTCAAAAGATTAAATGTTAAAATTTCATCCATATTGACCATTTTGGGATCGTTCGACATGTCCGGAGTCATCGTTTTTCATCCGAAAATTGATTTTTTGAACTGTACCAAAAAAGATTCAAAATGTCAATTGGATCGTGCCTCATGTTGAATAACCACTTTTTAAACCCTCACAGTGACCAAAATTGCCATTTTTACAGAGTTTTGCTTACTCAAAAGCTTCAATTTTGACCCATTTCAGGCACAGAAATGACTTTAAACACACTTATTTTAGTTGACAAAGTCATAATTCACATCCAACAGTCATTTACAGTCAAAAGATTAAATGTTAAAATTTCATCCATATTGACCATTTTGGGATCGTTCGACATGTCCGGAGTCATCGTTTTTCATCCGAAAATTGATTTTTTGGACTGTACCAAAAATGATTCAAAATGTCAATTGGATCGTGCCTCATGTTGAATAACCACTTTTTAAACCCTTACAGTGACCAAAATTGCCATTTTTACAGAGTTTTGATTACTCAAAAGCTTCATTTTTTACCCCTTTGAGGCACAGAAATGACTTTAAACACACTTATTTTAGTTGACAAAGTCATAATTCACATCCAACAGTCATTTACAGTCAAAAGATTAAATGTTAAAATTTCATCCATATTGACCATTTTGGGATCGTTCGACATGTCCGGAGTCATCGTTTTTCATCCGAAAATTGATTTTTTGAACTGTACCAAAAATGATTCATAATGTCAATTGGATCGTGCCTAATGTTGAATAACCACTTTTTAAACCCTCACAGTGACCAAAATTGCCAATTTTGCAGAGTTTTGCTTACTCAAAAGCTTCAATTTTGACCCGTTTCAGGCACATAAATGACTTTAAACACACTTATTTTAGTTGACAAAGTCATAATTCACATCCAACAGTCATTTAGAGTCAAAAGATTAAATGTTAAAATTTCATCATTATAGACCATTTTGGGAACGTTCGACAGGTCCGGAGTCATCGTTTTTCGTCTGAAAATTCACATCCAACAGTCATTTACAGTCAAAAGATTAAATGTTAAAATTTCATCCATATTGACCATTTTGGGATCGTTCGACATGTCCGGAGTCATTGTTTTTCATCCGAAAATTGATTTTTTGGACTGTACCAAAAATGATTCAAAATGTCAATTGGATCGTGCCTCATGTTGAATAACCACTTTTTAAACCCTCACAGTGACCAAAATTGCCAATTTTACAGAGTTTTGCTTACTCAAAAGCTTCAATTTTGACCCGTTTCAGGCACAGAAATTACTTTAAACACACTTATTTTAGTTGACAAAGTCATTATTCACATCCAACAGTCATTTAGAGTAAAAAGATTAAATGTTAAAATTTCATCCATATTGACCATTTTGGGATCGTTCGACATGTCCGGAGTCATCGTTTTTCATCTGAAAATTGATTTTTTGGACTGTACCAAAAATGATTCAAAATGTCAATTGGATCGTGCCTCATGTTGAATAACCACTTTTTAAACCCTCACAGTGACCAAAATTGCCAATTTTACAGAGTTTTGCTTACTCAAAAGCTTCAATTTTGACCCGTTTCAGGCACAGAAATGACTTTAAACACACTTATTTTAGTTGACAAAGTCATTATTCACATCCAACAGTCACGTGGAGAGGTGTGGCTCACTGGTTAGAGGCGGCAGACCCAGAGGCTGAGAACGGCCCGGGACCAGGGTTCGATTCCCGACGCGGCAGGGTTGCGGACCAGGGTCAGCGGACAGATAATTCTCGCCTCGGTGCCCACTTTGGGCAGTGATCACACTCGGTAACTCTGGGCATTAAGCTTGCCTCATCTCTACAACGGCCCCCCACAGACGCCGGGGATGCCTGGCTTCACCTTGGAGATACCCAGCAAGGGACCATCTCACAGGGAAAGCCAGGACGGGTTCCCCAGCGGTCATTCGCGCCAGGATACTCCGGTAGTAATTGAGCGCGCTATAAAACACCTTACATTTACATTTACATTTACATTTACATTTAGAGTAAAAAGATTAAATGTTAAAATTTCATCCATATTGACCATTTTGGGATCGTTCGACATGTCCGGAGTCATCGTTTTTCATCTGAAAATTGATTTTTTGGACTGTACCAAAAATGATTCAAAATGTCAATTGGATCGTGCCTCATGTTGAATAACCACTTTTTAAACCCTCACAGTGACCAAAATTGCCATTTTTACAGAGTTTTGATTACTCAAAAGCTTCAATTTTGACCCATTTCAGGCACAGAAATGACTTTAAACACACTTATTTTAGTTGACAAAGTCATAATTCACATCCAACAGTCATTTACAGTCAAAAGATTAAATGTTAAAATGTCATCCATATTGACCATTTTGGGATCGCTCGACATGTCCGGAGTCATCGTTTTTCATCCGAAAATTGATTTTTTGGACTGTACCAAAAATGATTCAAAATGTCAATTGGATCGTGCCTCATGTTGAATAATCACTTTTTAAACCCTCACAGTGACCAAAATTGCCATTTTTACAGAGTTTTGCTTACTCAAAAGCTTCAATTTTGACCCATTTCAGGCACAGAAATGACTTTAAACACACTTATTTTAGTTGACAAAGTCATAATTCACATCCAACAGTCATTTACAGTCAAAAGATTAAATGTTAAAATTTCATCCATATTGACCATTTTGGGATCGTTCGACATGTCCGGAGTCATCATTTTTCATCCGAAAATTGATTTTTTGGACTGTACCAAAAATGATTCAAAATGTCAATTGGATCGTGCCTCATGTTGAATAACCACTTTTTAAACCCTCACAGTGACCAAAATTGCCATTTTTACAGAGTTTTGATTACTCAAAAGCTTCATTTTTTACCCCTTTGAGGCACAGAAATGACTTTAAACACACTTATTTTAGTTGACAAAGTCATAATTCACATCCAACAGTCATTTACAGTCAAAAGATTAAATGTTAAAATTTCATCCATATTGACCATTTTGGGATCGTTCGACATGTCCGGAGTCATCGTTTTTCATCCGAAAATTGATTTTTTGGACTGTACCAAAAATGATTCAAAATGTCAATTGGATCGTGCCTCATGTTGAATAACCACTTTTTAAACCCTCACAGTGACCAAAATTGCCATTTTTACAGAGTTTTGCTTACTCAAAAGCTTCAATTTTGACCCATTTCAGGCACAGAAATGACTTTAAACACACTTATTTTAGTTGACAAAGTCATAATTCACATCCAACAGTCATTTACAGTCAAAAGATTAAATGTTAAAATTTCATCCATATTGACCATTTTGGGATCGTTCGACATGTCCGGAGTCATCGTTTTTCATCCGGAAATTGATTTTTTTAACTGTACCAAAAATGATTCAAAATGTCAATTGGATCGTGCCTCATTTTGAATAACCACTTTTTAAACCCTCACAGTGACCAAAATTGCCAATTTTACAGAGTTTTGCTTACACAAAAGCTTCAATTTTGACCCGTTTCAGGCACAGAAATGACTTTAAACACACTTATTTTAGTTGACAAAGTCATAATTCACATCCAACAGTCATTTACAGTCAAAAGATTAAATGTTAAAATTTCATCCATATTGACCATTTTGGGATCGTTCGACATGTCCGGAGTCATCGTTTTTCATCCGAAAATCGATTTTTTGAACTGTACCAAAAATGTTTCAAAATGTCAATTGGATCGTGCCTCATGTTGAATAACCACTTTTTAAACCCTCACAGTGACCAAAATTGCCAATTTTACACAGTTTTGCTTCCTCAAAAGCTTCAATTTTGACCCATTTCAGGCACAGAAATGACTTTAAACACACTTATTTTAGTTGACAAAGCCATAATTCACATCCAACAGTCATTTAGAGTCAAAAGATTAAATGTTAAAATTTCATCATTATAGACCATTTTGGGAATGTTCGACAGGTCCGGAGTCATTGTTTTTCGTCTGAAAATTGATTTTTTGGACTGTACCAAAAATGATTCAAAATGTCAATTGGATCGTGCCTCATGTTGAATAACCACTTTTTAAACCCTCACAGTGACCAAAATTGCCATTTTTACAGAGTTTTGATTACTCAAAAGCTTCAATTTTTACCCCTTTGAGGCACAGAAATGACTTTAAACACACTTATTTTAGTTGACAAAGTCATAATTCACATCCAACAGTCATTTACAGTCAAAAGATTAAATGTTAAAATTTCATCCATATTGACCATTTTGGGATCGTTCGACATGTCCGGAGTCATTGTTTTTCATCCGAAAATTGATTTTTTGGACTGTACCAAAAATGATTCAAAATGTCAATTGGATCGTGCCTCATGTTGAATAACCACTTTTTAAACCCTCACAGTGACCAAAATTGCCATTTTTACAGAGTTTTGATTACTCAAAAGCTTCCATTTTTACCCCTTTGAGGCACAGAAATGACTTTAAAAACACTTATTTTAGTTGACAAAGTCATAATTCACATCCAACAGTCATTTACAGTCAAAAGATTAAATGTTAAAATTTCATCCATATTGACCATTTTGGGATCGTTCGACATGTCCGGAGTCATCGTTTTTCATCCGAAAATAGATTTTTTGGACTGTACCAAAAATGATTCAAAATGTCAATTGGATCGTGCCTCATGTTGAATAACCACTTTTTAAAACCTCACAGTGACCAAAATTGCCATTTTTACAGAGTTTTGCTTACTCAAAAGCTTCAATTTTGACCCATTTCAGGCACAGAAATGACTTTAAACACACTTATTTTAGTTGACAAAGTCATAATTCACATCCAACAGTCATTTACAATCAAAAGATTAAATGTTAAAATTTCATCCATATTGACCATTTTGGGATCGTTCGACATGTCCGGAGTCATCGTTTTTCATCCGAAAATTGATTTTTTGGACTGTACCAAAAATGATTCAAAATGTCAATTGGATCGTGCCTCATGTTGAATAACCACTTTTTAAACCCTCACAGTGACCAAAATTGCCATTTTTACAGAGTTTTGATTACTCAAAAGCTTCAATTTTTACCCCTTTGAGGCACAGAAATGACTTTAAACACACTTATTTTAGTTGACAAAGTCATAATTCACATCCAACAGTCATTTACAGTCAAAAGATTAAATGTTAAAATTTCATCCATATTGACCATTTTGGGATCGTTCGACATGTCCGGAGTCATCGTTTTTCATCCGAAAATTGATTTTTTGAACTGTACCAAAAAAGATTCAAAATGTCAATTGGATCGTGCCTCATGTTGAATAACCACTTTTTAAACCCTCACAGTGACCAAAATTGCCATTTTTACAGAGTTTTGCTTACTCAAAAGCTTCAATTTTGACCCATTTCAGGCACAGAAATGACTTTAAACACACTTATTTTAGTTGACAAAGTCATAATTCACATCCAACAGTCATTTACAGTCAAAAGATTAAATGTTAAAATTTCATCCATATTGACCATTTTGGGATCGTTCGACATGTCCGGAGTCATCGTTTTTCATCCGAAAATTGATTTTTTGGACTGTACCAAAAATGATTCAAAATGTCAATTGGATCGTGCCTCATGTTGAATAACCACTTTTTAAACCCTTACAGTGACCAAAATTGCCATTTTTACAGAGTTTTGATTACTCAAAAGCTTCATTTTTTACCCCTTTGAGGCACAGAAATGACTTTAAACACACTTATTTTAGTTGACAAAGTCATAATTCACATCCAACAGTCATTTACAGTCAAAAGATTAAATGTTAAAATTTCATCCATATTGACCATTTTGGGATCGTTCGACATGTCCGGAGTCATCGTTTTTCATCCGAAAATTGATTTTTTGAACTGTACCAAAAATGATTCATAATGTCAATTGGATCGTGCCTAATGTTGAATAACCACTTTTTAAACCCTCACAGTGACCAAAATTGCCAATTTTGCAGAGTTTTGCTTACTCAAAAGCTTCAATTTTGACCCGTTTCAGGCACATAAATGACTTTAAACACACTTATTTTAGTTGACAAAGTCATAATTCACATCCAACAGTCATTTAGAGTCAAAAGATTAAATGTTAAAATTTCATCATTATAGACCATTTTGGGAACGTTCGACAGGTCCGGAGTCATCGTTTTTCGTCTGAAAATTCACATCCAACAGTCATTTACAGTCAAAAGATTAAATGTTAAAATTTCATCCATATTGACCATTTTGGGATCGTTCGACATGTCCGGAGTCATTGTTTTTCATCCGAAAATTGATTTTTTGGACTGTACCAAAAATGATTCAAAATGTCAATTGGATCGTGCCTCATGTTGAATAACCACTTTTTAAACCCTCACAGTGACCAAAATTGCCAATTTTACAGAGTTTTGCTTACTCAAAAGCTTCAATTTTGACCCGTTTCAGGCACAGAAATTACTTTAAACACACTTATTTTAGTTGACAAAGTCATTATTCACATCCAACAGTCATTTAGAGTAAAAAGATTAAATGTTAAAATTTCATCCATATTGACCATTTTGGGATCGTTCGACATGTCCGGAGTCATCGTTTTTCATCTGAAAATTGATTTTTTGGACTGTACCAAAAATGATTCAAAATGTCAATTGGATCGTGCCTCATGTTGAATAACCACTTTTTAAACCCTCACAGTGACCAAAATTGCCAATTTTACAGAGTTTTGCTTACTCAAAAGCTTCAATTTTGACCCGTTTCAGGCACAGAAATGACTTTAAACACACTTATTTTAGTTGACAAAGTCATTATTCACATCCAACAGTCACGTGGAGAGGTGTGGCTCACTGGTTAGAGGCGGCAGACCCAGAGGCTGAGAACGGCCCGGGACCAGGGTTCGATTCCCGACGCGGCAGGGTTGCGGACCAGGGTCAGCGGACAGATAATTCTCGCCTCGGTGCCCACTTTGGGCAGTGATCACACTCGGTAACTCTGGGCATTAAGCTTGCCTCATCTCTACAACGGCCCCCCACAGACGCCGGGGATGCCTGGCTTCACCTTGGAGATACCCAGCAAGGGACCATCTCACAGGGAAAGCCAGGACGGGTTCCCCAGCGGTCATTCGCGCCAGGATACTCCGGTAGTAATTGAGCGCGCTATAAAACACCTTACATTTACATTTACATTTACATTTACATTTAGAGTAAAAAGATTAAATGTTAAAATTTCATCCATATTGACCATTTTGGGATCGTTCGACATGTCCGGAGTCATCGTTTTTCATCTGAAAATTGATTTTTTGGACTGTACCAAAAATGATTCAAAATGTCAATTGGATCGTGCCTCATGTTGAATAACCACTTTTTAAACCCTCACAGTGACCAAAATTGCCATTTTTACAGAGTTTTGATTACTCAAAAGCTTCAATTTTGACCCATTTCAGGCACAGAAATGACTTTAAACACACTTATTTTAGTTGACAAAGTCATAATTCACATCCAACAGTCATTTACAGTCAAAAGATTAAATGTTAAAATGTCATCCATATTGACCATTTTGGGATCGCTCGACATGTCCGGAGTCATCGTTTTTCATCCGAAAATTGATTTTTTGGACTGTACCAAAAATGATTCAAAATGTCAATTGGATCGTGCCTCATGTTGAATAATCACTTTTTAAACCCTCACAGTGACCAAAATTGCCATTTTTACAGAGTTTTGCTTACTCAAAAGCTTCAATTTTGACCCATTTCAGGCACAGAAATGACTTTAAACACACTTATTTTAGTTGACAAAGTCATAATTCACATCCAACAGTCATTTACAGTCAAAAGATTAAATGTTAAAATTTCATCCATATTGACCATTTTGGGATCGTTCGACATGTCCGGAGTCATCATTTTTCATCCGAAAATTGATTTTTTGGACTGTACCAAAAATGATTCAAAATGTCAATTGGATCGTGCCTCATGTTGAATAACCACTTTTTAAACCCTCACAGTGACCAAAATTGCCATTTTTACAGAGTTTTGATTACTCAAAAGCTTCATTTTTTACCCCTTTGAGGCACAGAAATGACTTTAAACACACTTATTTTAGTTGACAAAGTCATAATTCACATCCAACAGTCATTTACAGTCAAAAGATTAAATGTTAAAATTTCATCCATATTGACCATTTTGGGATCGTTCGACATGTCCGGAGTCATCGTTTTTCATCCGAAAATTGATTTTTTGGACTGTACCAAAAATGATTCAAAATGTCAATTGGATCGTGCCTCATGTTGAATAACCACTTTTTAAACCCTCACAGTGACCAAAATTGCCATTTTTACAGAGTTTTGCTTACTCAAAAGCTTCAATTTTGACCCATTTCAGGCACAGAAATGACTTTAAACACACTTATTTTAGTTGACAAAGTCATAATTCACATCCAACAGTCATTTACAGTCAAAAGATTAAATGTTAAAATTTCATCCATATTGACCATTTTGGGATCGTTCGACATGTCCGGAGTCATCGTTTTTCATCCGAAAATTGATTTTTTGGACTGTACCAAAAATGATTCAAAATGTCAATGGGATCATGCCTCATGTTAAATAACCACTTTTTAAACCCTCACAGTGACCAAAATTGCCATTTTTACAGAGTTTTGATTACTCAAAAGCTTCAATTTTTACCCCTTTGAGGCACAGAAATGACTTTAAACACACTTATTTTAGTTGACAAAGCCATAATTCACATCCAACAGTCATTTAGAGTCAAAAGATTAAATGTTAAAATTTCATCATTATAGACCATTTTGGGAACGTTCGACAGGTCTGGAGTCATCGTTTTTCGTCTGAAAATTGATTTTTTGGACTGTACCAAAAATGATTCAAAATGTCAATTGGATCGTGCCTCATGTTGAATAAACACTTTTTAAACCCTCACAGTGACCAAAATTGCCATTTTTACAGAGTTTTGATTACTCAAAAGCTTCCATTTTTACCCCTTTGAGGCACAGAAATGACTTTAAAAACACTTATTTTAGTTGACAAAGTCATAATTCACATCCAACAGTCATTTACAGTCAAAAGATTAAATGTTAAAATTTCATCCATATTGACCATTTTGGGATCGTTCGACATGTCCGGAGTCATCGTTTTTCATCCGAAAATAGATTTTTTGGACTGTACCAAAAATGATTCAAAATGTCAATTGGATCGTGCCTCATGTTGAATAACCACTTTTTAAACCCTCACAGTGACCAAAATTGCCATTTTTACAGAGTTTTGCTTACTCAAAAGCTTCAATTTTGACCCATTTCAGGCACAGAAATGACTTTAAACACACTTATTTTAGTTGACAAAGTCATAATTCACATCCAACAGTCATTTACAATCAAAAGATTAAATGTTAAAATTTCATCCATATTGACCATTTTGGGATCGTTCGACATGTCCGGAGTCATCGTTTTTCATCCGAAAATTGATTTTTTGGACTGTACCAAAAATGATTCAAAATGTCA
The DNA here is from genome assembly GCF_964263255.1 of Lissotriton vulgaris. Classification (NCBI taxonomy): domain Eukaryota; kingdom Metazoa; phylum Chordata; class Amphibia; order Caudata; family Salamandridae; genus Lissotriton; species Lissotriton vulgaris. The sequence goes on from NW_028246629.1 coordinate 792,788, forward strand.
ATTGGATCGTGCCTCATGTTGAATAACCACTTTTTAAACCCTCACAGTGACCAAAATTGCCAATTTTACAGAGTTTTGCTTACTCAAAAGCTTCAATTTTGACCCGTTTCAGGCACAGAAATTACTTTAAACACACTTATTTTAGTTGACAAAGTCATTATTCACATCCAACAGTCATTTAGAGTAAAAAGATTAAATGTTAAAATTTCATCCATATTGACCATTTTGGGATCGTTCGACATGTCCGGAGTCATCGTTTTTCATCTGAAAATTGATTTTTTGGACTGTACCAAAAATGATTCAAAATGTCAATTGGATCGTGCCTCATGTTGAATAACCACTTTTTAAACCCTCACAGTGACCAAAATTGCCAATTTTACAGAGTTTTGCTTACTCAAAAGCTTCAATTTTGACCCGTTTCAGGCACAGAAATGACTTTAAACACACTTATTTTAGTTGACAAAGTCATTATTCACATCCAACAGTCACGTGGAGAGGTGTGGCTCACTGGTTAGAGGCGGCAGACCCAGAGGCTGAGAACGGCCCGGGACCAGGGTTCGATTCCCGACGCGGCAGGGTTGCGGACCAGGGTCAGCGGACAGATAATTCTCGCCTCGGTGCCCACTTTGGGCAGTGATCACACTCGGTAACTCTGGGCATTAAGCTTGCCTCATCTCTACAACGGCCCCCCACAGACGCCGGGGATGCCTGGCTTCACCTTGGAGATACCCAGCAAGGGACCATCTCACAGGGAAAGCCAGGACGGGTTCCCCAGCGGTCATTCGCGCCAGGATACTCCGGTAGTAATTGAGCGCGCTATAAAACACCTTACATTTACATTTACATTTACATTTACATTTAGAGTAAAAAGATTAAATGTTAAAATTTCATCCATATTGACCATTTTGGGATCGTTCGACATGTCCGGAGTCATCGTTTTTCATCTGAAAATTGATTTTTTGGACTGTACCAAAAATGATTCAAAATGTCAATTGGATCGTGCCTCATGTTGAATAACCACTTTTTAAACCCTCACAGTGACCAAAATTGCCATTTTTACAGAGTTTTGATTACTCAAAAGCTTCAATTTTGACCCATTTCAGGCACAGAAATGACTTTAAACACACTTATTTTAGTTGACAAAGTCATAATTCACATCCAACAGTCATTTACAGTCAAAAGATTAAATGTTAAAATGTCATCCATATTGACCATTTTGGGATCGCTCGACATGTCCGGAGTCATCGTTTTTCATCCGAAAATTGATTTTTTGGACTGTACCAAAAATGATTCAAAATGTCAATTGGATCGTGCCTCATGTTGAATAATCACTTTTTAAACCCTCACAGTGACCAAAATTGCCATTTTTACAGAGTTTTGCTTACTCAAAAGCTTCAATTTTGACCCATTTCAGGCACAGAAATGACTTTAAACACACTTATTTTAGTTGACAAAGTCATAATTCACATCCAACAGTCATTTACAGTCAAAAGATTAAATGTTAAAATTTCATCCATATTGACCATTTTGGGATCGTTCGACATGTCCGGAGTCATCATTTTTCATCCGAAAATTGATTTTTTGGACTGTACCAAAAATGATTCAAAATGTCAATTGGATCGTGCCTCATGTTGAATAACCACTTTTTAAACCCTCACAGTGACCAAAATTGCCATTTTTACAGAGTTTTGATTACTCAAAAGCTTCATTTTTTACCCCTTTGAGGCACAGAAATGACTTTAAACACACTTATTTTAGTTGACAAAGTCATAATTCACATCCAACAGTCATTTACAGTCAAAAGATTAAATGTTAAAATTTCATCCATATTGACCATTTTGGGATCGTTCGACATGTCCGGAGTCATCGTTTTTCATCCGAAAATTGATTTTTTGGACTGTACCAAAAATGATTCAAAATGTCAATTGGATCGTGCCTCATGTTGAATAACCACTTTTTAAACCCTCACAGTGACCAAAATTGCCATTTTTACAGAGTTTTGCTTACTCAAAAGCTTCAATTTTGACCCATTTCAGGCACAGAAATGACTTTAAACACACTTATTTTAGTTGACAAAGTCATAATTCACATCCAACAGTCATTTACAGTCAAAAGATTAAATGTTAAAATTTCATCCATATTGACCATTTTGGGATCGTTCGACATGTCCGGAGTCATCGTTTTTCATCCGAAAATTGATTTTTTGGACTGTACCAAAAATGATTCAAAATGTCAATGGGATCATGCCTCATGTTAAATAACCACTTTTTAAACCCTCACAGTGACCAAAATTGCCATTTTTACAGAGTTTTGATTACTCAAAAGCTTCAATTTTTACCCCTTTGAGGCACAGAAATGACTTTAAACACACTTATTTTAGTTGACAAAGCCATAATTCACATCCAACAGTCATTTAGAGTCAAAAGATTAAATGTTAAAATTTCATCATTATAGACCATTTTGGGAACGTTCGACAGGTCTGGAGTCATCGTTTTTCGTCTGAAAATTGATTTTTTGGACTGTACCAAAAATGATTCAAAATGTCAATTGGATCGTGCCTCATGTTGAATAACCACTTTTTAAACCCTCACAGTGACCAAAATTGCCATTTTTACAGAGTTTTGATTACTCAAAAGCTTCCATTTTTACCCCTTTGAGGCACAGAAATGACTTTAAAAACACTTATTTTAGTTGACAAAGTCATAATTCACATCCAACAGTCATTTACAGTCAAAAGATTAAATGTTAAAATTTCATCCATATTGACCATTTTGGGATCGTTCGACATGTCCGGAGTCATCGTTTTTCATCCGAAAATAGATTTTTTGGACTGTACCAAAAATGATTCAAAATGTCAATTGGATCGTGCCTCATGTTGAATAACCACTTTTTAAACCCTCACAGTGACCAAAATTGCCATTTTTACAGAGTTTTGCTTACTCAAAAGCTTCAATTTTGACCCATTTCAGGCACAGAAATGACTTTAAACACACTTATTTTAGTTGACAAAGTCATAATTCACATCCAACAGTCATTTACAATCAAAAGATTAAATGTTAAAATTTCATCCATATTGACCATTTTGGGATCGTTCGACATGTCCGGAGTCATCGTTTTTCATCCGAAAATTGATTTTTTGGACTGTACCAAAAATGATTCAAAATGTCAATTGGATCGTGCCTCATGTTGAATAACCACTTTTTAAACCCTCACAGTGACCAAAATTGCCATTTTTACAGAGTTTTGATTACTCAAAAGCTTCAATTTTTACCCCTTTGAGGCACAGAAATGACTTTAAACACACTTATTTTAGTTGACAAAGTCATAATTCACATCCAACAGTCATTTACAGTCAAAAGATTAAATGTTAAAATTTCATCCATATTGACCATTTTGGGATCGTTCGACATGTCCGGAGTCATCGTTTTTCATCCGAAAATTGATTTTTTGAACTGTACCAAAAAAGATTCAAAATGTCAATTGGATCGTGCCTCATGTTGAATAACCACTTTTTAAACCCTCACAGTGACCAAAATTGCCATTTTTACAGTTTTGCTTACTCAAAAGCTTCAATTTTGACCCATTTCAGGCACAGAAATGACTTTAAACACACTTATTTTAGTTGACAAAGTCATAATTCACATCCAACAGTCATTTACAGTCAAAAGATTAAATGTTAAAATTTCATCCATATTGACCATTTTGGGATCGTTCGACATGTCCGGAGTCATCGTTTTTCATCCGAAAATTGATTTTTTGGACTGTACCAAAAATGATTCAAAATGTCAATTGGATCGTGCCTCATGTTGAATAACCACTTTTTAAACCCTTACAGTGACCAAAATTGCCATTTTTACAGAGTTTTGATTACTCAAAAGCTTCATTTTTTACCCCTTTGAGGCACAGAAATGACTTTAAACACACTTATTTTAGTTGACAAAGTCATAATTCACATCCAACAGTCATTTACAGTCAAAAGATTAAATGTTAAAATTTCATCCATATTGACCATTTTGGGATCGTTCGACATGTCCGGAGTCATCGTTTTTCATCCGAAAATTGATTTTTTGAACTGTACCAAAAATGATTCATAATGTCAATTGGATCGTGCCTAATGTTGAATAACCACTTTTTAAACCCTCACAGTGACCAAAATTGCCAATTTTGCAGAGTTTTGCTTACTCAAAAGCTTCAATTTTGACCCGTTTCAGGCACATAAATGACTTTAAACACACTTATTTTAGTTGACAAAGTCATAATTCACATCCAACAGTCATTTAGAGTCAAAAGATTAAATGTTAAAATTTCATCATTATAGACCATTTTGGGAACGTTCGACAGGTCCGGAGTCATCGTTTTTCGTCTGAAAATTCACATCCAACAGTCATTTACAGTCAAAAGATTAAATGTTAAAATTTCATCCATATTGACCATTTTGGGATCGTTCGACATGTCCGGAGTCATTGTTTTTCATCCGAAAATTGATTTTTTGGACTGTACCAAAAATGATTCAAAATGTCAATTGGATCGTGCCTCATGTTGAATAACCACTTTTTAAACCCTCACAGTGACCAAAATTGCCAATTTTACAGAGTTTTGCTTACTCAAAAGCTTCAATTTTGACCCGTTTCAGGCACAGAAATTACTTTAAACACACTTATTTTAGTTGACAAAGTCATTATTCACATCCAACAGTCATTTAGAGTAAAAAGATTAAATGTTAAAATTTCATCCATATTGACCATTTTGGGATCGTTCGACATGTCCGGAGTCATCGTTTTTCATCTGAAAATTGATTTTTTGGACTGTACCAAAAATGATTCAAAATGTCAATTGGATCGTGCCTCATGTTGAATAACCACTTTTTAAACCCTCACAGTGACCAAAATTGCCAATTTTACAGAGTTTTGCTTACTCAAAAGCTTCAATTTTGACCCGTTTCAGGCACAGAAATGACTTTAAACACACTTATTTTAGTTGACAAAGTCATTATTCACATCCAACAGTCACGTGGAGAGGTGTGGCTCACTGGTTAGAGGCGGCAGACCCAGAGGCTGAGAACGGCCCGGGACCAGGGTTCGATTCCCGACGCGGCAGGGTTGCGGACCAGGGTCAGCGGACAGATAATTCTCGCCTCGGTGCCCACTTTGGGCAGTGATCACACTCGGTAACTCTGGGCATTAAGCTTGCCTCATCTCTACAACGGCCCCCCACAGACGCCGGGGATGCCTGGCTTCACCTTGGAGATACCCAGCAAGGGACCATCTCACAGGGAAAGCCAGGACGGGTTCCCCAGCGGTCATTCGCGCCAGGATACTCCGGTAGTAATTGAGCGCGCTATAAAACACCTTACATTTACATTTACATTTACATTTACATTTAGAGTAAAAAGATTAAATGTTAAAATTTCATCCATATTGACCATTTTGGGATCGTTCGACATGTCCGGAGTCATCGTTTTTCATCTGAAAATTGATTTTTTGGACTGTACCAAAAATGATTCAAAATGTCAATTGGATCGTGCCTCATGTTGAATAACCACTTTTTAAACCCTCACAGTGACCAAAATTGCCATTTTTACAGAGTTTTGATTACTCAAAAGCTTCAATTTTGACCCATTTCAGGCACAGAAATGACTTTAAACACACTTATTTTAGTTGACAAAGTCATAATTCACATCCAACAGTCATTTAGAGTCAAAAGATTAAATGTTAAAATGTCATCCATATTGACCATTTTGGGAACGTTCGACAGGTCCGGAGTCATCGTTTTTCGTCTGAAAATTGATTTTTTGGACTGTACCAAAAATGATTCAAAATGTCAATTGGATCGTGCCTCATGTTGAATAACCACTTTTTAAACCCTCACAGTGACCAAAATTGCCATTTTTACAGAGTTTTGATTACTCAAAAGCTTCAATTTTGACCCATTTCAGGCACAGAAATGACTTTAAACACACTTATTTTAGTTGACAAAGTCATAATTCACATCCAACAGTCATTTACAGTCAAAAGATTAAATGTTAAAATTTCATCCATATTGACCATTTTGGGATCGTTCGACATGTCCGGAGTCATCGTTTTTCATCCGGAAATTGATTTTTTGAACTGTACCAAAAATGATTCAAAATGTCAATTGGATCGTGCCTCATTTTGAATAACCACTTTTTAAACCCTCACAGTGACCAAAATTGCCAATTTTACAGAGTTTTGCTTACACAAAAGCTTCAATTTTGACCCGTTTCAGGCACAGAAATGACTTTAAACACACTTATTTTAGTTGACAAAGTCATAATTCACATCCAACAGTCATTTACAGTCAAAAGATTAAATGTTAAAATTTCATCCATATTGACCATTTTGGGATCGTTCGACATGTCCGGAGTCATCGTTTTTCATCCGAAAATCGATTTTTTGAACTGTACCAAAAATGATTCAAAATGTCAATTGGATCGTGCCTCATGTTGAATAACCACTTTTTAAACCCTCACAGTGACCAAAATTGCCATTTTTACAGAGTTTTGATTACTCAAAAGCTTCAATTTTGACCCATTTCAGGCACAGAAATGACTTTAAACACACTTATTTTAGTTGACAAAGTCATAATTCACATCCAACAGTCATTTAGAGTCAAAAGATTAAATGTTAAAATGTCATCCATATTGACCATTTTGGGAACGTTCGACAGGTCCGGAGTCATCGTTTTTCGTCTGAAAATTGATTTTTTGGACTGTACCAAAAATGATTCAAAATGTCAATTGGATCGTGCCTCATGTTGAATAACCACTTTTTAAACCGTCACAGTGACCAAAATTGCCATTTTTACAGAGTTTTGATTACTCAAAAGCTTCAATTCTTACCCCTTTGAGGCACAGAAATGACTTTAAACACACTTATTTTAGTTGACAAAGTCATAATTCACATCCAACAGTCATTTACAGTCAAAAGATTAAATGTTAAAATTTCATCCATATTGACCATTTTGGGATCGTTCGACAGGTCCGGAGTCATCGTTTTTCGTCTGAAAATTGATTTTTTGGACTGTACCAAAAATGATTCAAAATGTCAATTGGATCGTGCCTCATGTTGAATAACCACTTTTTAAACCCCCAGAGTGACCAAAATTGCCATTTTTACAGAGTTTTGCTTACTCAAAAGCTTCAATTTTGATCCGTTTTAGGCACAGAAATGACTTTAAACACACTTATTTTAGTTGACAAAGTCATAATTCACATCCAACAGTCATTTACAGTCAAAAGATTAAATGTTAAAATTTCATCCATATTGACCATTTTGGGATCGTTCGACATGTCCGGAGTCATCGTTTTTCATCCGAAAATTGATTTTTTGGACTGTACCAAAAATGATTCAAAATGTCAATTGGATCGTGCCTCATGTTGAATAACCACTTTTTAAACCCTCACAGTGACCAAAATTGCCATTTTTACAGAGTTTTGATTACTCAAAAGCTTCAATTTTGACCCATTTCAGGCACAGAAATGACTTTAAACACACTTATTTTAGTTGACAAAGTCATAATTCACATCCAACAGTCATTTACAGTCAAAAGATTAAATGTTAAAATTTCATCCATATTGACCATTTTGGGATCGTTCGACATGTCCGGAGTCATCGTTTTTCATCCGGAAATTGATTTTTTGAACTGTACCAAAAATGATTCAAAATGTCAATTGGATCGTGCCTCATTTTGAATAACCACTTTTTAAACCCTCACAGTGACCAAAATTGCCAATTTTACAGAGTTTTGCTTACACAAAAGCTTCAATTTTGACCCGTTTCAGGCACAGAAATGACTTTAAACACACTTATTTTAGTTGACAAAGTCATAATTCACATCCAACAGTCATTTACAGTCAAAAGATTAAATGTTAAAATTTCATCCATATTGACCATTTTGGGATCGTTCGACATGTCCGGAGTCATCGTTTTTCATCCGAAAATCGATTTTTTGAACTGTACCAAAAATGATTCAAAATGTCAATTGGATCGTGCCTCATGTTGAATAACCACTTTTTAAACCCTCACAGTGACCAAAATTGCCAATTTTACACAGTTTTGCTTCCTCAAAAGCTTCAATTTTGACCCATTTCAGGCACAGAAATGACTTTAAACACACTTATTTTAGTTGACAAAGCCATAATTCACATCCAACAGTCATTTAGAGTCAAAAGATTAAATGTTAAAATTTCATCATTATAGACCATTTTGGGAATGTTCGACAGGTCCGGAGTCATCGTTTTTCGTCTGAAAATTGATTTTTTGGACTGTACCAAAAATGATTCAAAATGTCAATTGGATCGTGCCTCATGTTGAATAACCACTTTTTAAACCCTCACAGTGACCAAAATTGCCATTTTTACAGAGTTTTGATTACTCAAAAGCTTCAATTTTTACCCCTTTGAGGCACAGAAATGACTTTAAACACACTTATTTTAGTTGACAAAGTCATAATTCACATCCAACAGTCATTTACAGTCAAAAGATTAAATGTTAAAATTTCATCCATATTGACCATTTTGGGATCGTTCGACATGTCCGCAGTCATTGTTTTTCATCCGAAAATTGATTTTTTGGACTGTACCAAAAATGATTCAAAATGTCAATTGGATCGTGCCTCATGTTGAATAACCACTTTTTAAACCCTCACAGTGACCAAAATTGCCATTTTTACAGAGTTTTGCTTACTCAAAAGCTTCAATTTTGACCCATTTCAGGCACAGAAATGACTTTAAACACACTTATTTTAGTTGACAAAGTCATAATTCACATCCAACAGTCATTTACAATCAAAAGATTAAATGTTAAAATTTCATCCATATTGACCATTTTGGGATCGTTCGACATGTCCGGAGTCATCGTTTTTCATCCGAAAATTGATTTTTTGGACTGTACCAAAAATGATTCAAAATGTCAATTGGATCGTGCCTCATGTTGAATAACCACTTTTTAAACCCTCACAGTGACCAAAATTGCCATTTTTACAGAGTTTTGATTACTCAAAAGCTTCAATTTTTACCCCTTTGAGGCACAGAAATGACTTTAAACACACTTATTTTAGTTGACAAAGTCATAATTCACATCCAACAGTCATTTACAGTCAAAAGATTAAATGTTAAAATTTCATCCATATTGACCATTTTGGGATCGTTCGACATGTCCGGAGTCATCGTTTTTCATCCGAAAATTGATTTTTTGAACTGTACCAAAAAAGATTCAAAATGTCAATTGGATCGTGCCTCATGTTGAATAACCACTTTTTAAACCCTCACAGTGACCAAAATTGCCAATTTTACAGAGTTTTGCTTACTCAAAAGCTTCAATTTTGACCCATTCCAGGCACAGAAATGACTTTAAACACACTTATTTTAGTTGACAAAGTCATAATTCACATCCAACAGTCATTTAGAGTCAAAAGATTAAATGTTAAAATTTCATCATTATAGACCATTTTGGGAACGTTCGACAGGTCCGGAGTCATCGTTTTTCGTCTGAAAATTGATTTTTTGGACTGTACCAAAAATGATTCAAAATGTCAATTGGATCGTGCCTCATGTTGAATAACCACTTTTTAAACCGTCACAGTGACCAAAATTGCCATTTTTACAGAGTTTTGATTACTCAAAAGCTTCAATTCTTACCCCTTTGAGGCACAGAAATGACTTTAAACACACTTATTTTAGTTGACAAAGTCATAATTCACATCCAACAGTCATTTACAGTCAAAAGATTAAATGTTAAAATTTCATCCATATTGACCATTTTGGGATCGTTCGACAGGTCCGGAGTCATCGTTTTTCGTCTGAAAATTGATTTTTTGGACTGTACCAAAAATGATTCAAAATGTCAATTGGATCGTGCCTCATGTTGAATAACCACTTTTTAAACCCTCAGAGTGACCAAAATTGCCATTTTTACAGAGTTTTGCTTACTCAAAAGCTTCAATTTTGATCCGTTTTAGGCACAGAAATGACTTTAAACACACTTATTTTAGTTGACAAAGTCATAATTCACATCTAACAGTCATTTACAGTCAAAAGATTAAATGTTAAAATTTCATCCATATTGACCATTTTGGGATCGTTCGACATGTCCGGAGTCATCGTTTTTCATCCGAAAATTGATTTTTTGGACTGTACCAAAAATGATTCAAAATGTCAATTGGATCGTGCCTCATGTTGAATAACCACTTTTTAAACCCTCACAGTGACCAAAATTGCCATTTTTACAGAGTTTTGATTACTCAAAAGCTTCAATTTTGACCCATTTCAGGCACAGAAATGACTTTAAACACACTTATTTTAGTTGACAAAGTCATAATTCACATCCAACAGTCATTTACAGTCAAAAGATTAAATGTTAAAATTTCATCCATATTGACCATTTTGGGATCGTTCGACATGTCCGGAGTCATCGTTTTTCATCCGGAAATTGATTTTTTGAACTGTACCAAAAATGATTCAAAATGTCAATTGGATCGTGCCTCATTTTGAATAACCACTTTTTAAACCCTCACAGTGACCAAAATTGCCAATTTTACAGAGTTTTGCTTACACAAAAGCTTCAATTTTGACCCGTTTCAGACACAGAAATGACTTTAAACACACTTATTTTAGTTGACAAAGTCATAATTCACATCCAACAGTCATTTACAGTCAAAAGATTAAATGTTAAAATTTCATCCATATTGACCATTTTGGGATCGTTCGACATGTCCGGAGTCATCGTTTTTCATCCGAAAATCGATTTTTTGAACTGTACCAAAAATGATTCAAAATGTCAATTGGATCGTGCCTCATGTTGAATAACCACTTTTTAAACCCTCACAGTGACCAAAATTGCCAATTTTACACAGTTTTGCTTCCTCAAAAGCTTCAATTTTGACCCATTTCAGGCACAGAAATGACTTTAAACACACTTATTTTAGTTGACAAAGCCATAATTCACATCCAACAGTCATTTAGAGTCAAAAGATTAAATGTTAAAATTTCATCATTATAGACCATTTTGGGAATGTTCGACAGGTCCGGAGTCATCGTTTTTCGTCTGAAAATTGATTTTTTGGACTGTACCAAAAATGATTCAAAATGTCAATTGGATCGTGCCTCATGTTGAATAACCACTTTTTAAACCCTCACAGTGACCAAAATTGCCATTTTTACAGAGTTTTGATTACTCAAAAGCTTCAATTTTTACCCCTTTGAGGCACAGAAATGACTTTAAACACACTTATTTTAGTTGACAAAGTCATAATTCACATCCAACAGTCATTTACAGTCAAAAGATTAAATGTTAAAATTTCATCCATATTGACCATTTTGGGATCGTTCGACATGTCCGGAGTCATTGTTTTTCATCCGAAAATTGATTTTTTGGACTGTACCAAAAATGATTCAAAATGTCAATTGGATCGTGCCTCATGTTGAATAACCACTTTTTAAACCCTCACAGTGACCAAAATTGCCATTTTTACAGAGTTTTGATTACTCAAAAGCTTCCATTTTTACCCCTTTGAGGCACAGAAATGACTTTAAAAACACTTATTTTAGTTGACAAAGTCATAATTCACATCCAACAGTCATTTACAGTCAAAAGATTAAATGTTAAAATTTCATCCATATTGACCATTTTGGGATCGTTCGACATGTCCGGAGTCATCGTTTTTCATCCGAAAATAGATTTTTTGGACTGTACCAAAAATGATTCAAAATGTCAATTGGATCGTGCCTCATGTTGAATAACCACTTTTTAAACCCTCACAGTGACCAAAATTGCCATTTTTACAGAGTTTTGCTTACTCAAAAGCTTCAATTTTGACCCATTTCAGGCACAGAAATGACTTTAAACACACTTATTTTAGTTGACAAAGTCATAATTCACATCCAACAGTCATTTACAATCAAAAGATTAAATGTTAAAATTTCATCCATATTGACCATTTTGGGATCGTTCGACATGTCCGGAGTCATCGTTTTTCATCCGAAAATTGATTTTTTGGACTGTACCAAAAATGATTCAAAATGTCAATTGGATCGTGCCTCATGTTGAATAACCACTTTTTAAACCCTCACAGTGACCAAAATTGCCATTTTTACAGAGTTTTGATTACTCAAAAGCTTCAATTTTTACCCCTTTGAGGCACAGAAATGACTTTAAACACACTTATTTTAGTTGACAAAGTCATAATTCACATCCAACAGTCATTTACAGTCAAAAGATTAAATGTTAAAATTTCATCCATATTGACCATTTTGGGATCGTTCGACATGTCCGGAGTCATCGTTTTTCATCCGAAAATTGATTTTTTGAACTGTACCAAAAAAGATTCAAAATGTCAATTGGATCGTGCCTCATGTTGAATAACCACTTTTTAAACCCTCACAGTGACCAAAATTGCCAATTTTACAGAGTTTTGCTTACTCAAAAGCTTCAATTTTGACCCATTCCAGGCACAGAAATGACTTTAAACACACTTATTTTAGTTGACAAAGTCATAATTCACATCCAACAGTCATTTAGAGTCAAAAGATTAAATGTTAAAATTTCATCATTATAGACCATTTTGGGAACGTTCGACAGGTCCGGAGTCATCGTTTTTCGTCTGAAAATTGATTTTTTGGACTGTACCAAAAATGATTCAAAATGTCAATTGGATCGTGCCTCATGTTGAATAACCACTTTTTAAACCGTCACAGTGACCAAAATTGCCATTTTTACAGAGTTTTGATTACTCAAAAGCTTCAATTCTTACCCCTTTGAGGCACAGAAATGACTTTAAACACACTTATTTTAGTTGACAAAGTCATAATTCACATCCAACAGTCATTTACAGTCAAAAGATTAAATGTTAAAATTTCATCCATATTGACCATTTTGGGATCGTTCGACAGGTCCGGAGTCATCGTTTTTCGTCTGAAAATTGATTTTTTGGACTGTACCAAAAATGATTCAAAATGTCAATTGGATCGTGCCTCATGTTGAATAACCACTTTTTAAACCCTCAGAGTGACCAAAATTGCCATTTTTACAGAGTTTTGCTTACTCAAAAGCTTCAATTTTGATCCGTTTTAGGCACAGAAATGACTTTAAACACACTTATTTTAGTTGACAAAGTCATAATTCACATCCAACAGTCATTTACAGTCAAAAGATTAAATGTTAAAATTTCATCCATATTGACCATTTTGGGATCGTTCGACATGTCCGGAGTCATCGTTTTTCATCCGAAAATTGATTTTTTGGACTGTACCAAAAATGATTCAAAATGTCAATTGGATCGTGCCTCATGTTGAATAACCACTTTTTAAACCCTCACAGTGACCAAAATTGCCATTTTTACAGAGTTTTGATTACTCAAAAGCTTCAATTTTGACCCATTTCAGGCACAGAAATGACTTTAAACACACTTATTTTAGTTGACAAAGTCATAATTCACATCCAACAGTCATTTACAGTCAAAAGATTAAATGTTAAAATTTCATCCATATTGACCATTTTGGGATCGTTCGACATGTCCGGAGTCATCGTTTTTCATCCGGAAATTGATTTTTTGAACTGTACCAAAAATGATTCAAAATGTCAATTGGATCGTGCCTCATTTTGAATAACCACTTTTTAAACCCTCACAGTGACCAAAATTGCCAATTTTACAGAGTTTTGCTTACACAAAAGCTTCAATTTTGACCCGTTTCAGGCACAGAAATGACTTTAAACACACTTATTTTAGTTGACAAAGTCATAATTCACATCCAACAGTCATTTACAGTCAAAAGATTAAATGTTAAAATTTCATCCATATTGACCATTTTGGGATCGTTCGACATGTCCGGAGTCATCGTTTTTCATCCGAAAATCGATTTTTTGAACTGTACCAAAAATGATTCAAAATGTCAATTGGATCGTGCCTCATGTTGAATAACCACTTTTTAAACCCTCACAGTGACCAAAATTGCCAATTTTACACAGTTTTGCTTCCTCAAAAGCTTCAATTTTGACCCATTTCAGGCACAGAAATGACTTTAAACACACTTATTTTAGTTGACAAAGCCATAATTCACATCCAACAGTCATTTAGAGTCAAAAGATTAAATGTTAAAATTTCATCATTATAGACCATTTTGGGAATGTTCGACAGGTCCGGAGTCATCGTTTTTCGTCTGAAAATTGATTTTTTGGACTGTACCAAAAATGATTCAAAATGTCAATTGGATCGTGCCTCATGTTGAATAACCACTTTTTAAACCCTCACAGTGACCAAAATTGCCATTTTTACAGAGTTTTGATTACTCAAAAGCTTCAATTTTTACCCCTTTGAGGCACAGAAATGACTTTAAACACACTTATTTTAGTTGACAAAGTCATAATTCACATCCAACAGTCATTTACAGTCAAAAGATTAAATGTTAAAATTTCATCCATATTGACCATTTTGGGATCGTTCGACATGTCCGGAGTCATTGTTTTTCATCCGAAAATTGATTTTTTGGACTGTACCAAAAATGATTCAAAATGTCAATTGGATCGTGCCTCATGTTGAATAACCACTTTTTAAACCCTCACAGTGACCAAAATTGCCATTTTTACAGAGTTTTGATTACTCAAAAGCTTCCATTTTTACCCCTTTGAGGCACAGAAATGACTTTAAAAACACTTATTTTAGTTGACAAAGTCATAATTCACATCCAACAGTCATTTACAGTCAAAAGATTAAATGTTAAAATTTCATCCATATTGACCATTTTGGGATCGTTCGACATGTCCGGAGTCATCGTTTTTCATCCGAAAATAGATTTTTTGGACTGTACCAAAAATGATTCAAAATGTCAATTGGATCGTGCCTCATGTTGAATAACCACTTTTTAAACCCTCACAGTGACCAAAATTGCCATTTTTACAGAGTTTTGCTTACTCAAAAGCTTCAATTTTGACCCATTTCAGGCACAGAAATGACTTTAAACACACTTATTTTAGTTGACAAAGTCATAATTCACATCCAACAGTCATTTACAATCAAAAGATTAAATGTTAAAATTTCATCCATATTGACCATTTTGGGATCGTTCGACATGTCCGGAGTCATCGTTTTTCATCCGAAAATTGATTTTTTGAACTGTACCAAAAAAGATTCAAAATGTCAATTGGATCGTGCCTCATGTTGAATAACCACTTTTTAAACCCTCACAGTGACCAAAATTGCCAATTTTACAGAGTTTTGCTTACTCAAAAGCTTCAATTTTGACCCATTCCAGGCACAGAAATGACTTTAAACACACTTATTTTAGTTGACAAAGTCATAATTCACATCCAACAGTCATTTAGAGTCAAAAGATTAAATGTTAAAATTTCATCATTATAGACCATTTTGGGAACGTTCGACAGGTCCGGAGTCATCGTTTTTCGTCTGAAAATTGATTTTTTGGACTGTACCAAAAATGATTCAAAATGTCAATTGGATCGTGCCTCATGTTGAATAACCACTTTTTAAACCCTCACAGTGACCAAAATTGCCATTTTTACAGAGTTTTGATTACTCAAAAGCTTCAATTCTTACCCCTTTGAGGCACAGAAATGACTTTAAACACACTTATTTTAGTTGACAAAGTCATAATTCACATCCAACAGTCATTTACAGTCAAAAGATTAAATGTTAAAATTTCATCCATATTGACCATTTTGGGATCGTTCGACAGGTCCGGAGTCATCGTTTTTCGTCTGAAAATTGATTTTTTGGACTGTACCAAAAATGATTCAAAATGTCAATTAGATCGTGCCTCATGTTGAATAACCACTTTTTAAACCCTCAGAGTGACCAAAATTGCCATTTTTACAGAGTTTTGCTTACTCAAAAGCTTCAATTTTGATCCGTTTTAGGCACAGAAATGACTTTAAACACACTTATTTTAGTTGACAAAGTCATAATTCACATCCAACAGTCATTTACAGTCAAAAGATTAAATGTTAAAATTTCATCCATATTGACCATTTTGGGATCGTTCGACATGTCCGGAGTCATCGTTTTTCATCCGAAAATTGATTTTTTGGACTGTACCAAAAATGATTCAAAATGTCAATTGGATCATGCCTCATGTTGAATAACCACTTTTTAAACCCTCACAGTGACCAAAATTGCCATTTTTACAGAGTTTTGCTTACTCAAAAGCTTCAATTTTGACCCATTTCAGGCACAGAAATGACTTTAAACACACTTATTTTAGTTGACAAAGTCATAATTCACATCCAACAGTCATTTACAGTCAAAAGATTAAATGTTAAAATTTCATCCATATTGACCATTTTGGGATCGTTCAACATGTCCGGAGTCATCGTTTTTCATCCGAAAATTGATTTTTTGGACTGTACCAAAAATGATTCAAAATGTCAATTGGATCATGCCTCATGTTGAATAACCACTTTTTAAACCCTCACAGTGACCAAAATTGCCATTTTTACAGAGTTTTGATTACTCAAAAGCTTCAATTTTTACCCCTTTGAGGCACAGAAATGACTTTAAACACACTTATTTTAGTTGACAAAGTCATAATTCACATCCAACAGTCATTTACAGTCAAAAGATTAAATGTTAAAATTTCATCCATATTGACCATTTTGGTATCGTTCGACACGTCCGGAGTCATCGTTTTTCATCCGAAAATTGATTTTTTGAACTGTACCAAAAATGATTCAAAATATCAATTGGATCGTGCCTCATGTTGAATAACCACTTTTTAAACCCTCACAGTGACCAAAATTGCCAATTTTACACAGTTTTGCTTACTCAAAAGCTTCAATTTTGACCCATTTCAGGCACAGAAATGACTTTAAACACACTTATTTTAGTTGACAAAGCCATAATTCACATCCAACAGTCATTTAGAGTCAAAAGATTAAATGTTAAAATTTCATCATTATAGACCATTTTGGGAACGTTCGACAGGTCCGGAGTCATCGTTTTTCGTCTGAAAATTGATTTTTTGGACTGTACCAAAAATGATTCAAAATGTCAATTGGATCGTGCCTCATGTTGAATAACCACTTTTTAAACCCTCAGAGTGACCAAAATTGCCATTTTTACAGAGTTTTGATGACTCAAAAGCTTCAATTTTTACCCCTTTGAGGCACAGAAATGACTTTAAACACACTTATTTTAGTTGACAATGTCATAATTCACATCCAACAGTCATTTACAGTCAAAAGATTAAATGTTAAAATTTCATCCATATTGACCATTTTGGGATCGTTCGACATGTCCGGAGTCATCGTTTTTCATCCGAAAATTGATTTTTTGGACTGTACCAAAAATGATTCAAAATGTCAATTGGATCGTGCCTCATGTTGAATAACCACTTTTTAAACCCTCACAGTGACCAAAATTGCCAATTTTACAGAGTTTTGCTTACTCAAAAGCTTCAATTTTGAACTATTTCAGGCACAGAAATGACTTTAAACACACTTATTTTAGTTGACAAAGTCATAATTCACATCCAACAGTCATTTAGAGTCAAAAGATTAAATGTTAAAATTTCATCATTATAGACCATTTTGGGAACGTTCGACAGGTCCGGAGTCATCATTTTTTGTCTGAAAGCTGATTTTTTGGACTGTACCAAAAATGATTCAAAATGTCAATTGGATCGTGCCTCATGTTGAATAACCACTTTTTAAACCCTCACAGTGACCAAAATTGCCATTTTTACAGAGTTTTGATTACTCAAAAGCTTCAATTTTTACCCCTTTGAGGCACAGAAATGACTTTAAACACACTTATTTTAGTTGACAAAGTCATAATTCACATCCAACAGTCATTTACAGTCAAAAGATTAAATGTTAAAATTTCATCCATATTGACCATTTTGGGATCGTTCGACATGTCCGGAGTCATCGTTTTTTATCCGAAAATTGATTTTTTGGACTGTACCAAAAATGATTCAAAATGTCAATTGAATCGTGCCTCATGTTGAATAACCACTTTTTAAACCCTCACAGTGACCAAAATTGCCATTTTTACAGAGTTTTGATTACTCAAAAGCTTCAATTTTTACCCCTTTGAGGCACAGAAATGACTTTAAACACACTTATTTTAGTTGACAAAGTCATAATTCAAATCCAACAGTCATTTACAGTCAAAAGATTAAATGTTAAAATTTCATCCATATTGACCATTTTGGGATTGTTCGACATGTCCGGAGTCATCGTTTTTCATCCGAAAATTGATTTTTTGGACTGTACCAAAAATGATTCAAAATGTCAATTGGATCATGCCTCGTGTTGAATAACCACTTTTTAAACCCTCACAGTGACCAAAATTGCCAATTTTACAGACTTTTGCTTACTCAAAAGCTTCAATTTTGACCCATTTCAGGCACAGAAATGACTTTAAACACACTTATTTTAGTTGACAAAGTCATAATTCACATCCAACAGTCATTTACAGTCAAAAGATTAAATGTTAAAATTTCATCCATATTGACCATTTTGGGATCGTTCGACATGTCCGGAGTCATCGTTTTTCATCCGAAAATTGATTTTTTGGACTGTACCAAAAATGATTCAAAATGTCAATTGGATCATGCCTCATGTTGAATAACCACTTTTTAAACCCTCACAGTGACCAAAATTGCCATTTTTACAGAGTTTTGCTTACTCAAAAGCTTCAATTTTGACCCATTTCAGGCACAGAAATGACTTTAAACACACTTATTTTAGTTGACAAAGTCATAATTCACATCCAACAGTCATTTACAGTCAAAAGAATAAATGTTAAAATTTCATCCATATTGACCATTTTGGGATCGTTCGACATGTCCGGAGTCATCGTTTTTCATCCGAAAATTGATTTTTTGGACTGTACCAAAAATGATTCAAAATGTCAATTGGATCATGCCTCATGTTGAATAACCACTTTTTAAACCCTCACAGTGACCAAAATTGCCATTTTTACAGAGTTTTGATTACTCAAAAGCTTCAATTTTTACCCCTTTGAGGCACAGAAATGACTTTAAACACACTTATTTTAGTTGACAAAGTCATAATTCACATCCAACAGTCATTTACAGTCGAAAGATTAAATGTTAAAATTTCATCCATATTGACCATTTTGGTATCGTTCGACATGTCCGGAGTCATCGTTTTTCATCCGAAAATTGATTTTTTGAACTGTACCAAAAATGATTCAAAATGTCAATTGGATCGTGCCTCATGTTGAATAACCACTTTTTAAACCCTCACAGTGACCAAAATTGCCAATTTTACACAGTTTTGCTTACTCAAAAGCTTCAATTTTGACCCATTTCAGGCACAGAAATGACTTTAAACACACTTATTTTAGTTGACAAAGCCATAATTCACATCCAACAGTCATTTAGAGTCAAAAGATTAAATGTTAAAATTTCATCATTATAGACCATTTTGGGGACGTTCGACAGGTCCGGAGTCATCGTTTTTCGTCTGAAAATTGATTTTTTGGACTGTACCAAAAATGATTCAAAATGTCAATTGGATCATGCCTCATGTTGAATAACTACTTTTTAAACCCTCAGAGTGACCAAAATTGCCATTTTTACAGAGTTTTGATTACTCAAAAGCTTCAATTTTTACCCCTTTGAGGCACAGAAATGACTTTAAACACACTTATTTTAGTTGACAATGTCATAATTCTCATCCAACAGTCATTTACAGTCAAAAGATTAAATGTTAAAATTTCATCCATATTGACCATTTTGGGATCGTTCGACATGTCCGGAGTCATCGTTTTTCATCCGAAAATTGATTTTTTGGACTGTACCAAAAATGATTCAAAATGTCAATTGGATCGTGCCTCATGTTGAATAACCACTTTTTAAACCCTCACAGTGACCAAAATTGCCAATTTTACAGAGTTTTGCTTACTCAAAAGCTTCAATTTTGACCCATTTCAGGCACAGAAATGACTTTAAACACACTTATTTTAGTTGACAAAGTAATAATTCACATCCAACAGTCATTTAGAGTCAAAAGATTAAATGTTAAAATTTCATCATTATAGACCATTTTGGGAACGTTCGACAGGTCCGGAGTCATCGTTTTTTGTCTGAAAATTGTTTTTTTGGACTGTACCAAAAATGATTCAAAATGTCAATTGGATCGTGCCTCATGTTGAATAACCACTTTTTAAACCCTCACAGTGACCAAAATTGCCATTTTTACAGAGTTTTGATTACTCAAAAGCTTCAATTTTTACCCCTTTGAGGCACAGAAATGACTTTAAACACACTTATTTTAGTTGACAAAGTCATAATTCACATCCAACAGTCATTTACAGTCAAAAGATTAAATGTTAAAATTTCATCCATATTGACCATTTTGGGATCGTTCGACATGTCCGGAGTCATCGTTTTTCATCCGAAAATTGATTTTTTGGACTGTACCAAAAATGATTCAAAATGTCAATTGGATCGTGCCTCATGTTGAATAACCACTTTTTAAACCCTCACAGTGACCAAAATTGCCATTTTTACAGAGTTTTGATTACTCAAAAGCTTCAATTTTTACCCCTTTGAGGCACAGAAATGACTTTAAACACACTTATTCTAGTTGACAAAGTCATAATTCACATCCAACAGTCATTTAGAGTCAAAAGATTAAATGTTAAAATTTCATCATTAAAGACCATTTTGGGAACGTTCGACAGGTCCAGAGTCATCGTTTTTCGTCTGAAAATTGATTTTTTGGACTGTACCAAAAATGATTCAAAATGTCAATTGGATCGTGCCTCATGTTGAATAACCACTTTTTAAACCCTCACAGTGACCAAAATTGCCATTTTTACAGAGATTTGATTACTCAAAAGCTTCAATTTTGACCCATTTCAGGCACAGAAATGACTTTAAACACACTTATTTTAGTTGACAAAGTCACAATTCACATCCAACAGTCATTTACAGTCAAAAGATTAAATGTTAAAATTTCATCCATATTGACCGTTTTGGGATCGTTCGACATGTCCGGAGTCATCGTTTTTCATCCGAAAATTGATTTTTTGGACTGTACCAAAAATGATTCAAAATGTCAATTGGATCGTGCTTCATGTTGAATAACCACTTTTTAAACCCTCACAGTGACCAAAATTGCCAATTTTACAGAGTTTTGCTTACTCAAAAGCTTCAATTTTGACCCGTTTCAGGCACAGAAATGACTTTAAACACACTTATTTTAGTTGACAAAGTCATTATTCACATCCAACAGTCATTTAGAGTCAAAAGATTAAATGTTAAAATTTCATCCATATTGACCATTTTGGGATCGTTCGACATGTCCGGAGTCATCGTTTTTCATCCGAAAATTGATTTTTTGGACTGTACCAAAAATGATTCAAAATGTCAATTGGATCGTGCCTCATGTTGAATAACCACTTTTTAAACCCTCACAGTGACCAAAATTGCCATTTTTACAGAGTTTTGCTTACTCAAAAGCTTCAATTTTGACCCATTTCAGGCATAGAAATGACTTTAAACACACTTATTTTAGTTGACAAAGTCATAATTCACATCCAACAGTCATTTACAGTCAAAAGATTAAATGTTAAAATTTCATCCATATTGACCATTTTGGGATCGTTCGACATGTCCGGAGTCATCGTTTTTCATCCGAAAATCGATTTTTTGAACTGTACCAAAAATGATTCAAAATGTCAATTGGATCGTGCCTCATGTTGAATAACCACTTTTTAAACCCTCACAGTGACCAAAATTGCCAATTTTACACAGTTTTGCTTCCTCAAAAGCTTCAATTTTGACCCATTTCAGGCACAGAAATGACTTTAAACACACTTATTTTAGTTGACAAAGCCATAATTCACATCCAACAGTCATTTAGAGTCAAAAGATTAAATGTTAAAATTTCATCATTATAGACCATTTTGGGAACGTTCGACAGGTCCGGAGTCATCGTTTTTCGTCTGAAAATTGATTTTTTGGACTGTACCAAAAATGATTCAAAATGTCAATTGGATCGTGCCTCATGTTGAATAACCACTTTTTAAACCCTCAGAGTGACCAAAATTGCCATTTTTACAGAGTTTTGCTTACTCAAAAGCTTCAATTTTGACCCATTTCAGGCACAGAAATGACTTTAAACACACTTATTTTAGTTGACAAAGTCATAATTCACATCCAACAGTCATTTACAGTCAAAAGATTAAATGTTAAAATTTCATCCATATTGACCATTTTGGGATCGTTCGACATGTCCGGAGTCATCGTTTTTCATCCGAAAATTGATTTTTTGGACTGTACCAAAAATGATTCAAAATGTCAATTGGATCATGCCTCATGTTGAATAACCACTTTTTAAACCCTCACAGTGACCAAAATTGCCATTTTTACAGAGTTTTGCTTACTCAAAAGCTTCAATTTTGACCCATTTCAGGCACAGAAATGACTTTAAACACACTTATTTTAGTTGACAAAGTCATAATTCACATCCAACAGTCATTTACAGTCAAAAGAATAAATGTTAAAATTTCATCCATATTGACCATTTTGGGATCGTTCGACATGTCCGGAGTCATCGTTTTTCATCCGAAAATTGATTTTTTGGACTGTACCAAAAATGATTCAAAATGTCAATTGGATCATGCCTCATGTTGAATAACCACTTTTTAAACCCTCACAGTGACCAAAATTGCCATTTTTACAGAGTTTTGATTACTCAAAAGCTTCAATTTTTACCCCTTTGAGGCACAGAAATGACTTTAAACACACTTATTTTAGTTGACAAAGTCATAATTCACATCCAACAGTCATTTACAGTCGAAAGATTAAATGTTAAAATTTCATCCATATTGACCATTTTGGTATCGTTCGACATGTCCGGAGTCATCGTTTTTCATCCGAAAATTGATTTTTTGAACTGTACCAAAAATGATTCAAAATGTCAATTGGATCGTGCCTCATGTTGAATAACCACTTTTTAAACCCTCACAGTGACCAAAATTGCCAATTTTACACAGTTTTGCTTACTCAAAAGCTTCAATTTTGACCCATTTCAGGCACAGAAATGACTTTAAACACACTTATTTTAGTTGACAAAGCCATAATTCACATCCAACAGTCATTTAGAGTCAAAAGATTAAATGTTAAAATTTCATCATTATAGACCATTTTGGGGACGTTCGACAGGTCCGGAGTCATCGTTTTTCGTCTGAAAATTGATTTTTTGGACTGTACCAAAAATGATTCAAAATGTCAATTGGATCATGCCTCATGTTGAATAACTACTTTTTAAACCCTCAGAGTGACCAAAATTGCCATTTTTACAGAGTTTTGATTACTCAAAAGCTTCAATTTTTACCCCTTTGAGGCACAGAAATGACTTTAAACACACTTATTTTAGTTGACAATGTCATAATTCTCATCCAACAGTCATTTACAGTCAAAAGATTAAATGTTAAAATTTCATCCATATTGACCATTTTGGGATCGTTCGACATGTCCGGAGTCATCGTTTTTCATCCGAAAATTGATTTTTTGGACTGTACCAAAAATGATTCAAAATGTCAATTGGATCGTGCCTCATGTTGAATAACCACTTTTTAAACCCTCACAGTGACCAAAATTGCCAATTTTACAGAGTTTTGCTTACTCAAAAGCTTCAATTTTGACCCATTTCAGGCACAGAAATGACTTTAAACACACTTATTTTAGTTGACAAAGTAATAATTCACATCCAACAGTCATTTAGAGTCAAAAGATTAAATGTTAAAATTTCATCATTATAGACCATTTTGGGAACGTTCGACAGGTCCGGAGTCATCGTTTTTTGTCTGAAAATTGTTTTTTTGGACTGTACCAAAAATGATTCAAAATGTCAATTGGATCGTGCCTCATGTTGAATAACCACTTTTTAAACCCTCACAGTGACCAAAATTGCCATTTTTACAGAGTTTTGATTACTCAAAAGCTTCAATTTTTACCCCTTTGAGGCACAGAAATGACTTTAAACACACTTATTTTAGTTGACAAAGTCATAATTCACATCCAACAGTCATTTACAGTCAAAAGATTAAATGTTAAAATTTCATCCATATTGACCATTTTGGGATCGTTCGACATGTCCGGAGTCATCGTTTTTCATCCGAAAATTGATTTTTTGGACTGTACCAAAAATGATTCAAAATGTCAATTGGATCGTGCCTCATGTTGAATAACCACTTTTTAAACCCTCACAGTGACCAAAATTGCCATTTTTACAGAGTTTTGATTACTCAAAAGCTTCAATTTTTACCCCTTTGAGGCACAGAAATGACTTTAAACACACTTATTCTAGTTGACAAAGTCATAATTCACATCCAACAGTCATTTAGAGTCAAAAGATTAAATGTTAAAATTTCATCATTAAAGACCATTTTGGGAACGTTCGACAGGTCCAGAGTCATCGTTTTTCGTCTGAAAATTGATTTTTTGGACTGTACCAAAAATGATTCAAAATGTCAATTGGATCGTGCCTCATGTTGAATAACCACTTTTTAAACCCTCACAGTGACCAAAATTGCCATTTTTACAGAGATTTGATTACTCAAAAGCTTCAATTTTGACCCATTTCAGGCACAGAAATGACTTTAAACACACTTATTTTAGTTGACAAAGTCACAATTCACATCCAACAGTCATTTACAGTCAAAAGATTAAATGTTAAAATTTCATCCATATTGACCGTTTTGGGATCGTTCGACATGTCCGGAGTCATCGTTTTTCATCCGAAAATTGATTTTTTGGACTGTACCAAAAATGATTCAAAATGTCAATTGGATCGTGCTTCATGTTGAATAACCACTTTTTAAACCCTCACAGTGACCAAAATTGCCAATTTTACACAGTTTTGCTTACTCAAAAGCTTCAATTTTGACCCATTTCAGGCACAGAAATGACTTTAAACACACTTATTTTAGTTGACAAAGCCATAATTCACATCCAACAGTCATTTAGAGTCAAAAGATTAAATGTTAAAATTTCATCATTATAGACCATTTTGGGGACGTTCGACAGGTCCGGAGTCATCGTTTTTCGTCTGAAAATTGATTTTTTGGACTGTACCAAAAATGATTCAAAATGTCAATTGGATCATGCCTCATGTTGAATAACTACTTTTTAAACCCTCAGAGTGACCAAAATTGCCATTTTTACAGAGTTTTGATTACTCAAAAGCTTCAATTTTTACCCCTTTGAGGCACAGAAATGACTTTAAACACACTTATTTTAGTTGACAATGTCATAATTCTCATCCAACAGTCATTTACAGTCAAAAGATTAAATGTTAAAATTTCATCCATATTGACCATTTTGGGATCGTTCGACATGTCCGGAGTCATCGTTTTTCATCCGAAAATTGATTTTTTGGACTGTACCAAAAATGATTCAAAATGTCAATTGGATCGTGCCTCATGTTGAATAACCACTTTTTAAACCCTCACAGTGACCAAAATTGCCAATTTTACAGAGTTTTGCTTACTCAAAAGCTTCAATTTTGACCCATTTCAGGCACAGAAATGACTTTAAACACACTTATTTTAGTTGACAAAGTAATAATTCACATCCAACAGTCATTTAGAGTCAAAAGATTAAATGTTAAAATTTCATCATTATAGACCATTTTGGGAACGTTCGACAGGTCCGGAGTCATCGTTTTTTGTCTGAAAATTGTTTTTTTGGACTGTACCAAAAATGATTCAAAATGTCAATTGGATCGTGCCTCATGTTGAATAACCACTTTTTAAACCCTCACAGTGACCAAAATTGCCATTTTTACAGAGTTTTGATTACTCAAAAGCTTCAATTTTTACCCCTTTGAGGCACAGAAATGACTTTAAACACACTTATTTTAGTTGACAAAGTCATAATTCACATCCAACAGTCATTTACAGTCAAAAGATTAAATGTTAAAATTTCATCCATATTGACCATTTTGGGATCGTTCGACATGTCCGGAGTCATCGTTTTTCATCCGAAAATTGATTTTTTGGACTGTACCAAAAATGATTCAAAATGTCAATTGGATCGTGCCTCATGTTGAATAACCACTTT
The DNA here is from genome assembly GCF_964263255.1 of Lissotriton vulgaris. Classification (NCBI taxonomy): domain Eukaryota; kingdom Metazoa; phylum Chordata; class Amphibia; order Caudata; family Salamandridae; genus Lissotriton; species Lissotriton vulgaris. The sequence goes on from NW_028246629.1 coordinate 818,859, forward strand.
TTAAACCCTCACAGTGACCAAAATTGCCATTTTTACAGAGTTTTGATTACTCAAAAGCTTCAATTTTTACCCCTTTGAGGCACAGAAATGACTTTAAACACACTTATTCTAGTTGACAAAGTCATAATTCACATCCAACAGTCATTTAGAGTCAAAAGATTAAATGTTAAAATTTCATCATTAAAGACCATTTTGGGAACGTTCGACAGGTCCAGAGTCATCGTTTTTCGTCTGAAAATTGATTTTTTGGACTGTACCAAAAATGATTCAAAATGTCAATTGGATCGTGCCTCATGTTGAATAACCACTTTTTAAACCCTCACAGTGACCAAAATTGCCATTTTTACAGAGATTTGATTACTCAAAAGCTTCAATTTTGACCCATTTCAGGCACAGAAATGACTTTAAACACACTTATTTTAGTTGACAAAGTCACAATTCACATCCAACAGTCATTTACAGTCAAAAGATTAAATGTTAAAATTTCATCCATATTGACCGTTTTGGGATCGTTCGACATGTCCGGAGTCATCGTTTTTCATCCGAAAATTGATTTTTTGGACTGTACCAAAAATGATTCAAAATGTCAATTGGATCGTGCTTCATGTTGAATAACCACTTTTTAAACCCTCACAGTGACCAAAATTGCCAATTTTACAGAGTTTTGCTTACTCAAAAGCTTCAATTTTGACCCGTTTCAGGCACAGAAATGACTTTAAACACACTTATTTTAGTTGACAAAGTCATTATTCACATCCAACAGTCATTTAGAGTCAAAAGATTAAATGTTAAAATTTCATCCATATTGACCATTTTGGGATCGTTCGACATGTCCGGAGTCATCGTTTTTCATCCGAAAATTGATTTTTTGAACTGTACCAAAAAAGATTCAAAATGTCAATTGGATCGTGCCTCATGTTGAATAACCACTTTTTAAACCCTCACAGTGACCAAAATTGCCAATTTTACAGAGTTTTGCTTACTCAAAAGCTTCAATTTTGACCCATTCCAGGCACAGAAATGACTTTAAACACACTTATTTTAGTTGACAAAGTCATAATTCACATCCAACAGTCATTTAGAGTCAAAAGATTAAATGTTAAAATTTCATCATTATAGACCATTTTGGGAACGTTCGACAGGTCCGGAGTCATCGTTTTTCGTCTGAAAATTGATTTTTTGGACTGTACCAAAAATGATTCAAAATGTCAATTGGATCGTGCCTCATGTTGAATAACCACTTTTTAAACCGTCACAGTGACCAAAATTGCCATTTTTACAGAGTTTTGATTACTCAAAAGCTTCAATTCTTACCCCTTTGAGGCACAGAAATGACTTTAAACACACTTATTTTAGTTGACAAAGTCATAATTCACATCCAACAGTCATTTACAGTCAAAAGATTAAATGTTAAAATTTCATCCATATTGACCATTTTGGGATCGTTCGACAGGTCCGGAGTCATCGTTTTTCGTCTGAAAATTGATTTTTTGGACTGTACCAAAAATGATTCAAAATGTCAATTGGATCGTGCCTCATGTTGAATAACCACTTTTTAAACCCTCAGAGTGACCAAAATTGCCATTTTTACAGAGTTTTGCTTACTCAAAAGCTTCAATTTTGATCCGTTTTAGGCACAGAAATGACTTTAAACACACTTATTTTAGTTGACAAAGTCATAATTCACATCCAACAGTCATTTACAGTCAAAAGATTAAATGTTAAAATTTCATCCATATTGACCATTTTGGGATCGTTCGACATGTCCGGAGTCATCGTTTTTCATCCGAAAATTGATTTTTTGGACTGTACCAAAAATGATTCAAAATGTCAATTGGATCGTGCCTCATGTTGAATAACCACTTTTTAAACCCTCACAGTGACCAAAATTGCCATTTTTACAGAGTTTTGATTACTCAAAAGCTTCAATTTTGACCCATTTCAGGCACAGAAATGACTTTAAACACACTTATTTTAGTTGACAAAGTCATAATTCACATCCAACAGTCATTTACAGTCAAAAGATTAAATGTTAAAATTTCATCCATATTGACCATTTTGGGATCGTTCGACATGTCCGGAGTCATCGTTTTTCATCCGGAAATTGATTTTTTGAACTGTACCAAAAATGATTCAAAATGTCAATTGGATCGTGCCTCATTTTGAATAACCACTTTTTAAACCCTCACAGTGACCAAAATTGCCAATTTTACAGAGTTTTGCTTACACAAAAGCTTCAATTTTGACCCGTTTCAGGCACAGAAATGACTTTAAACACACTTATTTTAGTTGACAAAGTCATAATTCACATCCAACAGTCATTTACAGTCAAAAGATTAAATGTTAAAATTTCATCCATATTGACCATTTTGGGATCGTTCGACATGTCCGGAGTCATCGTTTTTCATCCGAAAATCGATTTTTTGAACTGTACCAAAAATGATTCAAAATGTCAATTGGATCGTGCCTCATGTTGAATAACCACTTTTTAAACCCTCACAGTGACCAAAATTGCCAATTTTACACAGTTTTGCTTCCTCAAAAGCTTCAATTTTGACCCATTTCAGGCACAGAAATGACTTTAAACACACTTATTTTAGTTGACAAAGCCATAATTCACATCCAACAGTCATTTAGAGTCAAAAGATTAAATGTTAAAATTTCATCATTATAGACCATTTTGGGAATGTTCGACAGGTCCGGAGTCATCGTTTTTCGTCTGAAAATTGATTTTTTGGACTGTACCAAAAATGATTCAAAATGTCAATTGGATCGTGCCTCATGTTGAATAACCACTTTTTAAACCCTCACAGTGACCAAAATTGCCATTTTTACAGAGTTTTGATTACTCAAAAGCTTCAATTTTTACCCCTTTGAGGCACAGAAATGACTTTAAACACACTTATTTTAGTTGACAAAGTCATAATTCACATCCAACAGTCATTTACAGTCAAAAGATTAAATGTTAAAATTTCATCCATATTGACCATTTTGGGATCGTTCGACATGTCCGGAGTCATTGTTTTTCATCCGAAAATTGATTTTTTGGACTGTACCAAAAATGATTCAAAATGTCAATTGGATCGTGCCTCATGTTGAATAACCACTTTTTAAACCCTCACAGTGACCAAAATTGCCATTTTTACAGAGTTTTGATTACTCAAAAGCTTCCATTTTTACCCCTTTGAGGCACAGAAATGACTTTAAAAACACTTATTTTAGTTGACAAAGTCATAATTCACATCCAACAGTCATTTACAGTCAAAAGATTAAATGTTAAAATTTCATCCATATTGACCATTTTGGGATCGTTCGACATGTCCGGAGTCATCGTTTTTCATCCGAAAATAGATTTTTTGGACTGTACCAAAAATGATTCAAAATGTCAATTGGATCGTGCCTCATGTTGAATAACCACTTTTTAAACCCTCACAGTGACCAAAATTGCCATTTTTACAGAGTTTTGCTTACTCAAAAGCTTCAATTTTGACCCATTTCAGGCACAGAAATGACTTTAAACACACTTATTTTAGTTGACAAAGTCATAATTCACATCCAACAGTCATTTACAATCAAAAGATTAAATGTTAAAATTTCATCCATATTGACCATTTTGGGATCGTTCGACATGTCCGGAGTCATCGTTTTTCATCCGAAAATTGATTTTTTGAACTGTACCAAAAAAGATTCAAAATGTCAATTGGATCGTGCCTCATGTTGAATAACCACTTTTTAAACCCTCACAGTGACCAAAATTGCCAATTTTACAGAGTTTTGCTTACTCAAAAGCTTCAATTTTGACCCATTCCAGGCACAGAAATGACTTTAAACACACTTATTTTAGTTGACAAAGTCATAATTCACATCCAACAGTCATTTAGAGTCAAAAGATTAAATGTTAAAATTTCATCATTATAGACCATTTTGGGAACGTTCGACAGGTCCGGAGTCATCGTTTTTCGTCTGAAAATTGATTTTTTGGACTGTACCAAAAATGATTCAAAATGTCAATTGGATCGTGCCTCATGTTGAATAACCACTTTTTAAACCCTCACAGTGACCAAAATTGCCATTTTTACAGAGTTTTGATTACTCAAAAGCTTCAATTCTTACCCCTTTGAGGCACAGAAATGACTTTAAACACACTTATTTTAGTTGACAAAGTCATAATTCACATCCAACAGTCATTTACAGTCAAAAGATTAAATGTTAAAATTTCATCCATATTGACCATTTTGGGATCGTTCGACAGGTCCGGAGTCATCGTTTTTCGTCTGAAAATTGATTTTTTGGACTGTACCAAAAATGATTCAAAATGTCAATTAGATCGTGCCTCATGTTGAATAACCACTTTTTAAACCCTCAGAGTGACCAAAATTGCCATTTTTACAGAGTTTTGCTTACTCAAAAGCTTCAATTTTGATCCGTTTTAGGCACAGAAATGACTTTAAACACACTTATTTTAGTTGACAAAGTCATAATTCACATCCAACAGTCATTTACAGTCAAAAGATTAAATGTTAAAATTTCATCCATATTGACCATTTTGGGATCGTTCGACATGTCCGGAGTCATCGTTTTTCATCCGAAAATTGATTTTTTGGACTGTACCAAAAATGATTCAAAATGTCAATTGGATCATGCCTCATGTTGAATAACCACTTTTTAAACCCTCACAGTGACCAAAATTGCCATTTTTACAGAGTTTTGCTTACTCAAAAGCTTCAATTTTGACCCATTTCAGGCACAGAAATGACTTTAAACACACTTATTTTAGTTGACAAAGTCATAATTCACATCCAACAGTCATTTACAGTCAAAAGATTAAATGTTAAAATTTCATCCATATTGACCATTTTGGGATCGTTCAACATGTCCGGAGTCATCGTTTTTCATCCGAAAATTGATTTTTTGGACTGTACCAAAAATGATTCAAAATGTCAATTGGATCATGCCTCATGTTGAATAACCACTTTTTAAACCCTCACAGTGACCAAAATTGCCATTTTTACAGAGTTTTGATTACTCAAAAGCTTCAATTTTTACCCCTTTGAGGCACAGAAATGACTTTAAACACACTTATTTTAGTTGACAAAGTCATAATTCACATCCAACAGTCATTTACAGTCAAAAGATTAAATGTTAAAATTTCATCCATATTGACCATTTTGGTATCGTTCGACACGTCCGGAGTCATCGTTTTTCATCCGAAAATTGATTTTTTGAACTGTACCAAAAATGATTCAAAATATCAATTGGATCGTGCCTCATGTTGAATAACCACTTTTTAAACCCTCACAGTGACCAAAATTGCCAATTTTACACAGTTTTGCTTACTCAAAAGCTTCAATTTTGACCCATTTCAGGCACAGAAATGACTTTAAACACACTTATTTTAGTTGACAAAGCCATAATTCACATCCAACAGTCATTTAGAGTCAAAAGATTAAATGTTAAAATTTCATCATTATAGACCATTTTGGGAACGTTCGACAGGTCCGGAGTCATCGTTTTTCGTCTGAAAATTGATTTTTTGGACTGTACCAAAAATGATTCAAAATGTCAATTGGATCGTGCCTCATGTTGAATAACCACTTTTTAAACCCTCAGAGTGACCAAAATTGCCATTTTTACAGAGTTTTGATGACTCAAAAGCTTCAATTTTTACCCCTTTGAGGCACAGAAATGACTTTAAACACACTTATTTTAGTTGACAATGTCATAATTCACATCCAACAGTCATTTACAGTCAAAAGATTAAATGTTAAAATTTCATCCATATTGACCATTTTGGGATCGTTCGACATGTCCGGAGTCATCGTTTTTCATCCGAAAATTGATTTTTTGGACTGTACCAAAAATGATTCAAAATGTCAATTGGATCGTGCCTCATGTTGAATAACCACTTTTTAAACCCTCACAGTGACCAAAATTGCCAATTTTACAGAGTTTTGCTTACTCAAAAGCTTCAATTTTGAACTATTTCAGGCACAGAAATGACTTTAAACACACTTATTTTAGTTGACAAAGTCATAATTCACATCCAACAGTCATTTAGAGTCAAAAGATTAAATGTTAAAATTTCATCATTATAGACCATTTTGGGAACGTTCGACAGGTCCGGAGTCATCATTTTTTGTCTGAAAGCTGATTTTTTGGACTGTACCAAAAATGATTCAAAATGTCAATTGGATCGTGCCTCATGTTGAATAACCACTTTTTAAACCCTCACAGTGACCAAAATTGCCATTTTTACAGAGTTTTGATTACTCAAAAGCTTCAATTTTTACCCCTTTGAGGCACAGAAATGACTTTAAACACACTTATTTTAGTTGACAAAGTCATAATTCACATCCAACAGTCATTTACAGTCAAAAGATTAAATGTTAAAATTTCATCCATATTGACCATTTTGGGATCGTTCGACATGTCCGGAGTCATCGTTTTTTATCCGAAAATTGATTTTTTGGACTGTACCAAAAATGATTCAAAATGTCAATTGAATCGTGCCTCATGTTGAATAACCACTTTTTAAACCCTCACAGTGACCAAAATTGCCATTTTTACAGAGTTTTGATTACTCAAAAGCTTCAATTTTTACCCCTTTGAGGCACAGAAATGACTTTAAACACACTTATTTTAGTTGACAAAGTCATAATTCAAATCCAACAGTCATTTACAGTCAAAAGATTAAATGTTAAAATTTCATCCATATTGACCATTTTGGGATTGTTCGACATGTCCGGAGTCATCGTTTTTCATCCGAAAATTGATTTTTTGGACTGTACCAAAAATGATTCAAAATGTCAATTGGATCATGCCTCGTGTTGAATAACCACTTTTTAAACCCTCACAGTGACCAAAATTGCCAATTTTACAGACTTTTGCTTACTCAAAAGCTTCAATTTTGACCCATTTCAGGCACAGAAATGACTTTAAACACACTTATTTTAGTTGACAAAGTCATAATTCACATCCAACAGTCATTTACAGTCAAAAGATTAAATGTTAAAATTTCATCCATATTGACCATTTTGGGATCGTTCGACATGTCCGGAGTCATCGTTTTTCATCCGAAAATTGATTTTTTGGACTGTACCAAAAATGATTCAAAATGTCAATTGGATCATGCCTCATGTTGAATAACCACTTTTTAAACCCTCACAGTGACCAAAATTGCCATTTTTACAGAGTTTTGCTTACTCAAAAGCTTCAATTTTGACCCATTTCAGGCACAGAAATGACTTTAAACACACTTATTTTAGTTGACAAAGTCATAATTCACATCCAACAGTCATTTACAGTCAAAAGAATAAATGTTAAAATTTCATCCATATTGACCATTTTGGGATCGTTCGACATGTCCGGAGTCATCGTTTTTCATCCGAAAATTGATTTTTTGGACTGTACCAAAAATGATTCAAAATGTCAATTGGATCATGCCTCATGTTGAATAACCACTTTTTAAACCCTCACAGTGACCAAAATTGCCATTTTTACAGAGTTTTGATTACTCAAAAGCTTCAATTTTTACCCCTTTGAGGCACAGAAATGACTTTAAACACACTTATTTTAGTTGACAAAGTCATAATTCACATCCAACAGTCATTTACAGTCGAAAGATTAAATGTTAAAATTTCATCCATATTGACCATTTTGGTATCGTTCGACATGTCCGGAGTCATCGTTTTTCATCCGAAAATTGATTTTTTGAACTGTACCAAAAATGATTCAAAATGTCAATTGGATCGTGCCTCATGTTGAATAACCACTTTTTAAACCCTCACAGTGACCAAAATTGCCAATTTTACACAGTTTTGCTTACTCAAAAGCTTCAATTTTGACCCATTTCAGGCACAGAAATGACTTTAAACACACTTATTTTAGTTGACAAAGCCATAATTCACATCCAACAGTCATTTAGAGTCAAAAGATTAAATGTTAAAATTTCATCATTATAGACCATTTTGGGGACGTTCGACAGGTCCGGAGTCATCGTTTTTCGTCTGAAAATTGATTTTTTGGACTGTACCAAAAATGATTCAAAATGTCAATTGGATCATGCCTCATGTTGAATAACTACTTTTTAAACCCTCAGAGTGACCAAAATTGCCATTTTTACAGAGTTTTGATTACTCAAAAGCTTCAATTTTTACCCCTTTGAGGCACAGAAATGACTTTAAACACACTTATTTTAGTTGACAATGTCATAATTCTCATCCAACAGTCATTTACAGTCAAAAGATTAAATGTTAAAATTTCATCCATATTGACCATTTTGGGATCGTTCGACATGTCCGGAGTCATCGTTTTTCATCCGAAAATTGATTTTTTGGACTGTACCAAAAATGATTCAAAATGTCAATTGGATCGTGCCTCATGTTGAATAACCACTTTTTAAACCCTCACAGTGACCAAAATTGCCAATTTTACAGAGTTTTGCTTACTCAAAAGCTTCAATTTTGACCCATTTCAGGCACAGAAATGACTTTAAACACACTTATTTTAGTTGACAAAGTAATAATTCACATCCAACAGTCATTTAGAGTCAAAAGATTAAATGTTAAAATTTCATCATTATAGACCATTTTGGGAACGTTCGACAGGTCCGGAGTCATCGTTTTTTGTCTGAAAATTGTTTTTTTGGACTGTACCAAAAATGATTCAAAATGTCAATTGGATCGTGCCTCATGTTGAATAACCACTTTTTAAACCCTCACAGTGACCAAAATTGCCATTTTTACAGAGTTTTGATTACTCAAAAGCTTCAATTTTTACCCCTTTGAGGCACAGAAATGACTTTAAACACACTTATTTTAGTTGACAAAGTCATAATTCACATCCAACAGTCATTTACAGTCAAAAGATTAAATGTTAAAATTTCATCCATATTGACCATTTTGGGATCGTTCGACATGTCCGGAGTCATCGTTTTTCATCCGAAAATTGATTTTTTGGACTGTACCAAAAATGATTCAAAATGTCAATTGGATCGTGCCTCATGTTGAATAACCACTTTTTAAACCCTCACAGTGACCAAAATTGCCATTTTTACAGAGTTTTGATTACTCAAAAGCTTCAATTTTTACCCCTTTGAGGCACAGAAATGACTTTAAACACACTTATTCTAGTTGACAAAGTCATAATTCACATCCAACAGTCATTTAGAGTCAAAAGATTAAATGTTAAAATTTCATCATTAAAGACCATTTTGGGAACGTTCGACAGGTCCAGAGTCATCGTTTTTCGTCTGAAAATTGATTTTTTGGACTGTACCAAAAATGATTCAAAATGTCAATTGGATCGTGCCTCATGTTGAATAACCACTTTTTAAACCCTCACAGTGACCAAAATTGCCATTTTTACAGAGATTTGATTACTCAAAAGCTTCAATTTTGACCCATTTCAGGCACAGAAATGACTTTAAACACACTTATTTTAGTTGACAAAGTCACAATTCACATCCAACAGTCATTTACAGTCAAAAGATTAAATGTTAAAATTTCATCCATATTGACCGTTTTGGGATCGTTCGACATGTCCGGAGTCATCGTTTTTCATCCGAAAATTGATTTTTTGGACTGTACCAAAAATGATTCAAAATGTCAATTGGATCGTGCTTCATGTTGAATAACCACTTTTTAAACCCTCACAGTGACCAAAATTGCCAATTTTACACAGTTTTGCTTACTCAAAAGCTTCAATTTTGACCCATTTCAGGCACAGAAATGACTTTAAACACACTTATTTTAGTTGACAAAGCCATAATTCACATCCAACAGTCATTTAGAGTCAAAAGATTAAATGTTAAAATTTCATCATTATAGACCATTTTGGGGACGTTCGACAGGTCCGGAGTCATCGTTTTTCGTCTGAAAATTGATTTTTTGGACTGTACCAAAAATGATTCAAAATGTCAATTGGATCATGCCTCATGTTGAATAACTACTTTTTAAACCCTCAGAGTGACCAAAATTGCCATTTTTACAGAGTTTTGATTACTCAAAAGCTTCAATTTTTACCCCTTTGAGGCACAGAAATGACTTTAAACACACTTATTTTAGTTGACAATGTCATAATTCTCATCCAACAGTCATTTACAGTCAAAAGATTAAATGTTAAAATTTCATCCATATTGACCATTTTGGGATCGTTCGACATGTCCGGAGTCATCGTTTTTCATCCGAAAATTGATTTTTTGGACTGTACCAAAAATGATTCAAAATGTCAATTGGATCGTGCCTCATGTTGAATAACCACTTTTTAAACCCTCACAGTGACCAAAATTGCCAATTTTACAGAGTTTTGCTTACTCAAAAGCTTCAATTTTGACCCATTTCAGGCACAGAAATGACTTTAAACACACTTATTTTAGTTGACAAAGTAATAATTCACATCCAACAGTCATTTAGAGTCAAAAGATTAAATGTTAAAATTTCATCATTATAGACCATTTTGGGAACGTTCGACAGGTCCGGAGTCATCGTTTTTTGTCTGAAAATTGTTTTTTTGGACTGTACCAAAAATGATTCAAAATGTCAATTGGATCGTGCCTCATGTTGAATAACCACTTTTTAAACCCTCACAGTGACCAAAATTGCCATTTTTACAGAGTTTTGATTACTCAAAAGCTTCAATTTTTACCCCTTTGAGGCACAGAAATGACTTTAAACACACTTATTTTAGTTGACAAAGTCATAATTCACATCCAACAGTCATTTACAGTCAAAAGATTAAATGTTAAAATTTCATCCATATTGACCATTTTGGGATCGTTCGACATGTCCGGAGTCATCGTTTTTCATCCGAAAATTGATTTTTTGGACTGTACCAAAAATGATTCAAAATGTCAATTGGATCGTGCCTCATGTTGAATAACCACTTTTTAAACCCTCACAGTGACCAAAATTGCCATTTTTACAGAGTTTTGATTACTCAAAAGCTTCAATTTTTACCCCTTTGAGGCACAGAAATGACTTTAAACACACTTATTCTAGTTGACAAAGTCATAATTCACATCCAACAGTCATTTAGAGTCAAAAGATTAAATGTTAAAATTTCATCATTAAAGACCATTTTGGGAACGTTCGACAGGTCCAGAGTCATCGTTTTTCGTCTGAAAATTGATTTTTTGGACTGTACCAAAAATGATTCAAAATGTCAATTGGATCGTGCCTCATGTTGAATAACCACTTTTTAAACCCTCACAGTGACCAAAATTGCCATTTTTACAGAGATTTGATTACTCAAAAGCTTCAATTTTGACCCATTTCAGGCACAGAAATGACTTTAAACACACTTATTTTAGTTGACAAAGTCACAATTCACATCCAACAGTCATTTACAGTCAAAAGATTAAATGTTAAAATTTCATCCATATTGACCGTTTTGGGATCGTTCGACATGTCCGGAGTCATCGTTTTTCATCCGAAAATTGATTTTTTGGACTGTACCAAAAATGATTCAAAATGTCAATTGGATCGTGCTTCATGTTGAATAACCACTTTTTAAACCCTCACAGTGACCAAAATTGCCAATTTTACAGAGTTTTGCTTACTCAAAAGCTTCAATTTTGACCCGTTTCAGGCACAGAAATGACTTTAAACACACTTATTTTAGTTGACAAAGTCATTATTCACATCCAACAGTCATTTAGAGTCAAAAGATTAAATGTTAAAATTTCATCCATATTGACCATTTTGGGATCGTTCGACATGTCCGGAGTCATCGTTTTTCATCCGAAAATTGATTTTTTGAACTGTACCAAAAAAGATTCAAAATGTCAATTGGATCGTGCCTCATGTTGAATAACCACTTTTTAAACCCTCACAGTGACCAAAATTGCCAATTTTACAGAGTTTTGCTTACTCAAAAGCTTCAATTTTGACCCATTCCAGGCACAGAAATGACTTTAAACACACTTATTTTAGTTGACAAAGTCATAATTCACATCCAACAGTCATTTAGAGTCAAAAGATTAAATGTTAAAATTTCATCATTATAGACCATTTTGGGAACGTTCGACAGGTCCGGAGTCATCGTTTTTCGTCTGAAAATTGATTTTTTGGACTGTACCAAAAATGATTCAAAATGTCAATTGGATCGTGCCTCATGTTGAATAACCACTTTTTAAACCGTCACAGTGACCAAAATTGCCATTTTTACAGAGTTTTGATTACTCAAAAGCTTCAATTCTTACCCCTTTGAGGCACAGAAATGACTTTAAACACACTTATTTTAGTTGACAAAGTCATAATTCACATCCAACAGTCATTTACAGTCAAAAGATTAAATGTTAAAATTTCATCCATATTGACCATTTTGGGATCGTTCGACAGGTCCGGAGTCATCGTTTTTCGTCTGAAAATTGATTTTTTGGACTGTACCAAAAATGATTCAAAATGTCAATTGGATCGTGCCTCATGTTGAATAACCACTTTTTAAACCCTCAGAGTGACCAAAATTGCCATTTTTACAGAGTTTTGCTTACTCAAAAGCTTCAATTTTGATCCGTTTTAGGCACAGAAATGACTTTAAACACACTTATTTTAGTTGACAAAGTCATAATTCACATCCAACAGTCATTTACAGTCAAAAGATTAAATGTTAAAATTTCATCCATATTGACCATTTTGGGATCGTTCGACATGTCCGGAGTCATCGTTTTTCATCCGAAAATTGATTTTTTGGACTGTACCAAAAATGATTCAAAATGTCAATTGGATCGTGCCTCATGTTGAATAACCACTTTTTAAACCCTCACAGTGACCAAAATTGCCATTTTTACAGAGTTTTGATTACTCAAAAGCTTCAATTTTGACCCATTTCAGGCACAGAAATGACTTTAAACACACTTATTTTAGTTGACAAAGTCATAATTCACATCCAACAGTCATTTACAGTCAAAAGATTAAATGTTAAAATTTCATCCATATTGACCATTTTGGGATCGTTCGACATGTCCGGAGTCATCGTTTTTCATCCGGAAATTGATTTTTTGAACTGTACCAAAAATGATTCAAAATGTCAATTGGATCGTGCCTCATTTTGAATAACCACTTTTTAAACCCTCACAGTGACCAAAATTGCCAATTTTACAGAGTTTTGCTTACACAAAAGCTTCAATTTTGACCCGTTTCAGGCACAGAAATGACTTTAAACACACTTATTTTAGTTGACAAAGTCATAATTCACATCCAACAGTCATTTACAGTCAAAAGATTAAATGTTAAAATTTCATCCATATTGACCATTTTGGGATCGTTCGACATGTCCGGAGTCATCGTTTTTCATCCGAAAATCGATTTTTTGAACTGTACCAAAAATGATTCAAAATGTCAATTGGATCGTGCCTCATGTTGAATAACCACTTTTTAAACCCTCACAGTGACCAAAATTGCCAATTTTACACAGTTTTGCTTCCTCAAAAGCTTCAATTTTGACCCATTTCAGGCACAGAAATGACTTTAAACACACTTATTTTAGTTGACAAAGCCATAATTCACATCCAACAGTCATTTAGAGTCAAAAGATTAAATGTTAAAATTTCATCATTATAGACCATTTTGGGAATGTTCGACAGGTCCGGAGTCATCGTTTTTCGTCTGAAAATTGATTTTTTGGACTGTACCAAAAATGATTCAAAATGTCAATTGGATCGTGCCTCATGTTGAATAACCACTTTTTAAACCCTCACAGTGACCAAAATTGCCATTTTTACAGAGTTTTGATTACTCAAAAGCTTCAATTTTTACCCCTTTGAGGCACAGAAATGACTTTAAACACACTTATTTTAGTTGACAAAGTCATAATTCACATCCAACAGTCATTTACAGTCAAAAGATTAAATGTTAAAATTTCATCCATATTGACCATTTTGGGATCGTTCGACATGTCCGGAGTCATTGTTTTTCATCCGAAAATTGATTTTTTGGACTGTACCAAAAATGATTCAAAATGTCAATTGGATCGTGCCTCATGTTGAATAACCACTTTTTAAACCCTCACAGTGACCAAAATTGCCATTTTTACAGAGTTTTGATTACTCAAAAGCTTCCATTTTTACCCCTTTGAGGCACAGAAATGACTTTAAAAACACTTATTTTAGTTGACAAAGTCATAATTCACATCCAACAGTCATTTACAGTCAAAAGATTAAATGTTAAAATTTCATCCATATTGACCATTTTGGGATCGTTCGACATGTCCGGAGTCATCGTTTTTCATCCGAAAATAGATTTTTTGGACTGTACCAAAAATGATTCAAAATGTCAATTGGATCGTGCCTCATGTTGAATAACCACTTTTTAAACCCTCACAGTGACCAAAATTGCCATTTTTACAGAGTTTTGCTTACTCAAAAGCTTCAATTTTGACCCATTTCAGGCACAGAAATGACTTTAAACACACTTATTTTAGTTGACAAAGTCATAATTCACATCCAACAGTCATTTACAATCAAAAGATTAAATGTTAAAATTTCATCCATATTGACCATTTTGGGATCGTTCGACATGTCCGGAGTCATCGTTTTTCATCCGAAAATTGATTTTTTGAACTGTACCAAAAAAGATTCAAAATGTCAATTGGATCGTGCCTCATGTTGAATAACCACTTTTTAAACCCTCACAGTGACCAAAATTGCCAATTTTACAGAGTTTTGCTTACTCAAAAGCTTCAATTTTGACCCATTCCAGGCACAGAAATGACTTTAAACACACTTATTTTAGTTGACAAAGTCATAATTCACATCCAACAGTCATTTAGAGTCAAAAGATTAAATGTTAAAATTTCATCATTATAGACCATTTTGGGAACGTTCGACAGGTCCGGAGTCATCGTTTTTCGTCTGAAAATTGATTTTTTGGACTGTACCAAAAATGATTCAAAATGTCAATTGGATCGTGCCTCATGTTGAATAACCACTTTTTAAACCCTCACAGTGACCAAAATTGCCATTTTTACAGAGTTTTGATTACTCAAAAGCTTCAATTCTTACCCCTTTGAGGCACAGAAATGACTTTAAACACACTTATTTTAGTTGACAAAGTCATAATTCACATCCAACAGTCATTTACAGTCAAAAGATTAAATGTTAAAATTTCATCCATATTGACCATTTTGGGAACGTTCGACAGGTCCGGAGTCATCGTTTTTCGTCTGAAAATTGATTTTTTGGACTGTACCAAAAATGATTCAAAATGTCAATTGGATCGTGCCTCATGTTGAATAACCACTTTTTAAACCCTCACAGTGACCAAAATTGCCATTTTTACAGAGTTTTGTTTACTCAAAAGCTTCAATTTTGACCCATTTCAGGCACAGAAATGACTTTAAACACACTTATTTTAGTTGACAAAGTCATAATTCACATCCAACAGTCATTTACAGTCAAAAGATTAAATGTTAAAATTTCATCCATATAGACCATTTTGGGAACGTTCGACAGGTCCGGAGTCATCGTTTTTCGTCTGAAATTTGATTTTTTGGACTGTACCAAAAATGATTCAAAATGTCAATTGGATCGTGCCTCATGTTGAATAACCACTTTTTAAACCCTCACAGTGACCAAAATTGCCATTTTTACAGAGTTTTGATTACTCACAAGCTTCAATTTTTACCCCTTTGAGGCACAGAAATTACTTTAAACACACTTATTTTAGTTGACAAAGTCATAATTCACATCCAACAGTCATTTACAGTCAAAAGATTAAATGTTAAAATTTCATCCATATTGACCATTTTGGGATCGTTCGACATGTCCGGAGTCATCGTTTTTCATCCGAAAATTGATTTTTTGGACTGTACCAAAAATGATTCAAAATGTCAATTGGATCGTGCCTCATGTTGAATAACCACTTTTTAAACCCTCACAGTGACCAAAATTGCCAATTTTACAGAGTTTTGCTTACTCAAAAGCTTCAATTTTGACCCGTTTCAGGCACAGAAATGACTTTAAACACACTTATTTTAGTTGACAAAGTCATTATTCACATCCAACAGTCATTTAGAGTCAAAAGATTAAATGTTAAAATTTCATCCATATTGACCATTTTGGGATCGTTCGACATGTCCGGAGTCATCGTTTTTCATCCGAAAATTGATTTTTTGGACTGTACCAAAAATGATTCAAAATGTCAATTGGATCGTGCCTCATGTTGAATAACCACTTTTTAAACCCTCACAGTGACCAAAATTGCCATTTTTACAGAGTTTTGCTTACTCAAAAGCTTCAATTTTGACCCATTTCAGGCATAGAAATGACTTTAAACACACTTATTTTAGTTGACAAAGTCATAATTCACATCCAACAGTCATTTAGAGTCAAAAGATTAAATGTTAAAATTTCATCATTATAGACCATTTTGGGAACGTTCGACAGGTCCGGAGTCATCGTTTTTCGTCTGAAAATTGATTTTTTGGACTGTACCAAAAATGATTCAAAATGTCAATTGGATCGTGCCTCATGTTGAATAACCACTTTTTAAACCCTCAGAGTGACCAAAATTGCCATTTTTACAGAGTTTTGCTTACTCAAAAGCTTCAATTTTGACCCATTTCAGGCACAGAAATGACTTTAAACACACTTATTTTAGTTGACAAAGTCATAATTCACATCCAACAGTCATTTAGAGTCAAAAGATTAAATGTTAAAATTTCATCATTATAGACCATTTTGGGAACGTTCGACAGGTCCGGAGTCATCGTTTTTCGTCTGAAAATTGATTTTTTGGACTGTACCAAAAATGATTCAAAATGTCAATTGGATCGTGCCTCATGTTGAATAACCACTTTTTAAACCCTCACAGTGACCAAAATTGCCATTTTTACAGAGTTTTGATTACTCAAAAGCTTCAATTTTTACCCCTTTGAGGCACAGAAATGACTTTAAACACACTTATTTTAGTTGACAAAGTCATAATTCACATCCAACAGTCATTTACAGTCAAAAGATTAAATGTTAAAATTTCATCCATATTGACCATTTTGGGATCGTTCGACATGTCCGGAGTCATCGTTTTTCATCCGAAAATTGATTTTTTGGACTGTACCAAAAATGATTCAAAATGTCAATTGGATCGTGCCTCATGTTGAATAACCACTTTTTAAACCCTCACAGTGACCAAAATTGCCATTTTTACAGAGTTTTGATTACTCAAAAGCTTCCATTTTTACCCCTTTGAGGCACAGAAATGACTTTAAAAACACTTATTTTAGTTGACAAAGTCATAATTCACATCTAACAGTCATTTACAGTCAAAAGATTAAATGTTAAAATTTCATCCATATTGACCATTTTGGGATCGTTCGACATGTCCGGAGTCATCGTTTTTCATCCGAAAATAGATTTTTTGGACTGTACCAAAAATGATTCAAAATGTCAATTGGATCGTGCCTCATGTTGAATAACCACTTTTTAAACCCTCACAGTGACCAAAATTGCCATTTTTACAGAGTTTTGCTTACTCAAAAGCTTCAATTTTGACCCATTTCAGGCACAGAAATGACTTTAAACACACTTATTTTAGTTGACAAAGTCATAATTCACATCCAACAGTCATTTACAATCAAAAGATTAAATGTTAAAATTTCATCCATATTGACCATTTTGGGATCGTTCGACATGTCCGGAGTCATCGTTTTTCATCCGAAAATTGATTTTTTGGACTGTACCAAAAATGATTCAAAATGTCAATTGGATCGTGCCTCATGTTGAATAACCACTTTTTAAACCCTCACAGTGACCAAAATTGCCATTTTTACAGAGTTTTGATTACTCAAAAGCTTCAATTTTTACCCCTTTGAGGCACAGAAATGACTTTAAACACACTTATTTTAGTTGACAAAGTCATAATTCACATCCAACAGTCATTTACAATCAAAAGATTAAATGTTAAAATTTCATCCATATTGACCATTTTGGGATCGTTCGACATGTCCGGAGTCATCGTTTTTCATCCGAAAATTGATTTTTTGAACTGTACCAAAAAAGATTCAAAATGTCAATTGGATCGTGCCTCATGTTGAATAACCACTTTTTAAACCCTCACAGTGACCAAAATTGCCAATTTTACAGAGTTTTGCTCACTCAAAAGCTTCAATTTTGACCCATTCCAGGCACAGAAATGACTTTAAACACACTTATTTTAGTTGACAAAGTCATAATTCACATCCAACAGTCATTTAGAGTCAAAAGATTAAATGTTAAAATTTCATCATTATAGACCATTTTGGGAACGTTCGACAGGTCCGGAGTCATCGTTTTTCGTCTGAAAATTGATTTTTTGGACTGTACCAAAAATGATTCAAAATGTCAATTGGATCGTGCCTCATGTTGAATAACCACTTTTTAAACCCTCACAGTGACCAAAATTGCCATTTTTACAGAGTTTTGATTACTCAAAAGCTTCAATTCTTACCCTTTTGAGGCACAGAAATGACTTTAAACACACTTATTTTAGTTGACAAAGTCATAATTCACATCCAACAGTCATTTACAGTCAAAAGATTAAATGTTAACATTTCATCATTATAGACCATTTTGGGAACGTTCGACAGGTCCGGAGTCATCGTTTTTCGTCTGAAAATTGATTTTTTGGACTGTACCAAAAATGATTCAAAATGTCAATTGGATCGTGCCTCATGTTGAATAACCACTTTTTAAACCCTCAGAGTGACCAAAATTGCCATTTTTACAGAGTTTTGCTTACTCAAAAGCTTCAATTTTGATCCGTTTTAGGCACAGAAATGACTTTAAACACACTTATTTTAGTTGACAAAGTCATAATTCACATCCAACAGTCATTTACAGTCAAAAGATTAAATGTTAAAATTTCATCCATATTGACCATTTTGGGATCGTTCGACATGTCCGGAGTCATCGTTTTTCATCCGAAAATTGATTTTTTGGACTGTACCAAAAATGATTCAAAATGTCAATTGGATCGTGCCTCATTTTGAATAACCACTTTTTAAACCCTCACAGTGACCAAAATTGCCATTTTTACAGAGTTTTGATTACTCAAAAGCTTCAATTTTGACCCATTTCAGGCACAGAAATGACTTTAAACACACTTATTTTAGTTGACAAAGTCATAATTCACATCCAACAGTCATTTACAGTCAAAAGATTAAATGTTAAAATTTCATCCATATTGACCATTTTGGGATCGTTCGACATGTCCGGAGTCATCGTTTTTCATCCGAAAATTGATTTTTTGGACTGTACCAAAAATGATTCAAAATGTCAATTGGATCGTGCCTCATGTTGAATAACCACTTTTTAAACCCTCACAGTGACCAAAATTGCCATTTTTACAGAGTTTTGATTACTCAAAAGCTTCAATTTTGATCCGTTTTAGGCACAGAAATGACTTTAAACACACTTATTTTAGTTGACAAAGTCATAATTCACATCCAACAGTCATTTACAGTCAAAAGATTAAATGTTAACATTTCATCATTATAGACCATTTTGGGAACGTTCGACAGGTCCGGAGTCATCGTTTTTCGTCTGAAAATTGATTTTTTGGACTGTACCAAAAATGATTCAAAATGTCAATTGGATCGTGCCTCATGTTGAATAACCACTTTTTAAACCCTCAGAGTGACCAAAATTGCCATTTTTACAGAGTTTTGCTTACTCAAAAGCTTCAATTTTGATCCGTTTTAGGCACAGAAATGACTTTAAACACACTTATTTTAGTTGACAAAGTCATAATTCACATCCAACAGTCATTTACAGTCAAAAGATTAAATGTTAAAATTTCATCCATATTGACCATTTTGGGATCGTTCGACATGTCCGGAGTCATCGTTTTTCATCCGAAAATTGATTTTTTGGACTGTACCAAAAATGATTCAAAATGTCAATTGGATCATGCCTCATGTTGAATAACCACTTTTTAAACCCTCACAGTGACCAAAATTGCCATTTTTACAGAGTTTTGCTTACTCAAAAGCTTCAATTTTGACCCATTTCAGGCACAGAAATGACTTTAAACACACTTATTTTAGTTGACAAAGTCATAATTCACATCCAACAGTCATTTACAGTCAAAAGATTAAATGTTAAAATTTCATCCATATTGACCATTTTGGGATCGTTCAACATGTCCGGAGTCATCGTTTTTCATCCGAAAATTGATTTTTTGGACTGTACCAAAAATGATTCAAAATGTCAATTGGATCATGCCTCATGTTGAATAACCACTTTTTAAACCCTCACAGTGACCAAAATTGCCATTTTTACAGAGTTTTGATTACTCAAAAGCTTCAATTTTTACCCCTTTGAGGCACAGAAATGACTTTAAACACACTTATTTTAGTTGACAATGTCATAATTCACATCCAACAGTCATTTACAGTCAAAAGATTAAATGTTAAAATTTCATCCATATTGACCATTTTGGGATCGTTCGACATGTCCGGAGTCATCGTTTTTCATCCGAAAATTGATTTTTTGGACTGTACAAAAATGATTCAAAATGTCAATTGGATCGTGCCTCATATTGAATAACCACTTTTTAAACCCTCACAGTGACCAAAATTGCCAATTTTACAGAGTTTTGCTTACTCAAAAGCTTCAATTTTGAACCATTTCAGGCACAGAAATGACTTTAAACACACTTATTTTAGTTGACAAAGTCATAATTCACATCCAACAGTCATTTAGAGTCAAAAGATTAAATGTTAAAATTTCATCATTATAGACCATTTTGGGAACGTTCGACAGGTCCGGAGTCATCATTTTTTGTCTGAAAATTGATTTTTTGGACTGTACCAAAAATGATTCAAAATGTCAATTGGATCGTGCCTCATGTTGAATAACCACTTTTTAAACCCTCACAGTGACCAAAATTGCCATTTTTACAGAGTTTTGATTACTCAAAAGCTTCAATTTTTACCCCTTTGAGGCACAGAAATGACTTTAAACACACTTATTTTAGTTGACAAAGTCATAATTCACATCCAACAGTCATTTACAGTCAAAAGATTAAATGTTAAAATTTCATCCATATTGACCATTTTGGGATCGTTCGACATGTCCGGAGTCATCGTTTTTCATCCGAAAATTGATTTTTTGGACTGTACCAAAAATGATTCAAAATGTCAATTGAATCGTGCCTCATGTTGAATAACCACTTTTTAAACCCTCACAGTGACCAAAATTGCCATTTTTACAGAGTTTTGATTACTCAAAAGCTTCAATTTTTACCCCTTTGAGGCACAGAAATGACTTTAAACACACTTATTTTAGTTGACAAAGTCATAATTCACATCCAACAGTCATTTACAGTCAAAAGATTAAATGTTAAAATTTCATCCATATTGACCATTTTGGGATTGTTCGACATGTCCGGAGTCATCGTTTTTCATCCGAAAATTGATTTTTTGGACTGTACCAAAAATGATTCAAAATGTCAATTGGATCATGCCTCGTGTTGAATAACCACTTTTTAAACCCTCACAGTGACCAAAATTGCCAATTTTACAGACTTTTGCTTACTCAAAAGCTTCAATTTTGACCCATTTCAGGCACAGAAATGACTTTAAACACACTTATTTTAGTTGACAAAGTCATAATTCACATCCAACAGTCATTTACAGTCAAAAGATTAAATGTTAAAATTTCATCCATATTGACCATTTTGGGATCGTTCGACATGTCCGGAGTCATCTTTTTTCATCCGAAAATTGATTTTTTGGACTGTACCAAAAATGATTCAAAATGTCAATTGGATCATGCCTCATGTTGAATAACCACTTTTTAAACCCTCACAGTGACCAAAATTGCCATTTTTACAGAGTTTTGCTTACTCAAAAGCTTCAATTTTGACCCATTTCAGGCACAGAAATGACTTTAAACACACTTATTTTAGTTGACAAAGTCATAATTCACATCCAACAGTCATTTACAGTCAAAAGATTAAATGTTAAAATTTCATCCATATTGACCATTTTGGGATCGTTCGACATGTCCGGAGTCATCGTTTTTCATCCGAAAATTGATTTTTTGGACTGTACCAAAAATGATTCAAAATGTCAATTGGATCATGCCTCATGTTGAATAACCACTTTTAAAACCCTCACAGTGACCAAAATTGCCATTTTTACAGAGTTTTGATTACTCAAAAGCTTCAATTTTTACCCCTTTGAGGCACAGAAATGACTTTAAACACACTTATTTTAGTTGACAAAGTCATAATTCAC
The DNA here is from genome assembly GCF_964263255.1 of Lissotriton vulgaris. Classification (NCBI taxonomy): domain Eukaryota; kingdom Metazoa; phylum Chordata; class Amphibia; order Caudata; family Salamandridae; genus Lissotriton; species Lissotriton vulgaris. The sequence continues at coordinate 841,071 of NW_028246629.1, forward strand.
ATCCAACAGTCATTTACAGTCGAAAGATTAAATGTTAAAATTTCATCCATATTGACCATTTTGGTATCGTTCGACATGTCCGGAGTCATCGTTTTTCATCCGAAAATTGATTTTTTGAACTGTACCAAAAATGATTCAAAATGTCAATTGGATCGTGCCTCATGTTGAATAACCACTTTTTAAACCCTCACAGTGACCACAATTGCCAATTTTACACAGTTTTGCTTACTCAAAAGCTTCAATTTTGACCCATTTCAGGCACAGAAATGACTTTAAACACACTTATTTTAGTTGACAAAGCCATAATTCACATCCAACAGTCATTTAGAGTCAAAAGATTAAATGTTAAAATTTCATCATTATAGACCATTTTGGGAACGTTCGACAGGTCCGGAGTCATCGTTTTTCGTCTGAAAATTGATTTTTTGGACTGTGCCAAAAATGATTCAAAATGTCAATTGGATCGTGCCTCATGTTGAATAACTACTTTTTAAACCCTCAGAGTGACCAAAATTGCCATTTTTACAGAGTTTTGATTACTCAAAAGCTTCAATTTTTACCCCTTTGAGGCACAGAAATGACTTTAAACACACTTATTTTAGTTGACAATGTCATAATTCACATCCAACAGTCATTTACAGTCAAAAGATTAAATGTTAAAATTTCATCCATATTGACCATTTTGGGATCGTTCGACATGTCCGGAGTCATCGTTTTTCATACGAAAATTGATTTTTTGGACTGTACCAAAAATGATTCAAAATGTCAATTGGATCGTGCCTCATGTTGAATAACCACTTTTTAAACCCTCACAGTGACCAAAATTGCCAATTTTACAGAGTTTTGCTTACTCAAAAGCTTCAATTTTGACCCATTTCAGGCACAGAAATGACTTTAAACACACTTATTTTAGTTGACAAAGTAATAATTCACATCCAACAGTCATTTAGAGTCAAAAGATTAAATGTTAAAATTTCATCCATATTGACCATTTTGGGATCGTTCGACATGTCCGGAGTCATCGTTTTTCATCCGAAAATTGATTTTTTGGACTGTACCAAAAATGATTCAAAATGTCAATTGGATCGTGCCTCATGTTGAATAACCACTTTTTAAACCCTCACAGTGACCAAAATTGCCATTTTTACAGAGTTTTGATTACTCAAAAGCTTCAATTTTTACCCCTTTGAGGCACAGAAATGACTTTAAACACACTTATTCTAGTTGACAAAGTCATAATTCACATCCAACAGTCATTTAGAGTCAAAAGAATAAATGTTAAAATTTCATCATTATAGACCATTTTGGGAACGTTCGACAGGTCCGGAGTCATCGTTTTTCGTCTGAAAATTGATTTTTTGGACTGTACCAAAAATGATTCAAAATGTCAATTGGATCGTGCCTCATGTTGAATAACCACTTTTTAAACCCTCACAGTGACCAAAATTGCCATTTTTACAGAGTTTTGATTACTCAAAAGCTTCAATTTTGACCCATTTCAGGCACAGAAATGACTTTATCCCCTTTACTGCTAAGGCTATTTTACAGCTTCAATGTAATTTCCATTGAAATCAATGGAAAGTCCATGACGAGTTACCCTTGTCATTAGCGGCGAAGAGGTTAAACACACTTATTTTAGTTGACAAAGTCATAATTCACATCCAACAGTCATTTACAGTCAAAAGATTAAATGTTAAAATTTCATCCATATTGACCATTTTGGGATCGTTCGACATGTCCGGAGTCATCGTTTTTCATCCGAAAATTGATTTTTTGGACTGTACCAAAAATGATTCAAAATGTCAATTGGATCGTGCCTCATGTTGAATAACCACTTTTTAAACCCTCACAGTGACCAAAATTGCCAATTTTACAGAGTTTTGTTTACTCAAAAGCTTCAATTTTGACCCGTTTCAGGCACAGAAATGACTTTAAACACACTTATTTTAGTTGACAAAGTCATTATTCACATCCAACAGTCATTTAGAGTCAAAAGATTAAATGTTAAAATTTCATCCATATTGACCATTTTGGGATCGTTCGACATGTCCGGAGTCATCGTTTTTCATCCGAAAATTGATTTTTTGGACTGTACCAAAAATGATTCAAAATGTCAATTGGATCAAGCCTCATGTTGAATAACCACTTTTTAAACCCTCACAGTGACCAAAATTGCCATTTTTACAGAGTTTTGCTTACTCAAAAGCTTCAATTTTGACCCATTTCAGGCACAGAAATGACTTTAAACACACTTATTTTAGTTGACAAAGTCATAATTCACATCCAACAGTCATTTACAGTCAAAAGATTAAATGTTAAAATTTCATCCATATTGACCATTTTGGGATCGTTCGACATGTCCGGAGTCATCGTTTTTCATCCGAAAATTGATTTTTTGGACTGTACCAAAAATGATTCAAAATGTCAATTGGATCGTACCTCATGTTGAATAACCACTTTTTAAACCCTCACAGTGACCAAAATTGCCATTTTTACAGAGTTTTGATTACTCAAAAGCTTCAATTTTTACCCCTTTGAGGCACAGAAATGACTTTAAACACACTTATTTTAGTTGACAAAGTCATAATTCACATCCAACAGTCATTTACAGTCAAAAGATTAAATGTTAAAATTTCATCCATATTGACCATTTTGGGATCGTTCGACATGTCCGGAGTCATCGTTTTTCATCCGAAAATTGATTTTTTGAACTGTACCAAAAATGATTCAAAATGTCAATTGGATCGTGCCTCATGTTGAATAACCACTTTTTAAACCCTCACAGTGACCAAAATTGCCAATTTTACAGAGTTTTGCTTACTCAAAAGCTTCAATTTTGACCCATTTCAGGCACAGAAATGACTTTAAACACACTTATTTTAGTTGACAAAGCCATAATTCACATCCAACAGTCATTTAGAGTCAAAAGATTAAATGTTAAAATTTCATCATTATAGACCATTTTGGGAATGTTCGACAGGTCCGGAGTCATCGTTTTTCGTCTGAAAATTGATTTTTTGGACTGTACCAAAAATGATTCAAAATGTCAATTGGATCGTGCCTCATGTTGAATAACCACTTTTTAAACCCTCAGAGTGACCAAAATTGCCATTTTTACAGAGTTTTGCTTACTCAAAAGCTTCAATTTTGATCCGTTTTAGGCACAGAAATGACTTTAAACACACTTATTTTAGTTGACAAAGTCATATGGCTGAGATACCCGCCACCCCCTCTCAACACAATCCCCAAGGATGGGAAACCGGAACCAGTTCTGAACTTTTGGAAGACGGGAGGGAGTGACCCTCCCGGCCGTATTTATTAAAATATGAAACAAAATTAAAACATTAAAATAACAGTTTCATATTATGTACAATTTCATTACCACATTGCGATGTTTGGCTAACCTTAACATATTCTCTAATACAAAGGTTCTCCTAGCCGAACTAACATCCTACAAAACATTTAACTTGAAATTTTGAAATTGTACATCCTAACGTTTAAGGGCCAACGGCAAGGTCGTAACCGGTGTCAAGATCCCTAAACCAGAAATATCCCCCTCACTTGTGAGGGGCGACCGCACAGAGGTGTACCTCGAGTGCAACTACCAATTTCCCTTGACTTGACGGGGGCCCCAATAAACTCGACGCCACTTAAAGGTCGTCCGAGGACTCGTGTGAGGTATCTAGAAGGTAGCGTAGACCCCCCCCCAAACCCCACACAACTTACCGCATCTGCCGTCGCAGATGACCTGGCCCCGGGAAATTCTCCCGGAGGGGGCTGTAGCCCCTCCTACCCAGGAAGGGGCCTTGACCGCCTTTCCTTTCCTTTCGGCGGCCCATCCTTAGAAGGGACCGCCTACCCCGTTGAGGGGCCAATGGCCACCTCCCTCGAGCGCTCCCATCCGTAATGGGTGACGCCCACTCATAGGGATCTTCCAATTAGTGCTCACCGATCATGACCTTACCACCCGACCAAAATAAATACGACAGTTCTAAACTAAATGACTAAATTACTTAAAAGACAGTTAAAAGCAACCACTTTATTAAAGGCATGCTACTGATCAACACTAGAGCAGGATTACTTTATTTGCAAAACATACCACAATTGACCATTTCTTTATTGCATATTCAAAGTTATCACGATAATAATCCGGTACCTGCAAACGAAAGAGTTATCACATCAAACTTTATTCAAAACCACTTGCTGTCCTCAGGGGCTGGTGGGTGGGTCAAAATTGGCTCTTCGTTCCGTCTCGAGCTCACGTGCAGCGAGGTGGTGCAGCTTCAGAGCACAGGAACAAGAGGATGCTTCCTTGGGTTGTTGCTCCTTTTATCCGTCTTCAGGGCGGGCGTAAACCCGCCCCGGCCTGCCCCGAGGGCGTGGCCCGGCCGCGTCAGTGTCTAGGCCAGCCCACTCCAGGGCGGGAAAAGGCGCGCCCCGGCTACGCCGCTTCGGGCATACCAGCCGAGACTCGCCTCCCGCCCAAGATGGCTTCCCGGGGGGATCGTGGTACTCTGCCATACGTTCGGGGGGACCGAATGGTCGCCCCTTTCCATATGGCTGAGATACCCGCCACCCCCTCTCAACACAATCCCCAAGGATGGGAAACCGGAACCAGTTCTGAACTTTTGGAAGACGGGAGGGAGTGACCCTCCAGGCCGTATTTATTAAAATATGAAACAAAATTAAAACATTAAAATAACAGTTTCATATTATGTACAATTTCATTACCACATTGCGATGTTTGGCTAACCTTAACATATTCTCTAATACAAAGGTTCTCCTAGCCGAACTAACATCCTACAAAACATTTAACTTGAAATTTTGAAATTGTACATCCTAACGTTTAAGGGCCAACGGCAAGGTCGTAACCGGTGTCAAGATCCCTAAACCAGAAATATCCCCCTCACTTGTGAGGGGCGACCGCACAGAGGTGTACCTCGAGTGCAACTACCAATTTCCCTTGACTTGATGGGGGCCCCAATAAACTCGACGCCACTTAAAGGTCGTCCGAGGACTCGTGTGAGGTATCTAGAAGGTAGCGTAGACCCCCCCCCAAACCCCACACAACTTACCGCATCTGCCGTCGCAGATGACCTGGCCCCGGGAAATTCTCCCGGAGGGGGCTGTAGCCCCTCCTACCCAGGAAGGGGCCTTGACCGCCTTTCCTTTCCTTTCGGCGGCCCATCCTTAGAAGGGACCGACTACCCCGTTGAGGGGCCAATGGCCACCTCCCTCGAGCGCTCCCATCCGTAATGGGTGACGCCCACTCATAGGGATCTTCCAATTAGTGCTCACCGATCATGACCTTACCGCCACAGGCCGGATAGTTGACCGGCTATCCGGACCCCCCACAACACTCCTACCTAAAGGTCATGTCTTAAAGTCTTTAGCCAAGCTATACAGTCCCCTATGAGTAACTCGTTCCCCACCCGGGACAAATGAACACCATCCCCCAAATACATACTGTCACCAGTAATACAACCATGCGAAATAGAATGCAGTGTATTGGAACGGAACAATCTACTCACTTTGTTATTAATTTTTCTTACTGAATGATTCAGAGCAGAAACAGAAATAGCCCCCCGCCATACTTTTCGTGGGATCATATGCGACCATGCAATCGTGCACCCTGGAACTCTCCTCGCCAACCAACTTACAGTGGAAAGCATCGCCTCAAGGAGAAGTCGTCTACCAGTGGTGACCAAATCATTGCCCCCAAGATGTACTATGATTATAGACGGCGGTGACCTCGTCCGCCCTAGCAAACCCTCAAGAAATGGTTGAAACTGGTCAATACAGAGTCCGCCCTTTCCGTAGAAGGACACACTGTACCCGTATTCCCCAGCCACGTGAATCATGTCACCTGCTTTGAATACGTCCGCGGCACGCCTCACGTATGAGTGGCCCACGACCCACACCTCCTTTTTCACAGCCGGTGAAGTCTGACCGCTGGCCCGGTGTTGGGTCGACTGCATAGTCCGCCCCGCCTCGTAGGCTTGCGCAACTGAAACCAAACAAAAACAAGAAGCGTGAGTACATCATTACAGCTTCACAACATGTGCAACCACACATACCTCTTATAACAATTGGAGGACCAACGCCCCACACGTTTAACTTGTTCGATATTCAGACCCCTGGCTGTAGCCTCTGTAGCAGCCCCTATCCGAAAGGAATGGGTCCCAAACTCGCCCGGGTTCAAGCCCGCAGCAGTAATCGACATCGCAAGCACCCGCTGAAACTGAAACCTCGTCAGTGGGGTGGTGTCAGCGTGTCTCAACAAGGTCCCCCCCCATGATGCCACCCTTTGTGCCAAATATTCCTCTACACAACTCACCGGGCACATGGAGGACCCGGGGATCCTTTGTATGATTATGCAATCACCCATCGCACCCTGATCGGTCTTGGACCTGACGAACGAGAGAGTCATCGTCTCCCCTCTGATCTGAACGTGCTCTCGGCACAGTCCCCCATCACGTCCTGCTTGTTCCTCGCCACTAGTTCGCTTACTCGCATAGCCCCATGGAATGCCAGCGTAAAAGCGGCTCGGAATAACACCGTTTCATACTGGGATGAACATGTTGCAGGGAGTCTAGATAATAACAGGGCCAACCTATCCAAACCTATCGGGCGCCTTTCATCTACTCTGCGACCCTCAAGGCGTTGCCACCCACGTAGCGCTTTTTGCACAACGAAAGACGCTGTCGGGTCCTGGATCCCATGAGCCCTAGCCACAAAGGAAATGGCGGCCCGATGCCTCTGGGCCGTAGCCACTGATTTGCCTGCCTGACGTAAAGACAGCAGGAATTTCACTACCAATTCCTCCTGGCCCCAAAGCTCCCCTCTAGCCGCCCCAAAAAGGCCCAATAGGAACGGAACGCCCCTTCATATGCCTTCCTCGTCGTGGGTGCTAAACTCTCTCCCACGAGGTTCTGTAGTTCTGGGCACCGAGAGACCAGAGAGCTTCGGGAAAGGGTGCTGCCACCAGGTCCGCTGTGGGCAGAAAACCCCAGAAGGCCTGCATATGAAAACGAGAAAGCGCATCAGCCGCCTGGTTCATCACCCCCGGGACATGTCTTGCCCTAAATAGTACATTCAATTGCATACACAATAACACAATTTCCTTGAGCAATCTCAGAATCCATTTGCATCGTGCTGCCTGGCTATTGATACACTCAACAACGGTCATGTTATCAGACCAGAATACCACAGAGTGATCTCTGAACCCCTCGGGCCAAGTTCTCAGGGCCACCAGTATGGGAAAAAGTTCTAGGAAAGCAATGTTGCTTGTCAGACCACTATCATGCCACCATGACGGCCATTTTTGTGCCGACCACTGAGTGCCGAATATGGCACCAAAACCAATGCTCCCTGCCAAATCTGTCCACAGCCCTAGCTCCTCAGAGGACACGGCCGGTTTGTTCCAGACAATTCGACCATTGAAATCCGCCAGAAATGCCAACCAAATGCGCATGTCCTGGCGAACCTCTGCCGAGAGCCTTGTGCGATGATGACCCTCCCTCAGGCCGACCATGGCTTGAGCGATCGAGCGAGAAAAGGGGCGGGCCATCGGTATAACTCTTAGGGCAAAATTCAACTGTCCCACCAATTGCTGTAATTGATGTAGCTTCACCTTAGACTCACTTATACATATTTGCAAGGATTCCCTAAATCTTAACACTTTGTCATCTGGTAAACGAAAACAACCTTCTTTGGAATCGAGCTCGATCCCCAGAAACTCAAGGCAAGTCGAGGGACCCACAGTCTTACCTGGTGCCAATGGCACGCCAAACTGATTCATCAAGACACAAAATGCAGTCAAAGCCTGTCCACATTCTGGATCCCCGGCTGCCCCCAGAAACAAAAAGTCATCGAGATAATGCATAACATGTTTAAACCCCGTCTTCCTTGTGAAGACCCATTGCAGGAAGCAACTGAACTTTTCGAAATAGGCACACGATATAGAGCACCCCATCGGCATACACCTATCCATGTAGTAGTGACCCTGAAACATGAAACCAAGGAGACGCTGATCGTCTGGGTGTACCGGGAGCAACCGGAACGCTGACTCGATATCAGATTTTGCCATCAGCGCTCCGGGCCCCAGGCGATTCAATATGGCTACGGCCTCATCGAAGGATGCGTACCGCACCGAACACACTTCCGGGTCTATTGCCTCGTTTACGGAAAGACCACGTGGGGCTGATAAATTATGTATCAGCCGAAACTCACCCGGGTCCTTCTTGGGGACCACCCCTAAAGGGGAACAAACAAAGTTAGCAACTGGTGGCACATTAAATGGACCGGCGACTCGACCTCGAGCCACCTCTTTCCCAATCTTTTCCTGTACCACGGTCGTATGCTGTAAGACCGATATCTGGTTTTTACATTTTGCAATACCCTGAAACTCCCTCACTGGGATGCGGAAACCATACGAAAAACCGTCCCGTAACACCCCAGCGGAAGCGTGATCCGGGTATTCACTGAGCCAGGGAATCATTGCCATGGTATCAATCGGAGTAGGTAAAGGCGCCCCTCGGACTATGTCAGACCTGTTTGGCGCCTCCTCTACCCCCGTTATCACCCGTTTTGGCTCTGCACATGGACTCAGGATGGGATGATTGCCCGCACCCCCCACATTCGTGCCTAAATTTGCATGACCACTGGGGCCTAGTACATTTCCCCCTGTTAAAGTTCCAACAAACCCCCCTTTTACCTGCGTTGCCGCTTGGCCTCGAGTGATTGTCGTTACTCGTACCTGATCGAAAGGGCGTCCCCGCATATTGGCGGGAGGATTCACCCACGTTACTCCCTACCAATGGCACCTTCAACATACCAGAATCCTCCATTTTGGACCAGGACACAGAATCATAACAATCCCAAGTTAAGTTTTTATCATGCTCCTTTGCTTTTCTGAAAATATTGTCGTAACAAAACCAATGGTTGCCCTCGTGAGATACTGAATACCCCATGATTGATAAATCGGCAATTCGGGCAGCAATTCGGGCCTACGTTCACCCAAGATGGATGTAAAAACCCCCCATGCTTTGCCCCAATTACCAATGTTTTCATTTACCTTAAAGGCGGCCATCTTTGCGCGCCAAACACTCGGATGCATGAGCTCCTTTTGACTCTTAACATGCTCCATCTCATAATGATCGGTAAGCAACGAGAAGATGTTTATATACTCCCCTGCCCATATCTTCTCCTTGATAGCCAGAGGGACATGCTGACCCAACTTTTCCCTTCGAGAGGGTGCCGACTCATCCCTCGCAATCGGCAATGGCCGCTTACCTGAACCGGAAGCTGTATCTGCGACTGGACCTGACCCAGGTGGTTTCTCTCCTGCCGCAGCCGGCGATGGTGCCTTTGTCGCTTCCCTTGTTTCCCGCAGCTGTTTCATCAACACCTGCGCGTCGTCAGCCGTGGCGCCCTTGCAACCTTTACCCAACCACGCTGCTAATTGTGCTGCCAGCTCGGGCGGCATATCCTCCCCGGACACGGGGGTGACCACTACGGGAATCGGATTTCCTTCCTCCGGGATCGGATTTGTTGCTTTGAGCGGGGTACAGGGAACTGGGACGTCTCCCCCAGCTGTTCCCCTCCTGGGCCTCTTGCCTTTTCCTCCTGGAGCTGTTCCCGCCAGAGGACGTTTCGGCCCCCCTTCCTCGTTTTTCTCCGCCATTCGCTTCTTTAGGTCGGTCACCTCTTTCATGAGGACACGCAGCATCTGCTCGGTAGTCATTCGCTTTCCCGCCTTCTTAGGCATTCTCCGACAGAGTATCTGCAAAACAAACAAGAAGATTATAATGCTCAAAATTGGCTCTTCGTTCCGTCTCGAGCTCACGTGCAGCGAGGTGGTGCAGCTTCAGAGCACAGGAACAAGAGGATGCTTCCTTGGGTTGTTGCTCCTTTTATCCGTCTTCAGGGCGGGCGTAAACCCGCCCCGGCCTGCCCCGAGGGCGTGGCCCGGCCCGCGTCAGTGTCTAGGCCAGCCCACTCCAGGGCGGGAAAAAGCGCGCCCCGGCTACGCCGCTTCGGGCATACCAGCCGAGACTCGCCTCCCGCCCAAGATGGCTTCCCGGGGGGATCGTGGTACTCTGCCATACGTTCGGGGGGACCGAATGGTCGCCCCTTTCCATAATTCTCATCCAACAGTCATTTACAGTCAAAAGATTAAATGTTAAAATTTCATCCATATTGACCATTTTGGGATCGTTCGACATGTCCGGAGTCATCGTTTTTCATCCGAAAATTGATTTTTTGGACTGTACCAAAAATGATTCAAAATGTCAATTGGATCGTGCCTCATTTTGAATAACCACTTTTTAAACCCTCACAGTGACCAAAATTGCCAATTTTACAGAGTTTTGCTTACACAAAAGCTTCAATTTTGACCCGTTTCAGGCACAGAAATGACTTTAAACACACTTATTTTAGTTGACAAAGTCATTATTCACATCCAACAGTCATTTAGAGTCAAAAGATTAAATGTTAAAATTTCATCAATATTGACCATTTTGGGATCGTTCGACATGTCCGGAGTCATCGTTTTTCATCCGAAAATTGATTTTTTGGACTGTACCAAAAATGATTCAAAATGTCAATTGGATCGTGCCTCATGTTGAATAACCACTTTTTAAACCCTCACAGTGACCAAAATTGCCATTTTTACAGAGTTTTGATTACTCAAAAGCTTCAATTTTGACCCATTTCAGGCACAGAAATGACGTTAAACAAACTTATTTTAGTTGACAAAGTCATAATTCACATCCAACAGTCATTTACAGTCAAAAGATTAAATGTTAAAATTTCATCCATATTGACCATTTTGGGATCGTTCGACATGTCCGGAGTCATCGTTTTTCATCCGAAAATTGATTTTTTGGACTGTACCAAAAATGATTCAAAATGTCAATTGGATCGTGCCTCATGTTGAATAACCACTTTTTAAACCCTCACAGTGACCAAAATTGCCATTTTTACAGAGTTTTGCTTACTCAAAAGCTTCAATTTTGACCCATTTCGGGCACAGAAATGACTTTAAACACACTTATTTTAGTTGACAAAGTCATAATTCACATCCAACAGTCATTTACAGTCAAAAGATTAAATGTTAAAATTTCATCCATATTGACCATTTTGGGATCGTTCGACATGTCCGGAGTCATCGTTTTTCATCCGAAAATTGATTTTTTGGACTGTACCAAAAATGATTCAAAATGTCAATTGGATCGTGCCTCATGTTGAATAACCACTTTTTAAACCCTCACAGTGACCAAAATTGCCATTTTTACAGAGTTTTGATTACTCAAAAGCTTCAATTTTGACCCATTTCAGGCACAGAAATGACTTTAAACACACTTATTTTAGTTGACAAAGCCATAATTCACATCCAACAGTCATTTAGAGTCAAAAGATTAAATGTTAAAATTTCATCATTATAGACCATTTTGGGAACGTTCGACAGGTCCGGAGTCATCGTTTTTCGTCTGAAAATTGATTTTTTGGACTGTACCAAAAATGATTCAAAATGTCAATTGGATCGTGCCTCATGTTGAATAACCACTTTTTAAACCCTCACAGTGACCAAAATTGCCATTTTTACAGAGTTTTGATTACTCAAAAGCATCAATTTTTACCCCTTTGAGGCACAGAAATGACTTTAAACACACTTATTTTAGTTGACAAAGTCATAATTCACATCCAACAGTCATTTACAGTCAAAAGATTAAATGTTAAAATTTCATCCATATTGACCATTTTGGGATCGTTCGACATGTCCGGAGTCATCGTTTTTCATCCGAAAATTGATTTTTTGGACTGTACCAAAAATGATTCAAAATGTCAATTTGATCGTGCCTCATGTTGAATAACCACTTTTTAAACCCTCACAGTGACCAAAATTGCCATTTTTACAGAGTTTTGATTACTCAAAAGCTTCCATTTTTACCCCTTTGAGGCACAGAAATGACTTTAAACACACTTATTTTAGTTGACAAAGTCATAATTCACATCCAACAGTCATTTACAGTCAAAAGATTAAATGTTAAAATTTCATCCATATTGACCATTTTGGGATCGTTCGACATGTCCGGAGTCATCGTTTTTCATCCGAAAATAGATTTTTTGGACTGTACCAAAAATGATTCAAAATGTCAATTGGATCGTGCCTCATGTTGAATAACCACTTTTTAAACCCTCACAGTGACCAAAATTGCCATTTTTACAGAGTTTTGCTTACTCAAAAGCTTCAATTTTGACCCATTTCAGGCACAGAAATGACTTTAAAAACACTTATTTTAGTTGACAAAGTCATAATTCACATCCAACAGTCATTTACAATCAAAAGATTAAATGTTAAAATTTCATCCATTTCGGGATGGTTCGACATGTCCGGAGTCATCGTTTTTCATCCGAAAATTGATTTTTTGGACTGTACCAAAAATGATTCAAAATGTCAATTGGATCGTGCCTCATGTTGAATAACCTCTTTTTAAACCCTCACAGTGACCAAAATTGCCATTTTTACAGAGTTTTGATGACTCAAAAGCTTCAATTTTTACCCCTTTGAGGCACAGAAATGACTTTAAACACACTTATTTTAGTTGACAAAGTCATAATTCACATCCAACAGTCATTTACAGTCAAAAGATTAAATGTTAAAATTTCATCCATATTGACCATTTTGGGATCGTTCGACATGTCCGGAGTCATCGTTTTTCATCCGAAAATTGATTTTTTGAACTGTACCAAAAATGATTCAAAATGTCAATTGGATCGTGCCTCATGTTGAATAACCACTTTTTAAACCCTCACAGTGACCAAAATTGCCAATTTTACAGAGTTTTGCTTACTCAAAAGCTTCAATTTTGACCCATTTCAGGCACAGAAATGACTTTAAACACACTTATTTTAGTTGACAAAGTCATAATTCACATCCAACAGTCATTTAGAGTCAAAAGATTAAATGTTAAAATTTCATCATTATAGACCATTTTGGGAACGTTCGACAGGTCCGGAGTCATCGTTTTTCGTCTGAAAATTGATTTTTTGGACAGTACCAAAAATGATTCAAAATGTCAATTGGATCGTGCCTCATGTTGAATAACCACTTTTTAAACCCTCACAGTGACCAAAATTGCCATTTTTACAGAGTTTTGCTTACTCAAAAGCTTCAATTTTGATCCGTTTTAGGCACAGAAATGACTTTAAACACACTTATTTTAGTTGACAAAGTCATAATTCTCATCCAACAGTCATTTACAGTCAAAAGATTAAATGTTAAAATTTCATCCATATTGACCATTTTCGGATCGTTCGACATGTCCGGAGTCATCGTTTTTCATCCGAAAATTGATTTTTTGGACTGTACCAAAAATGATTCAAAATGTCAATTGGATCGTGCCTCATTTTGAATAACCACTTTTTAAACCCTCCCAGTGACCAAAATTGCCATTTTTACAGAGTTTTGATTACTCAAAAGCTTCAATTTTTACCCCTTTGAGGCACAGAAATGACTTTAAACACACTTATTTTAGTTGACAAAGTCATAATTCACATCCAACAGTCATTTACAGTCAAAAGATTAAATGTTAAAATTTCATCCATATTGACCATTTTGGGATCGTTCGACATGTCCGGAGTCATCGTTTTTCATCCGAAAATTGATTTTTTGGACTGTACCAAAAATGATTCAAAATGTCAATTGGATCGTGCCTCATGTTGAATAACCACTTTTTAAACCCTCACAGTGACCAAAATTGCCCTTTTTACAGAGTTTTGATTACTCAAAAGCTTCAATTTTTACCCCTTTGAGGCACAGAAATGACTTTAAACACACTTATTTTAGTTGACAAAGTCATAATTCTCATCCAACAGTCATTTACAGTCAAAAGATTAAATGTTAAAATTTCATCCATATTGACCATTTTCGGATCGTTCGACATGTCCGGAGTCATCGTTTTTCATCCGAAAATTGATTTTTTGGACTGTACCAAAAATGATTCAAAATGTCAATTGGATCGTGCCTCATTTTGAATAACCACTTTTTAAACCCTCCCAGTGACCAAAATTGCCAATTTTACAGAGTTTTGCTTACACAAAAGCTTCAATTTTGACCCGTTTCAGGCACAGAAATGACTTTAAACACACTTATTTTAGTTGACAAAGTCATTATTCACATCCAACAGTCATTTAGAGTCAAAAGATTAAATGTTAAAATTTCATCCATATTGACCATTTTGGGATCGTTCGACAGGTCCGGAGTCATCGTTTTTTGTCTGAAAATTGATTTTTTGGACTGTACCAAAAATGATTCAAAATGTCAATTGGATCGTGCCTCATGTTGAATAACCACTTTTTAAACCCTCACAGTGACCAAAATTGCCATTTTTACAGAGTTTTGATTACTCAAAAGCTTCAATTTTTACCCCTTTGAGGCACAGAAATGACTTTAAACACACTTATTTTAGTTGACAAAGTCATAATTCACATCCAACAGTCATTTACAGTCAAAAGATTAAATGTTAAAATTTCATCCATATTGACCATTTTGGGATCGTTCGACATGTCCGGAGTCATCGTTTTTCATCCGAAAATTGATTTTTTGGACTGTACCAAAAATGATTCAAAATGTCAATTGGATCGTGCCTCATGTTGAATAACCACTTTTTAAACCCTCACAGTGACCAAAATTGCCATTTTTACAGAGTTTTGATTACTCAAAAGCTTCAATTTTTACCCCTTTGAGGCACAGAAATGACTTTAAACACACTTATTTTAGTTGACAAAGTCATAATTCACATCCAACAGTCATTTACAGTCAAAAGATTAAATGTTAAAATTTCATCCATATTGACCATTTTGGGATCGTTATACATGTCCGGAGTCATCGTTTTTCATCCGAAAATTGATTTTTTGAACTGTACCAAAAATGATTCAAAATGTCAATTGGATCGTGCCTCATGTTGAATAACCACTTTTTAAAACCTCACAGTGACCAAAATTGCCAATTTTACAGAGTTTTGCTTACTCAAAAGCTTCAATTTTGACCCATTTCAGGCACAGAAATGACTTTAAACACACTTATTTTAGTTGACAAAGTCATAATTCTCATCCAACAGTCATTTACAGTCAAAAGATTAAATGTTAAAATTTCATCCATATTGACCATTTTCGGATCGTTCGACATGTCCGGAGTCATCGTTTTTCATCCGAAAATTGATTTTTTGGACTGTACCAAAAATGATTCAAAATGTCAATTGGATCGTGCCTCATTTTGAATAACCACTTTTTAAACCCTCCCAGTGACCAAAATTGCCAATTTTACAGAGTTTTGCTTACACAAAAGCTTCAATTTTGACCCGTTTCAGGCACAGAAATGACTTTAAACACACTTATTTTAGTTGACAAAGTCATTATTCACATCCAACAGTCATTTAGAGTCAAAAGATTAAATGTTAAAATTTCATCCATATTGACCATTTTGGGATCGTTCGACAGGTCCGGAGTCATCGTTTTTTGTCTGAAAATTGATTTTTTGGACTGTACCAAAAATGATTCAAAATGTCAATTGGATCGTGCCTCATGTTGAATAACCACTTTTTAAACCCTCACAGTGACCAAAATTGCCATTTTTACAGAGTTTTGATTACTCAAAAGCTTCAATTTTTACCCCTTTGAGGCACAGAAATGACTTTAAACACACTTATTTTAGTTGACAAAGTCATAATTCACATCCAACAGTCATTTACAGTCAAAAGATTAAATGTTAAAATTTCATCCATATTGACCATTTTGGGATCGTTCGACATGTCCGGAGTCATCGTTTTTCATCCGAAAATTGATTTTTTGGACTGTACCAAAAATGATTCAAAATGTCAATTGGATCGTGCCTCATGTTGAATAACCACTTTTTAAACCCTCACAGTGACCAAAATTGCCATTTTTACAGAGTTTTGATTACTCAAAAGCTTCAATTTTTACCCCTTTGAGGCACAGAAATGACTTTAAACACACTTATTTTAGTTGACAAAGTCATAATTCACATCCAACAGTCATTTACAGTCAAAAGATTAAATGTTAAAATTTCATCCATATTGACCATTTTGGGATCGTTATACATGTCCGGAGTCATCGTTTTTCATCCGAAAATTGATTTTTTGAACTGTACCAAAAATGATTCAAAATGTCAATTGGATCGTGCCTCATGTTGAATAACCACTTTTTAAAACCTCACAGTGACCAAAATTGCCAATTTTACAGAGTTTTGCTTACTCAAAAGCTTCAATTTTGACCCATTTCAGGCACAGAAATGACTTTAAACACACTTATTTTACTTGACAAAGTCATAATTCACATCCAACAGTCATTTAGAGTCAAAAGATTAAATGTTAAAATTTCATCATTATAGACCATTTTGGGAACGTTCGACAGGTCCGGAGTCATCGTTTTTTGTCTGAAAATTGATTTTTTAGACTGTACCAAAAATGATTCAAAATGTCAATTGGATCGTGCCTCATGTTGAATAACCACTTTTTAAACCCTCACAGTGACCAAAATTGCCATTTTTACAGAGTTTTGATTACTCAAAAGCTTCAATTTTTACCCCTTTGAGGCACAGAAATGACTTTAAACACACTTATTTTAGTTGACAAAGTCATAATTCACATCCAACAGTCATTTACAGTCAAAAGATTAAATGTTAAAATTTCATCCATATTGACCATTTTGGGATCGTTCGACATGTCCGGAGTCATCGTTTTTCATCCGAAAATAGATTTTTTGGACTGTACCAAAAATGATTCAAAATGTCAATTGGATCATGCCTCATGTTGAATAACCACTTTTTAAACCCTCACAGTGACCAAAATTGCCATTTTTACAGAGTTTTGCTTACTCAAAAGCTTCAATTTTGATCCGTTTTAGGCACAGAAATGACTTTAAACACACTTATTTTAGTTGACAAAGTCATAATTCTCATCCAACAGTCATTTACAGTCAAAAGATTAAATGTTAAAATTTCATCCATATTGACCATTTTGGGATCGTTCGACAGGTTCGGAGTCATCGTTTTTTGTCTGAAAATTGATTTTTTGGACTGTACCAAAAATGATTCAAAATGTCAATTGGATCGTGCCTCATGTTGAATAACCACTTTTTAAACCCTCACAGTGACCAAAATTGCCATTTTTACAGAGTTTTGATTACTCAAAAGCTTCAATTTTTACCCCTTTGAGGCACAGAAATGACTTTAAACACACTTATTTTAGTTGACAAAGTCATAATTCACATCCAACAGTCATTTACAGTCAAAAGATTAAATGTTAAAATTTCATCCATATTGACCATTTTGGGATCGTTCGACATGTCCGGAGTCATCGTTTTTCATCCGAAAATTGATTTTTTGGACTGTACCAAAAATGATTCAAAATGTCAATTGGATCGTGCCTCATGTTGAATAACCACTTTTTAAACCCTCACAGTGACAAAAATTGCCATTTTTACAGAGTTTTGATTACTCAAAAGCTTCAATTTTTAACCCTTTGAGGCACAGAAATGACTTTAAACACACTTATTTTAGTTGACAAAGTCATAATTCACATCCAACAGTCATTTACAGTCAAAAGATTAAATGTTAAAATTTCATCCATATTGACCATTTTGGGATCGTTCGACATGTCCGGAGTCATCGTTTTTCATCCGAAAATTGATTTTTTGAACTGTACCAAAAATGATTCAAAATGTCAATTGGATCGTGCCTCATGTTGAATAACCACTTTTTAAACCCTCACAGTGACCAAAATTGCCAATTTTACAGAGTTTTGCTTACTCAAAAGCTTCAATTTTGACCCATTTCAGGCACAGAAATGACTTTAAACACACTTATTTTAGTTGACAAAGTCATAATTCACATCCAACAGTCATTTACAATCAAAAGATTAAATGTTAAAATTTCATCATTATAGACCATTTTGGGAACGTTCGACAGGTCCGGAGTCATCGTTTTTCGTCTGAAAATTGATTTTTTGGACTGTACCAAAAATGATTCAAAATGTCAATTGGATCGTGCCTCATGTTGAATAACCACTTTTTAAACCCTCACAGTGACCAAAATTGCCATTTTTACAGAGTTTTGCTTACTCAAAAGCTTCAATTTTGATCCGTTTTAGGCACAGAAATGACTTTAAACACACTTATTTTAGTTGACAAAGTCATTATTCTCATCCAACAGTCATTTACAGTCAAAAGATTAAATGTTAAAATTTCATCCATATTGACCATTTTGGGATCGTTCGACATGTCCGGAGTCATCGTTTTTCATCCGAATATTGATTTTTTGGACTGTACCAAAAATGATTCAAAATGTCAATTGGATCGTGCCTCATTTTGAATAACCACTTTTTAAACCCTCACAGTGACCAAAATTGCCAATTTTACAGAGTTTTGCTTACACAAAAGCTTCAATTTTGACCCGTTTCAGGCACAGAAATGACTTTAAACACACTTATTTTAGTTGACAAAGTCATTATTCACATCCAACAGTCATTTAGAGTCAAAAGATTAAGTGTTAAAATTTCATCCATATTGACCATTTTGGGATCGTTCGACAGGTCCGGAGTCATCGTTTTTTGTCTGAAAATTGATTTTTTGGACTGTACCAAAAATGATTCAAAATGTCAATTGGATCGTGCCTCATGTTGAATAACCACTTTTTAAACCCTCACAGTGACCAAAATTGCCATTTTTACAGAGTTTTGATTACTCAAAAGCTTCAATTTTTACCCCTTTGAGGCACAGAAATGACTTTAAACACACTTATTTTAGTTCACAAAGTCATAATTCACATCCAACAGTCATTTACAGTCAAAAGATTAAATGTTAAAATTTCATCCATATTGACCATTTTGGGATCGTTCGACATGTCCGGAGTCATCGTTTTTCATCCGAAAATTGATTTTTTGGACTGTACCAAAAATGATTCAAAATGTCAATTGGATCGTGCCTCATGTTGAATAACCACTTTTTAAACCCTCACAGTGACCAAAATTGCCATTTTTACAGAGTTTTGATTACTCAAAAGCTTCAATTTTTACCCCTTTGAGGCACAGAAATGACTTTAAACACACTTATTTTAGTTGACAAAGTCATAATTCACATCCAACAGTCATTTACAGTCAAAAGATTAAATGTTAAAATTTCATCCATATTGACCATTTTGGGATCGTTCGACATGTCCGGAGTCATCGTTTTTCATCCGAAAATTGATTTTTTGGACTGTACCACAAATGATTCAAAATGTCAATTGGATCGTGCCTCGTGTTGAATAACCACTTTTTAAACCCTCACAGTGACCAAAATTGCCAATTTTACAGACTTTTGCTTACTCAAAAGCTTCAATTTTGACCCATTTCAGGCACAGAAATGACTTTAAACACACTTATTTTAGTTGACAAAGTCATAATTCACATCCAACAGTCATTTACAGTCAAAAGATTAAATGTTAAAATTTCATCCATATTGACCATTTTGGGATCGTTCGACATGTCCGGAGTCATCGTTTTTCATCCGAAAATTGATTTTTTGGACTGTACCAAAAATGATTCAAAATGTCAATTGGATCATGCCTCATGTTGAATAACCACTTTTTAAACCCTCACAGTGACCAAAATTGCCATTTTTACAGAGTTTTGCTTACTCAAAAGCTTCAATTTTGACCCATTTCAGGCACAGAAATGACTTTAAACACACTTATTTTAGTTGACAAAGTCATAATTCACATCCAACAGTCATTTACAGTCAAAAGATTAAATGTTAAAATTTCATCCATATTGACCATTTTGGGATCGTTCGACATGTCCGGAGTCATCGTTTTTCATCCGAAAATTGATTTTTTGGACTGTACCAAAAATGATTCAAAATGTCAATTGGATCGTGCCTCATGTTGAATAACCACTTTTTAAACCCTCACAGTGACCAAAATTGCCATTTTTACAGAGTTTTGCTTACTCAAAAGCTTCAATTTTGACCCATTTCGGGCACAGAAATGACTTTAAACACACTTATTTTAGTTGACAAAGTCATAATTCACATCCAACAGTCATTTACAGTCAAAAGATTAAATGTTAAAATTTCATCCATATTGACCATTTTGGGATCGTTCGACATGTCCGGAGTCATCGTTTTTCATCCGAAAATTGATTTTTTGGACTGTACCAAAAATGATTCAAAATGTCAATTGGATCGTGCCTCATGTTGAATAACCACTTTTTAAACCCTCACAGTGACCAAAATTGCCATTTTTACAGAGTTTTGATTACTCAAAAGCTTCAATTTTGACCCATTTCAGGCACAGAAATGACTTTAAACACACTTATTTTAGTTGACAAAGCCATAATTCACATCCAACAGTCATTTAGAGTCAAAAGATTAAATGTTAAAATTTCATCATTATAGACCATTTTGGGAACGTTCGACAGGTCCGGAGTCATCGTTTTTCGTCTGAAAATTGATTTTTTGGACTGTACCAAAAATGATTCAAAATGTCAATTGGATCGTGCCTCATGTTGAATAACCACTTTTTAAACCCTCACAGTGACCAAAATTGCCATTTTTACAGAGTTTTGCTTACTCAAAAGCTTCAATTTTGACCCATTTCAGGCACAGAAATGACTTTAAACACACTTATTTTAGTTGACAAAGTCATAATTCACATCCAACAGTCATTTACAATCAAAAGATTAAATGTTAAAATTTCATCCATATTGACCATTTTGGGATCGTTCGACATGTCCGGAGTCATCGTTTTTCATCCGAAAATTGATTTTTTGAACTGTACCAAAAAAGATTCAAAATGTCAATTGGATCGTGCCTCATGTTGAATAACCACTTTTTAAACCCTCACAGTGACCAAAATTGCCAATTTTACAGAGTTTTGCTTACTCAAAAGCTTCAATTTTGACCCATTCCAGGCACAGAAATGACTTTAAACACACTTATTTTAGTTGACAAAGTCATAATTCACATCCAACAGTCATTTAGAGTCAAAAGATTAAATGTTAAAATTTCATCATTATAGACCATTTTGGGAACGTTCGACAGGTCCGGAGTCATCGTTTTTCGTCTGAAAATTGATTTTTTGGACTGTACCAAAAATGATTCAAAATGTCAATTGGATCGTGCCTCATGTTGAATAACCACTTTTTAAACCCTCACAGTGACCAAAATTGCCATTTTTACAGAGTTTTGATTACTCAAAAGCTTCAATTCTTACCCCTTTGAGGCACAGAAATGACTTTAAACACACTTATTTTAGTTGACAAAGTCATAATTCACATCCAACAGTCATTTACAGTCAAAAGATTAAATGTTAAAATTTCATCCATATTGACCATTTTGGGATCGTTCAACAGGTCCGGAGTCATCGTTTTTCGTCTGAAAATTGATTTTTTGGACTGTACCAAAAATGATTCAAAATGTCAATTAGATCGTGCCTCATGTTGAATAACCACTTTTTAAACGCTCAGAGTGACCAAAATTGCCATTTTTACAGAGTTTTGCTTACTCAAAAGCTTCAATTTTGACCCATTTCAGGCACAGAAATGACTTTAAACACACTTATTTTAGTTGACAAAGTCATAATTCACATCCAACAGTCATTTACAGTCAAAAGAATAAATGTTAAAATTTCATCCATATTGACCATTTTGGGATCGTTCAACATGTCCGGAGTCATCGTTTTTCATCCGAAAATTGATTTTTTGGACTGTACCAAAAATGATTCAAAATGTCAATTGGATCATGCCTCATGTTGAATAACCACTTTTTAAACCCTCACAGTGACCAAAATTGCCATTTTTACAGAGTTTTGATTACTCAAAAGCTTCAATTTTTACCCCTTTGAGGCACAGAAATGACTTTAAACACACTTATTTTAGTTGACAAAGTCATAATTCACATCCAACAGTCATTTACAGTCAAAAGATTAAATGTTAAAATTTCATCCATATTGACCATTTTGGGATCGTTCAACATGTCCGGAGTCATCGTTTTTCATCCGAAAATTGATTTTTTGGACTGTACCAAAAATGATTCAAAATGTCAATTGGATCATGCCTCATGTTGAATAACCACTTTTTAAACCCTCACAGTGACCAAAATTGCCATTTTTACAGAGTTTTGATTACTCAAAAGCTTCAATTTTTACCCCTTTGAGGCACAGAAATGACTTTAAACACACTTATTTTAGTTGACAAAGTCATAATTCACATCCAACAGTCATTTACAGTCAAAAGATTAAATGTTAAAATTTCATCCATATTGACCATTTTGGTATCGTTCGACACGTCCGGAGTCATCGTTTTTCATCCGAAAATTGATTTTTTGAACTGTACCAAAAATGATTCAAAATATCAATTGGATCGTGCCTCATGTTGAATAACCACTTTTTAAACCCTCACAGTGACCAAAATTGCCAATTTTACACAGTTTTGCTTACGCAAAAGCTTCAATTTTGACCCATTTCAGGCACAGAAATGACTTTAAACACACTTATTTTAGTTGACAAAGCCATAATTCACATCCAACAGTCATTTAGAGTCAAAAGATTAAATGTTAAAATTTCATCATTATAGACCATTTTGGGAACGTTCGACAGGTCCGGAGTCATCGTTTTTCGTCTGAAAATTGATTTTTTGGACTGTACCAAAAATGATTCAAAATGTCAATTGGATCGTGCCTCATGTTGAATAACCACTTTTTAAACCCTCAGAGTGACCAAAATTGCCATTTTTACAGAGTTTTGATGACTCAAAAGCTTCAATTTTTACCCCTTTGAGGCACAGAAATGACTTTAAACACACTTATTTTAGTTGACAATGTCATAATTCACATCCAACAGTCATTTACAGTCAAAAGATTAAATGTTAAAATTTCATCCATATTGACCATTTTGGGATCGTTCGACATGTCCGGAGTCATCGTTTTTCATCCGAAAATTGATTTTTTGGACTGTACCAAAAATGATTCAAAATGTCAATTGGATCGTGCCTCATGTTGAATAACCACTTTTTAAACCCTCACAGTGACCAAAATTGCCAATTTTACAGAGTTTTGCTTACTCAAAAGCTTCAATTTTGAACTATTTCAGGCACAGAAATGACTTTAAACACACTTATTTTAGTTGACAAAGTCATAATTCACATCCAACAGTCATTTAGAGTCAAAAGATTAAATGTTAAAATTTCATCATTATAGACCATTTTGGGAACGTTCGACAGGTCCGGAGTCATCATTTTTTGTCTGAAAATTGATTTTTTGGACTGTACCAAAAATGATTCAAAATGTCAATTGGATCGTGCCTCATGTTGAATAACCACTTTTTAAACCCTCACAGTGACCAAAATTGCCATTTTTACAGAGTTTTGATTACTCAAAAGCTTCAATTTTTACCCCTTTGAGGCACAGAAATGACTTTAAACACACTTATTTTAGTTGACAAAGTCATAATTCACATCCAACAGTCATTTACAGTCAAAAGATTAAATGTTAAAATTTCATCCATATTGACCATTTTGGGATCGTTCGACATGTCCGGAGTCATCGTTTTTCATCCGAAAATTGATTTTTTGGACTGTACCAAAAATGATTCAAAATGTCAATTGAATCGTGCCTCATGTTGAATAACCACTTTTTAAACCCTCACAGTGACCAAAATTGCCATTTTTACAGAGTTTTGATTACTCAAAAGCTTCAATTTTTACCCCTTTGAGGCACAGAAATGACTTTAAACACACTTATTTTAGTTGACAAAGTCATAATTCACATCCAACAGTCATTTACAGTCAAAAGATTAAATGTTAAAATTTCATCCATATTGACCATTTTGGGATTGTTCGACATGTCCGGAGTCATCGTTTTTCATCCGAAAATTGATTTTTTGGACTGTACCAAAAATGATTCAAAATGTCAATTGGATCATGCCTCGTGTTGAATAACCACTTTTTAAACCCTCACAGTGACCAAAATTGCCAATTTTACAGACTTTTGCTTACTCAAAAGCTTCAATTTTGACCCATTTCAGGCACAGAAATGACTTTAAACACACTTATTTTAGTTGACAAAGTCATAATTCACATCCAACAGTCATTTACAGTCAAAAGATTAAATGTTAAAATTTCATCCATATTGACCATTTTGGGATCGTTCGACATGTCCGGAGTCATCGTTTTTCATCCGAAAATTGATTTTTTGGACTGTACCAAAAATGATTCAAAATGTCAATTGGATCATGCCTCATGTTGAATAACCACTTTTTAAACCCTCACAGTGACCAAAATTGCCATTTTTACAGAGTTTTGCTTACTCAAAAGCTTCAATTTTGACCCATTTCAGGCACAGAAATGACTTTAAACACACTTATTTTAGTTGACAAAGTCATAATTCACATCCAACAGTCATTTACAGTCAAAAGAATAAATGTTAAAATTTCATCCATATTGACCATTTTGGGATCGTTCGACATGTCCGGAGTCATCGTTTTTCATCCGAAAATTGATTTTTTGGACTGTACCAAAAATGATTCAAAATGTCAATTGGATCATGCCTCATGTTGAATAACCACTTTTTAAACCCTCACAGTGACCAAAATTGCCATTTTTACAGAGTTTTGATTACTCAAAAGCTTCAATTTTTACCCCTTTGAGGCACAGAAATGACTTTAAACACACTTATTTTAGTTGACAAAGTCATAATTCACATCCAACAGTCATTTACAGTCAAAAGATTAAATGTTAAAATTTCATCCATATTGACCATTTTGGGATCGTTCGACATGTCCGGAGTCATCGTTTTTCATCCGAAAATAGATTTTTTGGACTGTACCAAAAATGATTCAAAATGTCAATTGGATCGTGCCTCATGTTGAATAACCACTTTTTAAACCCTCACAGTGACCAAAATTGCCATTTTTACAGAGTTTTGCTTACTCAAAAGCTTCAATTTTGATCCGTTTTAGGCACAGAAATGACTTTAAACACACTTATTTTAGTTGACAAAGTCATAATTCTCATCCAACAGTCATTTACAGTCAAAAGATTAAATGTTAAAATTTCATCCATATTGACCATTTTGGGATCGTTCGACAGGTTCGGAGTCATCGTTTTTTGTCTGAAAATTGATTTTTTGGACTGTACCAAAAATGATTCAAAATGTCAATTGGATCGTGCCTCATGTTGAATAACCACTTTTTAAACCCTCACAGTGACCAAAATTGCCATTTTTACAGAGTTTTGATTACTCAAAAGCTTCAATTTTTACCCCTTTGAGGCACAGAAATGACTTTAAACACACTTATTTTAGTTGACAAAGTCATAATTCACATCCAACAGTCATTTACAGTCAAAAGATTAAATGTTAAAATTTCATCCATATTGACCATTTTGGGATCGTTCGACATGTCCGGAGTCATCGTTTTTCATCCGAAAATTGATTTTTTGGACTGTACCAAAAATGATTCAAAATGTCAATTGGATCGTGCCTCATGTTGAATAACCACTTTTTAAACCCTCACAGTGACAAAAATTGCCATTTTTACAGAGTTTTGATTACTCAAAAGCTTCAATTTTTACCCCTTTGAGGCACAGAAATGACTTTAAACACACTTATTTTAGTTGACAAAGTCATAATTCACATCCAACAGTCATTTACAGTCAAAAGATTAAATGTTAAAATTTCATCCATATTGACCATTTTGGGATCGTTCGACATGTCCGGAGTCATCGTTTTTCATCCGAAAATTGATTTTTTGAACTGTACCAAAAATGATTCAAAATGTCAATTGGATCGTGCCTCATGTTGAATAACCACTTTTTAAACCCTCACAGTGACCAAAATTGCCAATTTTACAGAGTTTTGCTTACTCAAAAGCTTCAATTTTGACCCATTTCAGGCACTGAAATGACTTTAAACACACTTATTTTAGTTGACAAAGTCATAATTCACATCCAACAGTCATTTACAATCAAAAGATTAAATGTTAAAATTTCATCATTATAGACCATTTTGGGAACGTTCGACAGGTCCGGAGTCATCGTTTTTCGTCTGAAAATTGATTTTTTGGACTGTACCAAAAATGATTCAAAATGTCAATTGGATCGTGCCTCATGTTGAATAACCACTTTTTAAACCCTCACAGTGACCAAAATTGCCATTTTTACAGAGTTTTGCTTACTCAAAAGCTTCAATTTTGATCCGTTTTAGGCACAGAAATGACTTTAAACACACTTATTTTAGTTGACAAAGTCATTATTCTCATCCAACAGTCATTTACAGTCAAAAGATTAAATGTTAAAATTTCATCCATATTGACCATTTTGGGATCGTTCGACATGTCCGGAGTCATCGTTTTTCATCCGAATATTGATTTTTTTGACTGTACCAAAAATGATTCAAAATGTCAATTGGATCGTGCCTCATTTTGAATAACCACTTTTTAAACCCTCACAGTGACCAAAATTGCCAATTTTACAGAGTTTTGCTTACACAAAAGCTTCAATTTTGACCCGTTTCAGGCACAGAAATGACTTTAAACACACTTATTTTAGTTGACAAAGTCATTATTCACATCCAACAGTTATTTAGAGTCAAAAGATTAAGTGTTAAAATTTCATCCATATTGACCATTTTGGGATCGTTCGACAGGTCCGGAGTCATCGTTTTTTGTCTGAAAATTGATTTTTTGGACTGTACCAAAAATGATTCAAAATGTCAATTGGATCGTGCCTCATGTTGAATAACCACTTTTTAAACCCTCACAGTGACCAAAATTGCCATTTTTACAGAGTTTTGATTACTCAAAAGCTTCAATTTTTACCCCTTTGAGGCACAGAAATGACTTTAAACACACTTATTTTAGTTCACAAAGTCATAATTCACATCCAACAGTCATTTACAGTCAAAAGATTAAATGTTAAAATTTCATCCATATTGACCATTTTGGGATCGTTCGACATGTCCGGAGTCATCGTTTTTCATCCGAAAATTGATTTTTTGGACTGTACCAAAAATGATTCAAAATGTCAATTGGATCGTGCCTCATGTTGAATAACCACTTTTTAAACCCTCACAGTGACCAAAATTGCCATTTTTACAGAGTTTTGATTACTCAAAAGCTTCAATTTTGACCCATTTCAGGCACAGAAATGACTTTAAACACACTTATTTTAGTTGACAAAGTCATAATTCACATCCAACAGTCATTTACAGTCAAAAGATTAAATGTTAAAATTTCATCCATATTGACCATTTTGGGATCGTTCGACATGTCCGGAGTCATCGTTTTTCATCCGGAAATTGATTTTTTGAACTGTACCAAAAATGATTCAAAATGTCAATTGGATCGTGCCTCATTTTGAATAACCACTTTTTAAACCCTCACAGTGACCAAAATTGCCAATTTTACAGAGTTTTGCTTACACAAAAGCTTCAATTTTGACCCGTTTCAGGCACAGAAATGACTTTAAACACACTTATTTTAGTTGACAAAGTCATAATTCACATCCAACAGTCATTTACAGTCAAAAGATTAAATGTTAAAATTTCATCCATATTGACCATTTTGGGATCGTTCGACATGTCCAGAGTCATCGTTTTTCATCCGAAAATCGATTTTTTGAACTGTACCAAAAATGATTCAAAATGTCAATTGGATCGTGCCTCATGTTGAATAACCACTTTTTAAACCCTCACAGTGACCAAAATTGCCAATTTTACACAGTTTTGCTTCCTCAAAAGCTTCAATTTTGACCCATTTCAGGCACAGAAATGACTTTAAACACACTTATTTTAGTTGACAAAGCCATAATTCACATCCAACAGTCATTTAGAGTCAAAAGATTAAATGTTAAAATTTCATCATTATAGACCATTTTGGGAATGTTCGACAGGTCCGGAGTCATCGTTTTTCGTCTGAAAATTGATTTTTTGGACTGTACCAAAAATGATTCAAAATGTCAATTGGATCGTGCCTCATGTTGAATAACCACTTTTTAAACCCTCACAGTGACCAAAATTGCCATTTTTACAGAGTTTTGATTACTCAAAAGCTTCAATTTTTACCCCTTTGAGGCACAGAAATGACTTTAAACACACTTATTTTAGTTGACAAAGTCATAATTCACATCCAACAGTCATTTACAGTCAAAAGATTAAATGTTAAAATTTCATCCATATTGACCATTTTGGGATCGTTCGACATGTCCGGAGTCATTGTTTTTCATCCGAAAATTGATTTTTTGGACTGTACCAAAAATGATTCAAAATGTCAATTGGATCGTGCCTCATGTTGAATAACCACTTTTTAAACCCTCACAGTGACCAAAATTGCCATTTTTACAGAGTTTTGATTACTCAAAAGCTTCCATTTTTACCCCTTTGAGGCACAGAAATGACTTTAAAAACACTTATTTTAGTTGACAAAGTCATAATTCACATCCAACAGTCATTTACAGTCAAAAGATTAAATGTTAAAATTTCATCCATATTGACCATTTTGGGATCGTTCGACATGTCCGGAGTCATCGTTTTTCATCCGAAAATTGATTTTTTGGACTGTACCAAAAATGATTCAAAATGTCAATTGGATCGTGCCTCATGTTGAATAACCACTTTTTAAACCCTCACAGTGACCAAAATTGCCATTTTTACAGAGTTTTGATTACTCAAAAGCTTCAATTTTGACCCATTTCAGGCACAGAAATGACTTTAAACACACTTATTTTAGTTGACAAAGTCATAATTCACATCCAACAGTCATTTACAGTCAAAAGATTAAATGTTAAAATTTCATCCATATTGACCATTTTGGGATCGTTCGACATGTCCGGAGTCATCGTTTTTCATCCGGAAATTGATTTTTTGAACTGTACCAAAAATGATTCAAAATGTCAATTGGATCGTGCCTCATTTTGAATAACCACTTTTTAAACCCTCACAGTGACCAAAATTGCCAATTTTACAGAGTTTTGCTTACACAAAAGCTTCAATTTTGACCCGTTTCAGGCACAGAAATGACTTTAAACACACTTATTTTAGTTGACAAAGTCATAATTCACATCCAACAGTCATTTACAGTCAAAAGATTAAATGTTAAAATTTCATCCATATTGACCATTTTGGGATCGTTCGACATGTCCGGAGTCATCGTTTTTCATCCGAAAATCGATTTTTTGAACTGTACCAAAAATGATTCAA
This sequence comes from Lissotriton vulgaris, assembly GCF_964263255.1. Taxonomy (NCBI): domain Eukaryota; kingdom Metazoa; phylum Chordata; class Amphibia; order Caudata; family Salamandridae; genus Lissotriton; species Lissotriton vulgaris. The sequence goes on from NW_028246629.1 coordinate 870,321, forward strand.
AATGTCAATTGGATCGTGCCTCATGTTGAATAACCACTTTTTAAACCCTCACAGTGACCAAAATTGCCAATTTTACACAGTTTTGCTTCCTCAAAAGCTTCAATTTTGACCCATTTCAGGCACAGAAATGACTTTAAACACACTTATTTTAGTTGACAAAGCCATAATTCACATCCAACAGTCATTTAGAGTCAAAAGATTAAATGTTAAAATTTCATCATTATAGACCATTTTGGGAATGTTCGACAGGTCCGGAGTCATCGTTTTTCGTCTGAAAATTGATTTTTTGGACTGTACCAAAAATGATTCAAAATGTCAATTGGATCGTGCCTCATGTTGAATAACCACTTTTTAAACCCTCACAGTGACCAAAATTGCCATTTTTACAGAGTTTTGATTACTCAAAAGCTTCAATTTTTACCCCTTTGAGGCACAGAAATGACTTTAAACACACTTATTTTAGTTGACAAAGTCATAATTCACATCCAACAGTCATTTACAGTCAAAAGATTAAATGTTAAAATTTCATCCATATTGACCATTTTGGGATCGTTCGACATGTCCGGAGTCATTGTTTTTCATCCGAAAATTGATTTTTTGGACTGTACCAAAAATGATTCAAAATGTCAATTGGATCGTGCCTCATGTTGAATAACCACTTTTTAAACCCTCACAGTGACCAAAATTGCCATTTTTACAGAGTTTTGATTACTCAAAAGCTTCCATTTTTACCCCTTTGAGGCACAGAAATGACTTTAAAAACACTTATTTTAGTTGACAAAGTCATAATTCACATCCAACAGTCATTTACAGTCAAAAGATTAAATGTTAAAATTTCATCCATATTGACCATTTTGGGATCGTTCGACATGTCCGGAGTCATCGTTTTTCATCCGAAAATAGATTTTTTGGACTGTACCAAAAATGATTCAAAATGTCAATTGGATCGTGCCTCATGTTGAATAACCACTTTTTAAACCCTCACAGTGACCAAAATTGCCATTTTTACAGAGTTTTGCTTACTCAAAAGCTTCAATTTTGACCCATTTCAGGCACAGAAATGACTTTAAACACACTTATTTTAGTTGACAAAGTCATAATTCACATCCAACAGTCATTTACAATCAAAAGATTAAATGTTAAAATTTCATCCATATTGACCATTTTGGGATCGTTCGACATGTCCGGAGTCATCGTTTTTCATCCGAAAATTGATTTTTTGAACTGTACCAAAAAAGATTCAAAATGTCAATTGGATCGTGCCTCATGTTGAATAACCACTTTTTAAACCCTCACAGTGACCAAAATTGCCAATTTTACAGAGTTTTGCTTACTCAAAAGCTTCAATTTTGACCCATTCCAGGCACAGAAATGACTTTAAACACACTTATTTTAGTTGACAAAGTCATAATTCACATCCAACAGTCATTTAGAGTCAAAAGATTAAATGTTAAAATTTCATCATTATAGACCATTTTGGGAACGTTCGACAGGTCCGGAGTCATCGTTTTTCGTCTGAAAATTGATTTTTTGGACTGTACCAAAAATGATTCAAAATGTCAATTGGATCGTGCCTCATGTTGAATAACCACTTTTTAAACCCTCACAGTGACCAAAATTGCCATTTTTACAGAGTTTTGATTACTCAAAAGCTTCAATTCTTACCCCTTTGAGGCACAGAAATGACTTTAAACACACTTATTTTAGTTGACAAAGTCATAATTCACATCCAACAGTCATTTACAGTCAAAAGATTAAATGTTAAAATTTCATCCATATTGACCATTTTGGGATCGTTCGACAGGTCCGGAGTCATCGTTTTTCGTCTGAAAATTGATTTTTTGGACTGTACCAAAAATGATTCAAAATGTCAATTAGATCGTGCCTCATGTTGAATAACCACTTTTTAAACCCTCAGAGTGACCAAAATTGCCATTTTTACAGAGTTTTGCTTACTCAAAAGCTTCAATTTTGATCCGTTTTAGGCACAGAAATGTCTTTAAACACACTTATTTTAGTTGACAAAGTCATAATTCACATCCAACAGTCATTTACAGTCAAAAGATTAAATGTTAAAATTTCATCCATATTGACCATTTTGGGATCGTTCGACATGTCCGGAGTCATCGTTTTTCATCCGAAAATTGATTTTTTGGACTGTACCAAAAATGATTCAAAATGTCAATTGGATCATGCCTCATGTTGAATAACCACTTTTTAAACCCTCACAGTGACCAAAATTGCCATTTTTACAGAGTTTTGATTACTCAAAAGCTTCAATTTTTACCCCTTTGAGGCACAGAAATGACTTTAAACACACTTATTTTAGTTGACAAAGTCATAATTCACATCCAACAGTCATTTACAGTCAAAAGATTAAATGTTAAAATTTCATCCATATTGACCATTTTGGTATCGTTCGACACGTCCGGAGTCATCGTTTTTCATCCGAAAATTGATTTTTTGAACTGTACCAAAAATGATTCAAAATATCAATTGGATCGTGCCTCATGTTGAATAACCACTTTTTAAACCCTCACAGTGACCAAAATTGCCAATTTTACACAGTTTTGCTTACTCAAAAGCTTCAATTTTGACCCATTTCAGGCACAGAAATGACTTTAAACACACTTATTTTAGTTGACAAAGCCATAATTCACATCCAACAGTCATTTAGAGTCAAAAGATTAAATGTTAAAATTTCATCATTATAGACCATTTTGGGAACGTTCGACAGGTCCGGAGTCATCGTTTTTCGTCTGAAAATTGATTTTTTGGACTGTACCAAAAATGATTCAAAATGTCAATTGGATCGTGCCTCATGTTGAATAACCACTTTTTAAACCCTCAGAGTGACCAAAATTGCCATTTTTACAGAGTTTTGATGACTCAAAAGCTTCAATTTTTACCCCTTTGAGGCACAGAAATGACTTTAAACACACTTATTTTAGTTGACAATGTCATAATTCACATCCAACAGTCATTTACAGTCAAAAGATTAAATGTTAAAATTTCATCCATATTGACCATTTTGGGATCGTTCGACATGTCCGGAGTCATCGTTTTTCATCCGAAAATTGATTTTTTGGACTGTACCAAAAATGATTCAAAATGTCAATTGGATCGTGCCTCATGTTGAATAACCACTTTTTAAACCCTCACAGTGACCAAAATTGCCAATTTTACAGAGTTTTGCTTACTCAAAAGCTTCAATTTTGAACTATTTCAGGCACAGAAATGACTTTAAACACACTTATTTTAGTTGACAAAGTCATAATTCACATCCAACAGTCATTTAGAGTCAAAAGATTAAATGTTAAAATTTCATCATTATAGACCATTTTGGGAACGTTCGACAGGTCCGGAGTCATCGTTTTTTGTCTGAAAATTGTTTTTTTGGACTGTACCAAAAATGATTCAAAATGTCAATTGGATCGTGCCTCATGTTGAATAACCACTTTTTAAACCCTCACAGTGACCAAAATTGCCATTTTTACAGAGTTTTGATTACTCAAAAGCTTCAATTTTTACCCCTTTGAGGCACAGAAATGACTTTAAACACACTTATTTTAGTTGACAAAGTCATAATTCACATCCAACAGTCATTTACAGTCAAAAGATTAAATGTTAAAATTTCATCCATATTGACCATTTTGGGATCGTTCGACATGTCCGGAGTCATCGTTTTTCATCCGAAAATTGATTTTTTGGACTGTACCAAAAATGATTCAAAATGTCAATTGGATCGTGCCTCATGTTGAATAACCACTTTTTAAACCCTCACAGTGACCAAAATTGCCATTTTTACAGAGTTTTGATTACTCAAAAGCTTCAATTTTTACCCCTTTGAGGCACAGAAATGACTTTAAACACACTTATTCTAGTTGACAAAGTCATAATTCACATCCAACAGTCATTTAGAGTCAAAAGATTAAATGTTAAAATTTCATCATTAAAGACCATTTTGGGAACGTTCGACAGGTCCGGAGTCATCGTTTTTCGTCTGAAAATTGATTTTTTGGACTGTACCAAAAATGATTCAAAATGTCAATTGGATCGTGCCTCATGTTGAATAACCACTTTTTAAACCCTCACAGTGACCAAAATTGCCATTTTTACAGAGTTTTGATTACTCAAAAGCTTCAATTTTGACCCATTTCAGGCACAGAAATGACTTTAAACACACTTATTTTAGTTGACAAAGTCACAATTCACATCCAACAGTCATTTACAGTCAAAAGATTAAATGTTAAAATTTCATCCATATTGACCATTTTGGGATCGTTCGACATGTCCGGAGTCATCGTTTTTCATCCGAATATTGATTTTTTGGACTGTACCAAAAATGATTCAAAATGTCAATTGGATCGTGCCTCATTTTGAATAACCACTTTTTAAACCCTCACAGTGACCAAAATTGCCAATTTTACAGAGTTTTGCTTACACAAAAGCTTCAATTTTGACCCGTTTCAGGCACAGAAATGACTTTAAACACACTTATTTTAGTTGACAAAGTCATTATTCACATCCAACAGTCATTTAGAGTCAAAAGATTAAGTGTTAAAATTTCATCCATATTGACCATTTTGGGATCGTTCGACAGGTCCGGAGTCATCGTTTTTTGTCTGAAAATTGATTTTTTGGACTGTACCAAAAATGATTCAAAATGTCAATTGGATCGTGCCTCATGTTGAATAACCACTTTTTAAACCCTCACAGTGACCAAAATTGCCATTTTTACAGAGTTTTGATTACTCAAAAGCTTCAATTTTTACCCCTTTGAGGCACAGAAATGACTTTAAACACACTTATTTTAGTTGACAAAGTCATAATTCACATCCAACAGTCATTTACAGTCAAAAGATTAAATGTTAAAATTTCATCCATATTGACCATTTTGGGATCGTTCGACATGTCCGGAGTCATCGTTTTTCATCCGAAAATTGATTTTTTGGACTGTACCAAAAATGATTCAAAATGTCAATTGGATCGTGCCTCATGTTGAATAACCACTTTTTAAACCCTCACAGTGACCAAAATTGCCATTTTTACAGAGTTTTGATTACTCAAAAGCTTCAATTTTGACCCATTTCAGGCACAGAAATGACTTTAAACACACTTATTTTAGTTGACAAAGTCATAATTCACATCCAACAGTCATTTACAGTCAAAAGATTAAATGTTAAAATTTCATCCATATTGACCATTTTGGGATCGTTCGACATGTCCGGAGTCATCGTTTTTCATCCGGAAATTGATTTTTTGAACTGTACCAAAAATGATTCAAAATGTCAATTGGATCGTGCCTCATTTTGAATAACCACTTTTTAAACCCTCACAGTGACCAAAATTGCCAATTTTAAAGAGTTTTGCTTACACAAAAGCTTCAATTTTGACCCGTTTCAGGCACAGAAATGACTTTAAACACACTTATTTTAGTTGACAAAGTCATAATTCACATCCAACAGTCATTTACAGTCAAAAGATTAAATGTTAAAATTTCATCCATATTGACCATTTTGGGATCGTTCGACATGTCCGGAGTCATCGTTTTTCATCCGAAAATCGATTTTTTGAACTGTACCAAAAATGATTCAAAATGTCAATTGGATCGTGCCTCATGTTGAATAACCACTTTTTAAACCCTCACAGTGACCAAAATTGCCAATTTTACACAGTTTTGCTTCCTCAAAAGCTTCAATTTTGACCCATTTCAGGCACAGAAATGACTTTAAACACACTTATTTTAGTTGACAAAGCCATAATTCACATCCAACAGTCATTTAGAGTCAAAAGATTAAATGTTAAAATTTCATCATTATAGACCATTTTGGGAATGTTCGACAGGTCCGGAGTCATCGTTTTTCGTCTGAAAATTGATTTTTTGGACTGTACCAAAAATGATTCAAAATGTCAATTGGATCGTGCCTCATGTTGAATAACCACTTTTTAAACCCTCACAGTGACCAAAATTGCCATTTTTACAGAGTTTTGCTTACTCAAAAGCTTCAATTTTGACCCATTTCAGGCACAGAAATGACTTTAAACACACTTATTTTAGTTGACAAAGTCATAATTCACATCCAACAGTCATTTACAATCAAAAGATTAAATGTTAAAATTTCATCCATATTGACCATTTTGGGATCGTTCGACATGTCCGGAGTCATCGTTTTTCATCCGAAAATTGATTTTTTGAACTGTACCAAAAAAGATTCAAAATGTCAATTGGATCGTGCCTCATGTTGAATAACCACTTTTTAAACCCTCACAGTGACCAAAATTGCCAATTTTACAGAGTTTTGCTTACTCAAAAGCTTCAATTTTGACCCATTCCAGGCACAGAAATGACTTTAAACACACTTATTTTAGTTGACAAAGTCATAATTCACATCCAACAGTCATTTAGAGTCAAAAGATTAAATGTTAAAATTTCATCATTATAGACCATTTTGGGAACGTTCGACAGGTCCGGAGTCATCGTTTTTCGTCTGAAAATTGATTTTTTGGACTGTACCAAAAATGATTCAAAATGTCAATTGGATCGTGCCTCATGTTGAATAACCACTTTTTAAACCCTCACAGTGACCAAAATTGCCATTTTTACAGAGTTTTGATTACTCAAAAGCTTCAATTCTTACCCCTTTGAGGCACAGAAATGACTTTAAACACACTTATTTTAGTTGACAAAGTCATAATTCACATCCAACAGTCATTTACAGTCAAAAGATTAAATGTTAAAATTTCATCCATATTGACCATTTTGGGATCGTTCGACAGGTCCGGAGTCATCGTTTTTCGTCTGAAAATTGATTTTTTGGACTGTACCAAAAATGATTCAAAATGTCAATTAGATCGTGCCTCATGTTGAATAACCACTTTTTAAACCCTCAGAGTGACCAAAATTGCCATTTTTACAGAGTTTTGCTTACTCAAAAGCTTCAATTTTGATCCATTTTAGGCACAGAAATGACTTTAAACACACTTATTTTAGTTGACAAAGTCATAATTCACATCCAACAGTCATTTACAGTCAAAAGATTAAATGTTAAAATTTCATCCATATTGACCATTTTGGGATCGTTCGACATGTCCGGAGTCATCGTTTTTCATCCGAAAATTGATTTTTTGGACTGTACCAAAAATGATTCAAAATGTCAATTGGATCATGCCTCATGTTGAATAACCACTTTTTAAACCCTCACAGTGACCAAAATTGCCATTTTTACAGAGTTTTGCTTACTCAAAAGCTTCAATTTTGACCCATTTCAGGCACAGAAATGACTTTAAACACACTTATTTTAGTTGACAAAGTCATAATTCACATCCAACAGTCATTTACAGTCAAAAGATTAAATGTTAAAATTTCATCCATATTGACCATTTTGGGATCGTTCAACATGTCCGGAGTCATCGTTTTTCATCCGAAAATTGATTTTTTGGACTGTACCAAAAATGATTCAAAATGTCAATTGGATCATGCCTCATGTTGAATAACCACTTTTTAAACCCTCACAGTGACCAAAATTGCCATTTTTACAGAGTTTTGATTACTCAAAAGCTTCAATTTTTACCCCTTTGAGGCACAGAAATGACTTTAAACACACTTATTTTAGTTGACAAAGTCATAATTCACATCCAACAGTCATTTACAGTCAAAAGATTAAATGTTAAAATTTCATCCATATTGACCATTTTGGTATCGTTCGACACGTCCGGAGTCATCGTTTTTCATCCGAAAATTGATTTTTTGAACTGTACCAAAAATGATTCAAAATATCAATTGGATCGTGCCTCATGTTGAATAACCACTTTTTAAACCCTCACAGTGACCAAAATTGCCAATTTTACACAGTTTTGCTTACTCAAAAGCTTCAATTTTGACCCATTTCAGGCACAGAAATGACTTTAAACACACTTATTTTAGTTGACAAAGCCATAATTCACATCCAACAGTCATTTAGAGTCAAAAGATTAAATGTTAAAATTTCATCATTATTGACCATTTTGGGAACGTTCGACAGGTCCGGAGTCATCGTTTTTCGTCTGAAAATTGATTTTTTGGACTGTACCAAAAATGATTCAAAATGTCAATTGGATCGTGCCTCATGTTGAATAACTACTTTTTAAACCCTCAGAGTGACCAAAATTGCCATTTTTACAGAGTTTTGATGACTCAAAAGCTTCAATTTTTACCCCTTTGAGGCACAGAAATGACTTTAAACACACTTATTTTAGTTGACAATGTCATAATTCACATCCAACAGTCATTTACAGTCAAAAGATTAAATGTTAAAATTTCATCCATATTGACCATTTTGGGATCGTTCGACATGTCCGGAGTCATCGTTTTTCATCCGAAAATTGATTTTTTGGACTGTACCAAAAATGATTCAAAATGTCAATTGGATCGTGCCTCATGTTGAATAACCACTTTTTAAACCCTCACAGTGACCAAAATTGCCATTTTTACAGAGTTTTGATTACTCAAAAGCTTCAATTCTTACCCCTTTGAGGCACAGAAATGACTTTAAACACACTTATTTTAGTTGACAAAGTCATAATTCACATCCAACAGTCATTTACAGTCAAAAGATTAAATGTTAAAATTTCATCCATATTGACCATTTTGGGATCGTTCGACAGGTCCGGAGTCATCGTTTTTCGTCTGAAAATTGATTTTTTGGACTGTACCAAAAATGATTCAAAATGTCAATTAGATCGTGCCTCATGTTGAATAACCACTTTTTAAACCCTCAGAGTGACCAAAATTGCCATTTTTACAGAGTTTTGCTTACTCAAAAGCTTCAATTTTGATCCATTTTAGGCACAGAAATGACTTTAAACACACTTATTTTAGTTGACAAAGTCATAATTCACATCCAACAGTCATTTACAGTCAAAAGATTAAATGTTAAAATTTCATCCATATTGACCATTTTGGGATCGTTCGACATGTCCGGAGTCATCGTTTTTCATCCGAAAATTGATTTTTTGGACTGTACCAAAAATGATTCAAAATGTCAATTGGATCATGCCTCATGTTGAATAACCACTTTTTAAACCCTCACAGTGACCAAAATTGCCATTTTTACAGAGTTTTGCTTACTCAAAAGCTTCAATTTTGACCCATTTCAGGCACAGAAATGACTTTAAACACACTTATTTTAGTTGACAAAGTCATAATTCACATCCAACAGTCATTTACAGTCAAAAGATTAAATGTTAAAATTTCATCCATATTGACCATTTTGGGATCGTTCAACATGTCCGGAGTCATCGTTTTTCATCCGAAAATTGATTTTTTGGACTGTACCAAAAATGATTCAAAATGTCAATTGGATCATGCCTCATGTTGAATAACCACTTTTTAAACCCTCACAGTGACCAAAATTGCCATTTTTACAGAGTTTTGATTACTCAAAAGCTTCAATTTTTACCCCTTTGAGGCACAGAAATGACTTTAAACACACTTATTTTAGTTGACAAAGTCATAATTCACATCCAACAGTCATTTACAGTCAAAAGATTAAATGTTAAAATTTCATCCATATTGACCATTTTGGTATCGTTCGACACGTCCGGAGTCATCGTTTTTCATCCGAAAATTGATTTTTTGAACTGTACCAAAAATGATTCAAAATATCAATTGGATCGTGCCTCATGTTGAATAACCACTTTTTAAACCCTCACAGTGACCAAAATTGCCAATTTTACACAGTTTTGCTTACTCAAAAGCTTCAATTTTGACCCATTTCAGGCACAGAAATGACTTTAAACACACTTATTTTAGTTGACAAAGCCATAATTCACATCCAACAGTCATTTAGAGTCAAAAGATTAAATGTTAAAATTTCATCATTATTGACCATTTTGGGAACGTTCGACAGGTCCGGAGTCATCGTTTTTCGTCTGAAAATTGATTTTTTGGACTGTACCAAAAATGATTCAAAATGTCAATTGGATCGTGCCTCATGTTGAATAACTACTTTTTAAACCCTCAGAGTGACCAAAATTGCCATTTTTACAGAGTTTTGATGACTCAAAAGCTTCAATTTTTACCCCTTTGAGGCACAGAAATGACTTTAAACACACTTATTTTAGTTGACAATGTCATAATTCACATCCAACAGTCATTTACAGTCAAAAGATTAAATGTTAAAATTTCATCCATATTGACCATTTTGGGATCGTTCGACATGTCCGGAGTCATCGTTTTTCATCCGAAAATTGATTTTTTGGACTGTACCAAAAATGATTCAAAATGTCAATTGGATCGTGCCTCATGTTGAATAACCACTTTTTAAACCCTCACAGTGACCAAAATTGCCAATTTTACAGAGTTTTGCTTACTCAAAAGCTTCAATTTTGAACTATTTCAGGCACAGAAATGACTTTAAACACACTTATTTTAGTTGACAAAGTCATAATTCACATCCAACAGTCATTTAGAGTCAAAAGATTAAATGTTAAAATTTCATCATTATAGACCATTTTGGGAACGTTCGACAGGTCCGGAGTCATCATTTTTTGTCTGAAAATTGATTTTTTGGACTGTACCAAAAATGATTCAAAATGTCAATTGGATCGTGCCTCATGTTGAATAACCACTTTTTAAACCCTCACAGTGACCAAAATTGCCATTTTTACAGAGTTTTGATTACTCAAAAGCTTCAATTTTTACCCCTTTGAGGCACAGAAATGACTTTAAACACACTTATTTTAGTTGACAAAGTCATAATTCACATCCAACAGTCATTTACAGTCAAAAGATTAAATGTTAAAATTTCATCCATATTGACCATTTTGGGATCGTTCGACATGTCCGGAGTCATCGTTTTTCATCCGAAAATTGATTTTTTGGACTGTACCAAAAATGATTCAAAATGTCAATTGAATCGTGCCTCATGTTGAATAACCACTTTTTAAACCCTCACAGTGACCAAAATTGCCATTTTTACAGAGTTTTGATTACTCAAAAGCTTCAATTTTTACCCCTTTGAGGCACAGAAATGACTTTAAACACACTTATTTTAGTTGACAAAGTCATAATTCACATCCAACAGTCATTTACAGTCAAAAGATTAAATGTTAAAATTTCATCCATATTGACCATTTTGGGATTGTTCGACATGTCCGGAGTCATCGTTTTTCATCCGAAAATTGATTTTTTGGACTGTACCAAAAATGATTCAAAATGTCAATTGGATCATGCCTCGTGTTGAATAACCACTTTTTAAACCCTCACAGTGACCAAAATTGCCAATTTTACAGACTTTTGCTTACTCAAAAGCTTCAATTTTGACCCATTTCAGGCACAGAAATGACTTTAAACACACTTATTTTAGTTGACAAAGTCATAATTCACATCCAACAGTCATTTACAGTCAAAAGATTAAATGTTAAAATTTCATCCATATTGACCATTTTGGGATCGTTCGACATGTCCGGAGTCATCGTTTTTCATCCGAAAATTGATTTTTTGGACTGTACCAAAAATGATTCAAAATGTCAATTGGATCATGCCTCATGTTGAATAACCACTTTTTAAACCCTCACAGTGACCAAAATTGCCATTTTTACAGAGTTTTGCTTACTCAAAAGCTTCAATTTTGACCCATTTCACGCACAGAAATGACTTTAAACACACTTATTTTAGTTGACAAAGTCATAATTCACATCCAACAGTCATTTACAGTCAAAAGAATAAATGTTAAAATTTCATCCATATTGACCATTTTGGGATCGTTCGACATGTCCGGAGTCATCGTTTTTCATCCGAAAATTGATTTTTTGGACTGTACCAAAAATGATTCAAAATGTCAATTGGATCATGCCTCATGTTGAATAACCACTTTTTAAACCCTCACAGTGACCAAAATTGCCATTTTTACAGAGTTTTGATTACTCAAAAGCTTCAATTTTTACCCCTTTGAGGCACAGAAATGACTTTAAACACACTTATTTTAGTTGACAAAGTCATAATTCACATCCAACAGTCATTTACAGTCGAAAGATTAAATGTTAAAATTTCATCCATATTGACCATTTTGGTATCGTTCGACATGTCCGGAGTCATCGTTTTTCATCCGAAAATTGATTTTTTGGACTGTACCAAAAATGATTCAAAATGTCAATTGGATCATGCCTCATGTTGAATAACCACTTTTTAAACCCTCACAGTGACCAAAATTGCCATTTTTACAGAGTTTTGATTACTCAAAAGCTTCAATTTTTACCCCTTTGAGGCACAGAAATGACTTTAAACACACTTATTTTAGTTGACAAAGTCATAATTCACATCCAACAGTCATTTACAGTCAAAAGATTAAATGTTAAAATTTCATCCATATTGACCATTTTGGTATCGTTCGACACGTCCGGAGTCATCGTTTTTCATCCGAAAATTGATTTTTTGAACTGTACCAAAAATGATTCAAAATATCAATTGGATCGTGCCTCATGTTGAATAACCACTTTTTAAACCCTCACAGTGACCAAAATTGCCAATTTTACACAGTTTTGCTTACTCAAAAGCTTCAATTTTGACCCATTTCAGGCACAGAAATGACTTTAAACACACTTATTTTAGTTGACAAAGCCATAATTCACATCCAACAGTCATTTAGAGTCAAAAGATTAAATGTTAAAATTTCATCATTATTGACCATTTTGGGAACGTTCGACAGGTCCGGAGTCATCGTTTTTCGTCTGAAAATTGATTTTTTGGACTGTACCAAAAATGATTCAAAATGTCAATTGGATCGTGCCTCATGTTGAATAACCACTTTTTAAACCCTCAGAGTGACCAAAATTGCCATTTTTACAGAGTTTTGATGACTCAAAAGCTTCAATTTTTACCCCTTTGAGGCACAGAAATGACTTTAAACACACTTATTTTAGTTGACAATGTCATAATTCACATCCAACAGTCATTTACAGTCAAAAGATTAAATGTTAAAATTTCATCCATATTGACCATTTTGGGATCGTTCGACATGTCCGGAGTCATCGTTTTTCATCCGAAAATTGATTTTTTGGACTGTACCAAAAATGATTCAAAATGTCAATTGGATCGTGCCTCATGTTGAATAACCACTTTTTAAACCCTCACAGTGACCAAAATTGCCAATTTTACAGAGTTTTGCTTACTCAAAAGCTTCAATTTTGAACTATTTCAGGCACAGAAATGACTTTAAACACACTTATTTTAGTTGACAAAGTCATAATTCACATCCAACAGTCATTTAGAGTCAAAAGATTAAATGTTAAAATTTCATCATTATAGACCATTTTGGGAACGTTCGACAGGTCCGGAGTCATCATTTTTTGTCTGAAAATTGATTTTTTGGACTGTACCAAAAATGATTCAAAATGTCAATTGGATCGTGCCTCATGTTGAATAACCACTTTTTAAACCCTCACAGTGACCAAAATTGCCATTTTTACAGAGTTTTGATTACTCAAAAGCTTCAATTTTTACCCCTTTGAGGCACAGAAATGACTTTAAACACACTTATTTTAGTTGACAAAGTCATAATTCACATCCAACAGTCATTTACAGTCAAAAGATTAAATGTTAAAATTTCATCCATATTGACCATTTTGGGATCGTTCGACATGTCCGGAGTCATCGTTTTTCATCCGAAAATTGATTTTTTGGACTGTACCAAAAATGATTCAAAATGTCAATTGAATCGTGCCTCATGTTGAATAACCACTTTTTAAACCCTCACAGTGACCAAAATTGCCATTTTTACAGAGTTTTGATTACTCAAAAGCTTCAATTTTTACCCCTTTGAGGCACAGAAATGACTTTAAACACACTTATTTTAGTTGACAAAGTCATAATTCACATCCAACAGTCATTTACAGTCAAAAGATTAAATGTTAAAATTTCATCCATATTGACCATTTTGGGATTGTTCGACATGTCCGGAGTCATCGTTTTTCATCCGAAAATTGATTTTTTGGACTGTACCAAAAATGATTCAAAATGTCAATTGGATCATGCCTCGTGTTGAATAACCACTTTTTAAACCCTCACAGTGACCAAAATTGCCAATTTTACAGACTTTTGCTTACTCAAAAGCTTCAATTTTGACCCATTTCAGGCACAGAAATGACTTTAAACACACTTATTTTAGTTGACAAAGTCATAATTCACATCCAACAGTCATTTACAGTCAAAAGATTAAATGTTAAAATTTCATCCATATTGACCATTTTGGGATCGTTCGACATGTCCGGAGTCATCGTTTTTCATCCAAAAATTGATTTTTTGGACTGTACCAAAAATGATTCAAAATGTCAATTGGATCATGCCTCATGTTGAATAACCACTTTTTAAACCCTCACAGTGACCAAAATTGCCATTTTTACAGAGTTTTGCTTACTCAAAAGCTTCAATTTTGACCCATTTCAGGCACAGAAATGACTTTAAACACACTTATTTTAGTTGACAAAGTCATAATTCACATCCAACAGTCATTTACAGTCAAAAGAATAAATGTTAAAATTTCATCCATATTGACCATTTTGGGATCGTTCGACATGTCCGGAGTCATCGTTTTTCATCCGAAAATTGATTTTTTGGACTGTACCAAAAATGATTCAAAATGTCAATTGGATCATGCCTCATGTTGAATAACCACTTTTTAAACCCTCACAGTGACCAAAATTGCCATTTTTACAGAGTTTTGATTACTCAAAAGCTTCAATTTTTACCCCTTTGAGGCACAGAAATGACTTTAAACACACTTATTTTAGTTGACAAAGTCATAATTCACATCCAACAGTCATTTACAGTCGAAAGATTAAATGTTAAAATTTCATCCATATTGACCATTTTGGTATCGTTCGACATGTCCGGAGTCATCGTTTTTCATCCAAAAATTGATTTTTTGAACTGTACCAAAAATGATTCAAAATGTCAATTGGATCGTGCCTCATGTTGAATAACCACTTTTTAAACCCTCACAGTGACCAAAATTGCCAATTTTACACAGTTTTGCTTACTCAAAAGCTTCAATTTTGACCCATTTCAGGCACAGAAATGACTTTAAACACACTTATTTTAGTTGACAAAGCCATAATTCACATCCAACAGTCATTTAGAGTCAAAAGATTAAATGTTAAAATTTCATCATTATAGACCATTTTGGGGACGTTCGACAGGTCCGGAGTCATCGTTTTTCGTCTGAAAATTGATTTTTTGGACTGTACCAAAAATGATTCAAAATGTCAATTGGATCGTGCCTCATGTTGAATAACTACTTTTTAAACGCTCAGAGTGACCAAAATTGCCATTTTTACAGAGTTTTGATTACTCAAAAGCTTCAATTTTTACCCCTTTGAGGCACAGAAATGACTTTAAACACACTTATTTTAGTTGACAATGTCATAATTCTCATCCAACAGTCATTTACAGTCAAAAGATTAAATGTTAAAATTTCATCCATATTGACCATTTTGGGATCGTTCGACATGTCCGGAGTCATCGTTTTTCATCCGAAAATTGATTTTTTGGACTGTACCAAAAATGATTCAAAATGTCAATTGGATCGTGCCTCATGTTGAATAACCACTTTTTAAACCCTCACAGTGACCAAAATTGCCAATTTTACAGAGTTTTGCTTACTCAAAAGCTTCAATTTTGACCCATTTCAGGCACAGAAATGACTTTAAACACACTTATTTTAGTTGACAAAGTAATAATTCACATCCAACAGTCATTTAGAGTCAAAAGATTAAATGTTAAAATTTCATCATTATAGACCATTTTGGGAACGTTCGACAGGTCCGGAGTCATCGTTTTTTGTCTGAAAATTGTTTTTTTGGACTGTACCAAAAATGATTCAAAATGTCAATTGGATCGTGCCTCATGTTGAATAACCACTTTTTAAACCCTCACAGTGACCAAAATTGCCATTTTTACAGAGTTTTGATTACTCAAAAGCTTCAATTTTTACCCCTTTGAGGCACAGAAATGACTTTAAACACACTTATTTTAGTTGACAAAGTCATAATTCACATCCAACAGTCATTTACAGTCAAAAGATTAAATGTTAAAATTTCATCCATATTGACCATTTTGGGATCGTTCGACATGTCCGGAGTCATCGTTTTTCATCCGAAAATTGATTTTTTGGACTGTACCAAAAATGATTCAAAATGTCAATTGGATCGTGCCTCATGTTGAATAACCACTTTTTAAACCCTCACAGTGACCAAAATTGCCATTTTTACAGAGTTTTGATTACTCAAAAGCTTCAATTTTTACCCCTTTGAGGCACAGAAATGACTTTAAACACACTTATTCTAGTTGACAAAGTCATAATTCACATCCAACAGTCATTTAGAGTCAAAAGATTAAATGTTAAAATTTCATCATTAAAGACCATTTTGGGAACGTTCGACAGGTCCGGAGTCATCGTTTTTCGTCTGAAAATTGATTTTTTGGACTGTACCAAAAATGATTCAAAATGTCAATTGGATCGTGCCTCATGTTGAATAACCACTTTTTAAACCCTCACAGTGACCAAAATTGCCATTTTTACAGAATTTTGATTACTCAAAAGCTTCAATTTTGACCCATTTCAGGCACAGAAATGACTTTAAACACACTTATTTTAGTTGACAAAGTCACAATTCACATCCAACAGTCATTTACAGTCAAAAGATTAAATGTTAAAATTTCATCCATATTGACCATTTTGGGATCGTTCGACATGTCCGGAGTCATCGTTTTTCATCCGAAAATTGATTTTTTGGACTGTACCAAAAATGATTCAAAATGTCAATTGGATCGTGCTTCATGTTGAATAACCACTTTTTAAACCCTCACAGTGACCAAAATTGCCAATTTTACAGAGTTTTGCTTACTCAAAAGCTTCAATTTTGACCCGTTTCAGGCACAGAAATGACTTTAAACACACTTATTTTAGTTGACAAAGTCATTATTCACATCCAACAGTCATTTAGAGTCAAAAGATTAAATGTTAAAATTTCATCCATATTGACCATTTTGGGATCGTTCGACATGTCCGGAGTCATCGTTTTTCATCCGAAAATTGATTTTTTGGACTGTACCAAAAATGATTCAAAATGTCAATTGGATCGTGCCTCATGTTGAATAACCACTTTTTAAACCCTCACAGTGACCAAAATTGCCATTTTTACAGAGTTTTGCTTACTCAAAAGCTTCAATTTTGACCCATTTCAGGCATAGAAATGACTTTAAACACACTTATTTTAGTTGACAAAGTCATAATTCACATCCAACAGTCATTTACAGTCAAAAGATTAAATGTTAAAATTTCATCCATATTGACCATTTTGGGATCGTTCGACATGTCCGGAGTCATCGTTTTTCATCCGAAAATCGATTTTTTGAACTGTACCAAAAATGATTCAAAATGTCAATTGGATCGTGCCTCATGTTGAATAACCACTTTTTAAACCCTCACAGTGACCAAAATTGCCAATTTTACACAGTTTTGCTTCCTCAAAAGCTTCAATTTTGACCCATTTCAGGCACAGAAATGACTTTAAACACACTTATTTTAGTTGACAAAGCCATAATTCACATCCAACAGTCATTTAGAGTCAAAAGATTAAATGTTAAAATTTCATCATTATAGACCATTTTGGGAACGTTCGACAGGTCCGGAGTCATCGTTTTTCGTCTGAAAATTGATTTTTTGGACTGTACCAAAAATGATTCAAAATGTCAATTGGATCGTGCCTCATGTTGAATAACCACTTTTTAAACCCTCACAGTGACCAAAATTGCCATTTTTACAGAGTTTTGATTACTCAAAAGCTTCAATTTTTACCCCTTTGAGGCACAGAAATGACTTTAAACACACTTATTTTAGTTGACAAAGTCATAATTCACATCCAACAGTCATTTACAGTCAAAAGATTAAATGTTAAAATTTCATCCATATTGACCATTTTGGGATCGTTCGACATGTCCGGAGTCATCGTTTTTCATCCGAAAATTGATTTTTTGGACTGTACCAAAAATGATTCAAAATGTCAATTGGATCGTGCCTCATGTTGAATAACCACTTTTTAAACCCTCACAGTGACCAAAATTGCCATTTTTACAGAGTTTTGATTACTCAAAAGCTTCCATTTTTACCCCTTTGAGGCACAGAAATGACTTTAAAAACACTTATTTTAGTTGACAAAGTCATAATTCACATCCAACAGTCATTTACAGTCAAAAGATTAAATGTTAAAATTTCATCCATATTGACCATTTTGGGATCGTTCGACATGTCCGGAGTCATCGTTTTTCATCCGAAAATAGATTTTTTGGACTGTACCAAAAATGATTCAAAATGTCAATTGGATCGTGCCTCATGTTGAATAACCACTTTTTAAACCCTCACAGTGACCAAAATTGCCATTTTTACAGAGTTTTGCTTACTCAAAAGCTTCAATTTTGACCCATTTCAGGCACAGAAATGACTTTAAACACACTTATTTTAGTTGACAAAGTCATAATTCACATCCAACAGTCATTTACAATCAAAAGATTAAATGTTAAAATTTCATCCATATTGACCATTTTGGGATCGTTCGACATGTCCGGAGTCATCGTTTTTCATCCGAAAATTGATTTTTTGGACTGTACCAAAAATGATTCAAAATGTCAATTGGATCGTGCCTCATGTTGAATAACCACTTTTTAAACCCTCACAGTGACCAAAATTGCCATTTTTACAGAGTTTTGATTACTCAAAAGCTTCAATTTTTACCCCTTTGAGGCACAGAAATGACTTTAAACACACTTATTTTAGTTGACAAAGTCATAATTCACATCCAACAGTCATTTACAATCAAAAGATTAAATGTTAAAATTTCATCCATATTGACCATTTTGGGATCGTTCGACATGTCCGGAGTCATCGTTTTTCATCCGAAAATTGATTTTTTGAACTGTACCAAAAAAGATTCAAAATGTCAATTGGATCATGCCTCATGTTGAATAACCACTTTTTAAACCCTCACAGTGACCAAAATTGCCAATTTTACAGAGTTTTGCTCACTCAAAAGCTTCAATTTTGACCCATTCCAGGCACAGAAATGACTTTAAACACACTTATTTTAGTTGACAAAGTCATAATTCACATCCAACAGTCATTTAGAGTCAAAAGATTAAATGTTAAAATTTCATCATTATAGACCATTTTGGGAACGTTCGACAGGTCCGGAGTCATTGTTTTTCGTCTGAAAATTGATTTTTTGGACTGTACCAAAAATGATTCAAAATGTCAATTGGATCGTGCCTCATGTTGAATAACCACTTTTTAAACCCTCACAGTGACCAAAATTGCCATTTTTACAGAGTTTTGATTACTCAAAAGCTTCAATTCTTACCCTTTTGAGGCACAGAAATGACTTTAAACACACTTATTTTAGTTGACAAAGTCATAATTCACATCCAACAGTCATTTACAGTCAAAAGATTAAATGTTAACATTTCATCATTATAGACCATTTTGGGAACGTTCGACAGGTCCGGAGTCATCGTTTTTCGTCTGAAAATTGATTTTTTGGACTGTACCAAAAATGATTCAAAATGTCAATTGGATCGTGCCTCATGTTGAATAACCACTTTTTAAACCCTCAGAGTGACCAAAATTGCCATTTTTACAGAGTTTTGCTTACTCAAAAGCTTCAATTTTGATCCGTTTTAGGCACAGAAATGACTTTAAACACACTTATTTTAGTTGACAAAGTCATAATTCACATCCAACAGTCATTTAGAGTCAAAAGATTAAATGTTAAAATTTCATCATTATAGACCATTTTGGGAACGTTCGACAGGTCCGGAGTCATCGTTTTTCGTCTGAAAATTGATTTTTTGGACTGTACCAAAAATGATTCAAAATGTCAATTGGATCGTGCCTCATGTTGAATAACCACTTTTTAAACCCTCACAGTGACCAAAATTGCCATTTTTACAGAGTTTTGATTACTCAAAAGCTTCAATTTTTACCCCTTTGAGGCACAGAAATGACTTTAAACACACTTATTTTAGTTGACAAAGTCATAATTCACATCCAACAGTCATTTACAGTCAAAAGATTAAATGTTAAAATTTCATCCATATTGACCATTTTGGGATCGTTCGACATGTCCGGAGTCATCGTTTTTCATCCGAAAATTGATTTTTTGGACTGTACCAAAAATGATTCAAAATGTCAATTGGATCGTGCCTCATGTTGAATAACCACTTTTTAAACCCTCACAGTGACCAAAATTGCCATTTTTACAGAGTTTTGATTACTCAAAAGCTTCCATTTTTACCCCTTTGAGGCACAGAAATGACTTTAAAAACACTTATTTTAGTTGACAAAGTCATAATTCACATCCAACAGTCATTTACAATCAAAAGATTAAATGTTAAAATTTCATCCATATTGACCATTTTGGGATCGTTCGACATGTCCGGAGTCATCGTTTTTCGTCTGAAAATTGATTTTTTGGACTGTACCAAAAATGATTCAAAATGTCAATTGGATCGTGCCTCATGTTGAATAACCACTTTTTAAACCCTCAGAGTGACCAAAATTGCCATTTTTACAGAGTTTTGCTTACTCAAAAGCTTCAATTTTGACCCATTTCAGGCACAGAAATGACTTTAAACACACTTATTTTAGTTGACAAAGTCATAATTCACATCCAACAGTCATTTAGAGTCAAAAGATTAAATGTTAAAATTTCATCATTATAGACCATTTTGGGAACGTTCAACAGGTCCGGAGTCATCGTTTTTCGTCTGAAAATTGATTTTTTGGACTGTACCAAAAATGATTCAAAATGTCAATTGGATCGTGCCTCATGTTGAATAACCACTATTTAAACCCTCACAGTGACCAAAATTGCCATTTTTACAGAGTTTTGATTACTCAAAAGCTTCAATTTTTACCCCTTTGAGGCACAGAAATGACTTTAAACACACTTATTTTAGTTGACAAAGTCATAATTCACATCCAACAGTCATTTACAGTCAAAAGATTAAATGTTAAAATTTCATCCATATTGACCATTTTGGGATCGTTCGACATGTCCGGAGTCATCGTTTTTCATCCGAAAATTGATTTTTTGGACTGTACCAAAAATGATTCAAAATGTCAATTGGATCGTGCCTCATGTTGAATAACCACTTTTTAAACCCTCACAGTGACCAAAATTGCCATTTTTACAGAGTTTTGATTACTCAAAAGCTTCCATTTTTACCCCTTTGAGGCA
The DNA here is from genome assembly GCF_964263255.1 of Lissotriton vulgaris. NCBI lineage: Eukaryota > Metazoa > Chordata > Amphibia > Caudata > Salamandridae > Lissotriton > Lissotriton vulgaris. The sequence goes on from NW_028246629.1 coordinate 891,591, forward strand.
CAGAAATGACTTTAAAAACACTTATTTTAGTTGACAAAGTCATAATTCACATCCAACAGTCATTTACAGTCAAAAGATTAAATGTTAAAATTTCATCCATATTGACCATTTTGGGATCGTTCGACATGTCCGGAGTCATCGTTTTTCATCCGAAAATTGATTTTTTGGACTGTACCAAAAATGATTCAAAATGTCAATTGGATCGTGCCTCATGTTGAATAACCACTTTTTAAACCCTCACAGTGACCAAAATTGCCAATTTTACAGAGTTTTGCTTACTCAAAAGCTTCAATTTTGACCCATTTCAGGCACAGAAATGACTTTAAACACACTTATTTTAGTTGACAAAGTAATAATTCACATCCAACAGTCATTTAGAGTCAAAAGATTAAATGTTAAAATTTCATCATTATAGACCATTTTGGGAACGTTCGACAGGTCCGGAGTCATCGTTTTTTGTCTGAAAATTGTTTTTTTGGACTGTACCAAAAATGATTCAAAATGTCAATTGGATCGTGCCTCATGTTGAATAACCACTTTTTAAACCCTCACAGTGACCAAAATTGCCATTTTTACAGAGTTTTGATTACTCAAAAGCTTCAATTTTTACCCCTTTGAGGCACAGAAATGACTTTAAACACACTTATTTTAGTTGACAAAGTCATAATTCACATCCAACAGTCATTTACAGTCAAAAGATTAAATGTTAAAATTTCATCCATATTGACCATTTTGGGATCGTTCGACATGTCCGGAGTCATCGTTTTTCATCCGAAAATTGATTTTTTGGACTGTACCAAAAATGATTCAAAATGTCAATTGGATCGTGCCTCATGTTGAATAACCACTTTTTAAACCCTCACAGTGACCAAAATTGCCATTTTTACAGAGTTTTGATTACTCAAAAGCTTCAATTTTTACCCCTTTGAGGCACAGAAATGACTTTAAACACACTTATTCTAGTTGACAAAGTCATAATTCACATCCAACAGTCATTTAGAGTCAAAAGATTAAATGTTAAAATTTCATCATTAAAGACCATTTTGGGAACGTTCGACAGGTCCGGAGTCATCGTTTTTCGTCTGAAAATTGATTTTTTGGACTGTACCAAAAATGATTCAAAATGTCAATTGGATCGTGCCTCATGTTGAATAACCACTTTTTAAACCCTCACAGTGACCAAAATTGCCATTTTTACAGAGTTTTGATTACTCAAAAGCTTCAATTTTGACCCATTTCAGGCACAGAAATGACTTTAAACACACTTATTTTAGTTGACAAAGTCATAATTCACATCCAACAGTCATTTACAGTCAAAAGATTAAATGTTAAAATTTCATCCATATTGACCATTTTGGGATCGTTCGACATGTCCGGAGTCATCGTTTTTCATCCGAAAATTGATTTTTTGGACTGTACCAAAAATGATTCAAAATGTCAATTGGATCGTGCCTCATGTTGAATAACCACTTTTTAAACCCTCACAGTGACCAAAATTGCCAATTTTACAGAGTTTTGCTTACTCAAAAGCTTCAATTTTGACCCGTTTCAGGCACAGAAATGACTTTAAACACACTTATTTTAGTTGACAAAGTCATTATTCACATCCAACAGTCATTTAGAGTCAAAAGATTAAATGTTAAAATTTCATCCATATTGACCATTTTGGGATCGTTCGACATGTCCGGAGTCATCGTTTTTCATCCGAAAATTGATTTTTTGGACTGTACCAAAAATGATTCAAAATGTCAATTGGATCGTGCCTCATGTTGAATAACCACTTTTTAAACCCTCACAGTGACCAAAATTGCCATTTTTACAGAGTTTTGCTTACTCAAAAGCTTCAATTTTGACCCATTTCAGGCATAGAAATGACTTTAAACACACTTATTTTAGTTGACAAAGTCATAATTCACATCCAACAGTCATTTACAGTCAAAAGATTAAATGTTAAAATTTCATCCATATTGACCATTTTGGGATCGTTCGACATGTCCGGAGTCATCGTTTTTCATCCGAAAATCGATTTTTTGAACTGTACCAAAAATGATTCAAAATGTCAATTGGATCGTGCCTCATGTTGAATAACCACTTTTTAAACCCTCACAGTGACCAAAATTGCCAATTTTACACAGTTTTGCTTCCTCAAAAGCTTCAATTTTGACCCATTTCAGGCACAGAAATGACTTTAAACACACTTATTTTAGTTGACAAAGCCATAATTCACATCCAACAGTCATTTAGAGTCAAAAGATTAAATGTTAAAATTTCATCATTATAGACCATTTTGGGAACGTTCGACAGGTCCGGAGTCATCGTTTTTCGTCTGAAAATTGATTTTTTGGACTGTACCAAAAATGATTCAAAATGTCAATTGGATCGTGCCTCATGTTGAATAACCACTTTTTAAACCCTCAGAGTGACCAAAATTGCCATTTTTACAGAGTTTTGCTTACTCAAAAGCTTCAATTTTGACCCATTTCAGGCACAGAAATGACTTTAAACACACTTATTTTAGTTGACAAAGTCATAATTCACATCCAACAGTCATTTAGAGTCAAAAGATTAAATGTTAAAATTTCATCATTATAGACCATTTTGGGAACGTTCGACAGGTCCGGAGTCATCGTTTTTCGTCTGAAAATTGATTTTTTGGACTGTACCAAAAATGATTCAAAATGTCAATTGGATCGTGCCTCATGTTGAATAACCACTTTTTAAACCCTCACAGTGACCAAAATTGCCATTTTTACAGAGTTTTGATTACTCAAAAGCTTCAATTTTTACCCCTTTGAGGCACAGAAATGACTTTAAACACACTTATTTTAGTTGACAAAGTCATAATTCACATCCAACAGTCATTTACAGTCAAAAGATGAAATGTTAAAATTTCATCCATATTGACCATTTTGGGATCGTTCGACATGTCCGGAGTCATCGTTTTTCATCCGAAAATTGATTTTTTGGACTGTACCAAAAATGATTCAAAATGTCAATTGGATCGTGCCTCAGGTTGAATAACCACTTTTTAAACCCTCACAGTGACCAAAATTGCCATTTTTACAGAGTTTTGATTACTCAAAAGCTTCCATTTTTACCCCTTTGAGGCACAGAAATGACTTTAAAAACACTTATTTTAGTTGACAAAGTCATAATTCACATCCAACAGTCATTTACAGTCAAAAGATTAAATGTTAAAATTTCATCCATATTGACCATTTTGGGATCGTTCGACATGTCCGGAGTCATCGTTTTTCATCCGAAAATAGATTTTTTGGACTGTACCAAAAATGATTCAAAATGTCAATTGGATCGTGCCTCATGTTGAATAACCACTTTTTAAACCCTCACAGTGACCAAAATTGCCATTTTTACAGAGTTTTGCTTACTCAAAAGCTTCAATTTTGACCCATTTCAGGCACAGAAATGACTTTAAACACACTTATTTTAGTTGACAAAGTCATAATTCACATCCAACAGTCATTTACAATCAAAAGATTAAATGTTAAAATTTCATCCATATTGACCATTTTGGGATCGTTCGACATGTCCGGAGTCATCGTTTTTCATCCGAAAATTGATTTTTTGGACTGTACCAAAAATGATTCAAAATGTCAATTGGATCGTGCCTCATGTTGAATAACCACTTTTTAAACCCTCACAGTGACCAAAATTGCCATTTTTACAGAGTTTTGATTACTCAAAAGCTTCAATTTTTACCCCTTTGAGGCACAGAAATGACTTTAAACACACTTATTTTAGTTGACAAAGTCATAATTCACATCCAACAGTCATTTACAATCAAAAGATTAAATGTTAAAATTTCATCCATATTGACCATTTTGGGATCGTTCGACATGTCCGGAGTCATCGTTTTTCATCCGAAAATTGATTTTTTGAACTGTACCAAAAAAGATTCAAAATGTCAATTGGATCGTGCCTCATGTTGAATAACCACTTTTTAAACCCTCACAGTGACCAAAATTGCCAATTTTACAGAGTTTTGCTCACTCAAAAGCTTCAATTTTGACCCATTCCAGGCACAGAAATGACTTTAAACACACTTATTTTAGTTGACAAAGTCATAATTCACATCCAACAGTCATTTAGAGTCAAAAGATTAAATGTTAAAATTTCATCATTATAGACCATTTTGGGAACGTTCGACAGGTCCGGAGTCATCGTTTTTCGTCTGAAAATTGATTTTTTGGACTGTACCAAAAATGATTCAAAATGTCAATTGGATCGTGCCTCATGTTGAATAACCACTTTTTAAACCCTCACAGTGACCAAAATTGCCATTTTTACAGAGTTTTGATTACTCAAAAGCTTCAATTCTTACCCTTTTGAGGCACAGAAATGACTTTAAACACACTTATTTTAGTTGACAAAGTCATAATTCACATCCAACAGTCATTTACAGTCAAAAGATTAAATGTTAACATTTCATCATTATAGACCATTTTGGGAACGTTCGACAGGTCCGGAGTCATCGTTTTTCGTCTGAAAATTGATTTTTTGGACTGTACCAAAAATGATTCAAAATGTCAATTGGATCGTGCCTCATGTTGAATAACCACTTTTTAAACCCTCAGAGTGACCAAAATTGCCATTTTTACAGAGTTTTGCTTACTCAAAAGCTTCAATTTTGATCCGTTTTAGGCACAGAAATGACTTTAAACACACTTATTTTAGTTGACAAAGTCATAATTCACATCCAACAGTCATTTAGAGTCAAAAGATTAAATGTTAAAATTTCATCATTATAGACCATTTTGGGAACGTTCGACAGGTCCGGAGTCATCGTTTTTCGTCTGAAAATTGATTTTTTGGACTGTACCAAAAATGATTCAAAATGTCAATTGGATCGTGCCTCATGTTGAATAACCACTTTTTAAACCCTCACAGTGACCAAAATTGCCATTTTTACAGAGTTTTGATTACTCAAAAGCTTCCATTTTTACCCCTTTGAGGCACAGAAATGACTTTAAAAACACTTATTTTAGTTGACAAAGTCATAATTCACATCCAACAGTCATTTACAGTCAAAAGATTAAATGTTAAAATTTCATCCATATTGACCATTTTGGGATCGTTCGACATGTCCGGAGTCATCGTTTTTCATCCGAAAATAGATTTTTTGGACTGTACCAAAAATGATTCAAAATGTCAATTGGATCGTGCCTCATGTTGAATAACCACTTTTTAAACCCTCACAGTGACCAAAATTGCCATTTTTACAGAGTTTTGCTTACTCAAAAGCTTCAATTTTGACCCATTTCAGGCACAGAAATGACTTTAAACACACTTATTTTAGTTGACAAAGTCATAATTCACATCCAACAGTCATTTACAATCAAAAGATTAAATGTTAAAATTTCATCCATATTGACCATTTTGGGATCGTTCGACAGGTCCGGAGTCATCGTTTTTCGTCTGAAAATTGATTTTTTGGACTGTACCAAAAATGATTCAAAATGTCAATTGGATCGTGCCTCATGTTGAATAACCACTTTTTAAACCCTCACAGTGACCAAAATTGCCATTTTTACAGAGTTTTGATTACTCAAAAGCTTCAATTCTTACCCTTTTGAGGCACAGAAATGACTTTAAACACACTTATTTTAGTTGACAAAGTCATAATTCACATCCAACAGTCATTTACAGTCAAAAGATTAAATGTTAACATTTCATCATTATAGACCATTTTGGGAACGTTCGACAGGTCCGGAGTCATCGTTTTTCGTCTGAAAATTGATTTTTTGGACTGTACCAAAAATGATTCAAAATGTCAATTGGATCGTGCCTCATGTTGAATAACCACTTTTTAAACCCTCAGAGTGACCAAAATTGCCATTTTTACAGAGTTTTGCTTACTCAAAAGCTTCAATTTTGATCCGTTTTAGGCACAGAAATGACTTTAAACACACTTATTTTAGTTGACAAAGTCATAATTCACATCCAACAGTCATTTACAGTCAAAAGATTAAATGTTAAAATTTCATCCATATTGACCATTTTGGGATCGTTCGACATGTCCGGAGTCATCGTTTTTCATCCGAAAATTGATTTTTTGGACTGTACCAAAAATGATTCAAAATGTCAATTGGATCGTGCCTCATGTTGAATAACCACTTTTTAAACCCTCACAGTGACCAAAATTGCCATTTTTACAGAGTTTTGATTACTCAAAAGCTTCAATTTTGATCCGTTTTAGGCACAGAAATGACTTTAAACACACTTATTTTAGTTGACAAAGTCATAATTCACATCCAACAGTCATTTACAGTCAAAAGATTAAATGTTAACATTTCATCATTATAGACCATTTTGGGAACGTTCGACAGGTCCGGAGTCATCGTTTTTCGTCTGAAAATTGATTTTTTGGACTGTACCAAAAATGATTCAAAATGTCAATTGGATCGTGCCTCATGTTGAATAACCACTTTTTAAACCCTCAGAGTGACCAAAATTGCCATTTTTACAGAGTTTTGCTTACTCAAAAGCTTCAATTTTGATCCGTTTTAGGCACAGAAATGACTTTAAACACACTTATTTTAGTTGACAAAGTCATAATTCACATCCAACAGTCATTTACAGTCAAAAGATTAAATGTTAAAATTTCATCCATATTGACCATTTTGGGATCGTTCGACATGTCCGGAGTCATCGTTTTTCATCCGAAAATTGATTTTTTGGACTGTACCAAAAATGATTCAAAATGTCAATTGGATCATGCCTCATGTTGAATAACCACTTTTTAAACCCTCACAGTGACCAAAATTGCCATTTTTACAGAGTTTTGCTTACTCAAAAGCTTCAATTTTGACCCATTTCAGGCACAGAAATGACTTTAAACACACTTATTTTAGTTGACAAAGTCATAATTCACATCCAACAGTCATTTACAGTCAAAAGATTAAATGTTAAAATTTCATCCATATTGACCATTTTGGGATCGTTCAACATGTCCGGAGTCATCGTTTTTCATCCGAAAATTGATTTTTTGGACTGTACCAAAAATGATTCAAAATGTCAATTGGATCATGCCTCATGTTGAATAACCACTTTTTAAACCCTCACAGTGACCAAAATTGCCATTTTTACAGAGTTTTGATTACTCAAAAGCTTCAATTTTTACCCCTTTGAGGCACAGAAATGACTTTAAACACACTTATTTTAGTTGACAATGTCATAATTCACATCCAACAGTCATTTACAGTCAAAAGATTAAATGTTAAAATTTCATCCATATTGACCATTTTGGGATCGTTCGACATGTCCGGAGTCATCGTTTTTCATCCGAAAATTGATTTTTTGGACTGTACAAAAATGATTCAAAATGTCAATTGGATCGTGCCTCATGTTGAATAACCACTTTTTAAACCCTCACAGTGACCAAAATTGCCAATTTTACAGAGTTTTGCTTACTCAAAAGCTTCAATTTTGAACCATTTCAGGCACAGAAATGACTTTAAACACACTTATTTTAGTTGACAAAGTCATAATTCACATCCAACAGTCATTTAGAGTCAAAAGATTAAATGTTAAAATTTCATCATTATAGACCATTTTGGGAACGTTCGACAGGTCCGGAGTCATCGTTTTTTGTCTGAAAATTGTTTTTTTGGACTGTACCAAAAATGATTCAAAATGTCAATTGGATCGTGCCTCATGTTGAATAACCACTTTTTAAACCCTCACAGTGACCAAAATTGCCATTTTTACAGAGTTTTGATTACTCAAAAGCTTCAATTTTTACCCCTTTGAGGCACAGAAATGACTTTAAACACACTTATTTTAGTTGACAAAGTCATAATTCACATCCAACAGTCATTTACAGTCAAAAGATTAAATGTTAAAATTTCATCCATATTGACCATTTTGGGATCGTTCGACATGTCCGGAGTCATCGTTTTTCATCCGAAAATTGATTTTTTGGACTGTACCAAAAATGATTCAAAATGTCAATTGGATCGTGCCTCATGTTGAATAACCACTTTTTAAACCCTCACAGTGACCAAAATTGCCATTTTTACAGAGTTTTGATTACTCAAAAGCTTCAATTTTTACCCCTTTGAGGCACAGAAATGACTTTAAACACACTTATTCTAGTTGACAAAGTCATAATTCACATCCAACAGTCATTTAGAGTCAAAAGATTAAATGTTAAAATTTCATCATTAAAGACCATTTTGGGAACGTTCGACAGGTCCGGAGTCATCGTTTTTCGTCTGAAAATTGATTTTTTGGACTGTACCAAAAATGATTCAAAATGTCAATCGGATCGTGCCTCATGTTGAATAACCACTTTTTAAACCCTCACAGTGACCAAAATTGCCATTTTTACAGAGTTTTGATTACTCAAAAGCTTCAATTTTGACCCATTTCAGGCACAGAAATGACTTTAAACACACTTATTTTAGTTGACAAAGTCATAATTCACATCCAACAGTCATTTACAGTCAAAAGATTAAATGTTAAAATTTCATCCATATTGACCATTTTGGGATCGTTCGACATGTCCGGAGTCATCGTTTTTCATCCGAAAATTGATTTTTTGGACTGTACCAAAAATGATTCAAAATGTCAATTGGATCGTGCCTCATGTTGAATAACCACTTTTTAAACCCTCACAGTGACCAAAATTGCCAATTTTACAGAGTTTTGCTTACTCAAAAGCTTCAATTTTGACCCGTTTCAGGCACAGAAATGACTTTAAACACACTTATTTTAGTTGACAAAGTCATTATTCACATCCAACAGTCATTTAGAGTCAAAAGATTAAATGTTAAAATTTCATCCATATTGACCATTTTGGGATCGTTCGACATGTCCGGAGTCATCGTTTTTCATCCGAAAATTGATTTTTTGGACTGTACCAAAAATGATTCAAAATGTCAATTGGATCGTGCCTCATGTTGAATAACCACTTTTTAAACCCTCACAGTGACCAAAATTGCCATTTTTACAGAGTTTTGCTTACTCAAAAGCTTCAATTTTGACCCATTTCAGGCATAGAAATGACTTTAAACACACTTATTTTAGTTGACAAAGTCATAATTCACATCCAACAGTCATTTACAGTCAAAAGATTAAATGTTAAAATTTCATCCATATTGACCATTTTGGGATCGTTCGACATGTCCGGAGTCATCGTTTTTCATCCGAAAATCGATTTTTTGAACTGTACCAAAAATGATTCAAAATGTCAATTGGATCGTGCCTCATGTTGAATAACCACTTTTTAAACCCTCACAGTGACCAAAATTGCCAATTTTACACAGTTTTGCTTCCTCAAAAGCTTCAATTTTGACCCATTTCAGGCACAGAAATGACTTTAAACACACTTATTTTAGTTGACAAAGCCATAATTCACATCCAACAGTCATTTAGAGTCAAAAGATTAAATGTTAAAATTTCATCATTATAGACCATTTTGGGAACGTTCGACAGGTCCGGAGTCATCGTTTTTCGTCTGAAAATTGATTTTTTGGACTGTACCAAAAATGATTCAAAATGTCAATTGGATCGTGCCTCATGTTGAATAACCACTTTTTAAACCCTCAGAGTGACCAAAATTGCCATTTTTACAGAGTTTTGCTTACTCAAAAGCTTCAATTTTGACCCATTTCAGGCACAGAAATGACTTTAAACACACTTATTTTAGTTGACAAAGTCATAATTCACATCCAACAGTCATTTAGAGTCAAAAGATTAAATGTTAAAATTTCATCATTATAGACCATTTTGGGAACGTTCGACAGGTCCGGAGTCATCGTTTTTCGTCTGAAAATTGATTTTTTGGACTGTACCAAAAATGATTCAAAATGTCAATTGGATCGTGCCTCATGTTGAATAACCACTTTTTAAACCCTCACAGTGACCAAAATTGCCATTTTTACAGAGTTTTGATTACTCAAAAGCTTCAATTTTTACCCCTTTGAGGCACAGAAATGACTTTAAACACACTTATTTTAGTTGACAAAGTCATAATTCACATCCAACAGTCATTTACAGTCAAAAGATGAAATGTTAAAATTTCATCCATATTGACCATTTTGGGATCGTTCGACATGTCCGGAGTCATCGTTTTTCATCCGAAAATTGATTTTTTGGACTGTACCAAAAATGATTCAAAATGTCAATTGGATCGTGCCTCATGTTGAATAACCACTTTTTAAACCCTCACAGTGACCAAAATTGCCATTTTTACAGAGTTTTGATTACTCAAAAGCTTCCATTTTTACCCCTTTGAGGCACAGAAATGACTTTAAAAACACTTATTTTAGTTGACAAAGTCATAATTCACATCCAACAGTCATTTACAGTCAAAAGATTAAATGTTAAAATTTCATCCATATTGACCATTTTGGGATCGTTCGACATGTCCGGAGTCATCGTTTTTCATCCGAAAATAGATTTTTTGGACTGTACCAAAAATGATTCAAAATGTCAATTGGATCGTGCCTCATGTTGAATAACCACTTTTTAAACCCTCACAGTGACCAAAATTGCCATTTTTACAGAGTTTTGCTTACTCAAAAGCTTCAATTTTGACCCATTTCAGGCACAGAAATGACTTTAAACACACTTATTTTAGTTGACAAAGTCATAATTCACATCCAACAGTCATTTACAATCAAAAGATTAAATGTTAAAATTTCATCCATATTGACCATTTTGGGATCGTTCGACATGTCCGGAGTCATCGTTTTTCATCCGAAAATTGATTTTTTGGACTGTACCAAAAATGATTCAAAATGTCAATTGGATCGTGCCTCATGTTGAATAACCACTTTTTAAACCCTCACAGTGACCAAAATTGCCATTTTTACAGAGTTTTGATTACTCAAAAGCTTCAATTTTTACCCCTTTGAGGCACAGAAATGACTTTAAACACACTTATTTTAGTTGACAAAGTCATAATTCACATCCAACAGTCATTTACAATCAAAAGATTAAATGTTAAAATTTCATCCATATTGACCATTTTGGGATCGTTCGACATGTCCGGAGTCATCGTTTTTCATCCGAAAATTGATTTTTTGAACTGTACCAAAAAAGATTCAAAATGTCAATTGGATCGTGCCTCATGTTGAATAACCACTTTTTAAACCCTCACAGTGACCAAAATTGCCAATTTTACAGAGTTTTGCTCACTCAAAAGCTTCAATTTTGACCCATTCCAGGCACAGAAATGACTTTAAACACACTTATTTTAGTTGACAAAGTCATAATTCACATCCAACAGTCATTTAGAGTCAAAAGATTAAATGTTAAAATTTCATCATTATAGACCATTTTGGGAACGTTCGACAGGTCCGGAGTCATCGTTTTTCGTCTGAAAATTGATTTTTTGGACTGTACCAAAAATGATTCAAAATGTCAATTGGATCGTGCCTCATGTTGAATAACCACTTTTTAAACCCTCACAGTGACCAAAATTGCCATTTTTACAGAGTTTTGATTACTCAAAAGCTTCAATTCTTACCCTTTTGAGGCACAGAAATGACTTTAAACACACTTATTTTAGTTGACAAAGTCATAATTCACATCCAACAGTCATTTACAGTCAAAAGATTAAATGTTAACATTTCATCATTATAGACCATTTTGGGAACGTTCGACAGGTCCGGAGTCATCGTTTTTCGTCTGAAAATTGATTTTTTGGACTGTACCAAAAATGATTCAAAATGTCAATTGGATCGTGCCTCATGTTGAATAACCACTTTTTAAACCCTCAGAGTGACCAAAATTGCCATTTTTACAGAGTTTTGCTTACTCAAAAGCTTCAATTTTGATCCGTTTTAGGCACAGAAATGACTTTAAACACACTTATTTTAGTTGACAAAGTCATAATTCACATCCAACAGTCATTTAGAGTCAAAAGATTAAATGTTAAAATTTCATCATTATAGACCATTTTGGGAACGTTCGACAGGTCCGGAGTCATCGTTTTTCGTCTGAAAATTGATTTTTTGGACTGTACCAAAAATGATTCAAAATGTCAATTGGATCGTGCCTCATGTTGAATAACCACTTTTTAAACCCTCACAGTGACCAAAATTGCCATTTTTACAGAGTTTTGATTACTCAAAAGCTTCCATTTTTACCCCTTTGAGGCACAGAAATGACTTTAAAAACACTTATTTTAGTTGACAAAGTCATAATTCACATCCAACAGTCATTTACAGTCAAAAGATTAAATGTTAAAATTTCATCCATATTGACCATTTTGGGATCGTTCGACATGTCCGGAGTCATCGTTTTTCATCCGAAAATAGATTTTTTGGACTGTACCAAAAATGATTCAAAATGTCAATTGGATCGTGCCTCATGTTGAATAACCACTTTTTAAACCCTCACAGTGACCAAAATTGCCATTTTTACAGAGTTTTGCTTACTCAAAAGCTTCAATTTTGACCCATTTCAGGCACAGAAATGACTTTAAACACACTTATTTTAGTTGACAAAGTCATAATTCACATCCAACAGTCATTTACAATCAAAAGATTAAATGTTAAAATTTCATCCATATTGACCATTTTGGGATCGTTCGACAGGTCCGGAGTCATCGTTTTTCGTCTGAAAATTGATTTTTTGGACTGTACCAAAAATGATTCAAAATGTCAATTGGATCGTGCCTCATGTTGAATAACCACTTTTTAAACCCTCACAGTGACCAAAATTGCCATTTTTACAGAGTTTTGATTACTCAAAAGCTTCAATTCTTACCCTTTTGAGGCACAGAAATGACTTTAAACACACTTATTTTAGTTGACAAAGTCATAATTCACATCCAACAGTCATTTACAGTCAAAAGATTAAATGTTAACATTTCATCATTATAGACCATTTTGGGAACGTTCGACAGGTCCGGAGTCATCGTTTTTCGTCTGAAAATTGATTTTTTGGACTGTACCAAAAATGATTCAAAATGTCAATTGGATCGTGCCTCATGTTGAATAACCACTTTTTAAACCCTCAGAGTGACCAAAATTGCCATTTTTACAGAGTTTTGCTTACTCAAAAGCTTCAATTTTGATCCGTTTTAGGCACAGAAATGACTTTAAACACACTTATTTTAGTTGACAAAGTCATAATTCACATCCAACAGTCATTTACAGTCAAAAGATTAAATGTTAAAATTTCATCCATATTGACCATTTTGGGATCGTTCGACATGTCCGGAGTCATCGTTTTTCATCCGAAAATTGATTTTTTGGACTGTACCAAAAATGATTCAAAATGTCAATTGGATCGTGCCTCATGTTGAATAACCACTTTTTAAACCCTCACAGTGACCAAAATTGCCATTTTTACAGAGTTTTGATTACTCAAAAGCTTCAATTTTGATCCGTTTTAGGCACAGAAATGACTTTAAACACACTTATTTTAGTTGACAAAGTCATAATTCACATCCAACAGTCATTTACAGTCAAAAGATTAAATGTTAACATTTCATCATTATAGACCATTTTGGGAACGTTCGACAGGTCCGGAGTCATCGTTTTTCGTCTGAAAATTGATTTTTTGGACTGTACCAAAAATGATTCAAAATGTCAATTGGATCGTGCCTCATGTTGAATAACCACTTTTTAAACCCTCAGAGTGACCAAAATTGCCATTTTTACAGAGTTTTGCTTACTCAAAAGCTTCAATTTTGATCCGTTTTAGGCACAGAAATGACTTTAAACACACTTATTTTAGTTGACAAAGTCATAATTCACATCCAACAGTCATTTACAGTCAAAAGATTAAATGTTAAAATTTCATCCATATTGACCATTTTGGGATCGTTCGACATGTCCGGAGTCATCGTTTTTCATCCGAAAATTGATTTTTTGGACTGTACCAAAAATGATTCAAAATGTCAATTGGATCATGCCTCATGTTGAATAACCACTTTTTAAACCCTCACAGTGACCAAAATTGCCATTTTTACAGAGTTTTGCTTACTCAAAAGCTTCAATTTTGACCCATTTCAGGCACAGAAATGACTTTAAACACACTTATTTTAGTTGACAAAGTCATAATTCACATCCAACAGTCATTTACAGTCAAAAGATTAAATGTTAAAATTTCATCCATATTGACCATTTTGGGATCGTTCAACATGTCCGGAGTCATCGTTTTTCATCCGAAAATTGATTTTTTGGACTGTACCAAAAATGATTCAAAATGTCAATTGGATCATGCCTCATGTTGAATAACCACTTTTTAAACCCTCACAGTGACCAAAATTGCCATTTTTACAGAGTTTTGATTACTCAAAAGCTTCAATTTTTACCCCTTTGAGGCACAGAAATGACTTTAAACACACTTATTTTAGTTGACAATGTCATAATTCACATCCAACAGTCATTTACAGTCAAAAGATTAAATGTTAAAATTTCATCCATATTGACCATTTTGGGATCGTTCGACATGTCCGGAGTCATCGTTTTTCATCCGAAAATTGATTTTTTGGACTGTACAAAAATGATTCAAAATGTCAATTGGATCGTGCCTCATGTTGAATAACCACTTTTTAAACCCTCACAGTGACCAAAATTGCCAATTTTACAGAGTTTTGCTTACTCAAAAGCTTCAATTTTGAACCATTTCAGGCACAGAAATGACTTTAAACACACTTATTTTAGTTGACAAAGTCATAATTCACATCCAACAGTCATTTAGAGTCAAAAGATTAAATGTTAAAATTTCATCATTATAGACCATTTTGGGAACGTTCGACAGGTCCGGAGTCATCGTTTTTTGTCTGAAAATTGTTTTTTTGGACTGTACCAAAAATGATTCAAAATGTCAATTGGATCGTGCCTCATGTTGAATAACCACTTTTTAAACCCTCACAGTGACCAAAATTGCCATTTTTACAGAGTTTTGATTACTCAAAAGCTTCAATTTTTACCCCTTTGAGGCACAGAAATGACTTTAAACACACTTATTTTAGTTGACAAAGTCATAATTCACATCCAACAGTCATTTACAGTCAAAAGATTAAATGTTAAAATTTCATCCATATTGACCATTTTGGGATCGTTCGACATGTCCGGAGTCATCGTTTTTCATCCGAAAATTGATTTTTTGGACTGTACCAAAAATGATTCAAAATGTCAATTGGATCGTGCCTCATGTTGAATAACCACTTTTTAAACCCTCACAGTGACCAAAATTGCCATTTTTACAGAGTTTTGATTACTCAAAAGCTTCAATTTTTACCCCTTTGAGGCACAGAAATGACTTTAAACACACTTATTCTAGTTGACAAAGTCATAATTCACATCCAACAGTCATTTAGAGTCAAAAGATTAAATGTTAAAATTTCATCATTAAAGACCATTTTGGGAACGTTCGACAGGTCCGGAGTCATCGTTTTTCGTCTGAAAATTGATTTTTTGGACTGTACCAAAAATGATTCAAAATGTCAATTGGATCGTGCCTCATGTTGAATAACCACTTTTTAAACCCTCACAGTGACCAAAATTGCCATTTTTACAGAGTTTTGATTACTCAAAAGCTTCAATTTTGACCCATTTCAGGCACAGAAATGACTTTAAACACACTTATTTTAGTTGACAAAGTCATAATTCACATCCAACAGTCATTTACAGTCAAAAGATTAAATGTTAAAATTTCATCCATATTGACCATTTTGGGATCGTTCGACATGTCCGGAGTCATCGTTTTTCATCCGAAAATTGATTTTTTGGACTGTACCAAAAATGATTCAAAATGTCAATTGGATCGTGCCTCATGTTGAATAACCACTTTTTAAACCCTCACAGTGACCAAAATTGCCAATTTTACAGAGTTTTGCTTACTCAAAAGCTTCAATTTTGACCCGTTTCAGGCACAGAAATGACTTTAAACACACTTATTTTAGTTGACAAAGTCATTATTCACATCCAACAGTCATTTAGAGTCAAAAGATTAAATGTTAAAATTTCATCCATATTGACCATTTTGGGATCGTTCGACATGTCCGGAGTCATCGTTTTTCATCCGAAAATTGATTTTTTGGACTGTACCAAAAATGATTCAAAATGTCAATTGGATCGTGCCTCATGTTGAATAACCACTTTTTAAACCCTCACAGTGACCAAAATTGCCATTTTTACAGAGTTTTGCTTACTCAAAAGCTTCAATTTTGACCCATTTCAGGCATAGAAATGACTTTAAACACACTTATTTTAGTTGACAAAGTCATAATTCACATCCAACAGTCATTTACAGTCAAAAGATTAAATGTTAAAATTTCATCCATATTGACCATTTTGGGATCGTTCGACATGTCCGGAGTCATCGTTTTTCATCCGAAAATCGATTTTTTGAACTGTACCAAAAATGATTCAAAATGTCAATTGGATCGTGCCTCATGTTGAATAACCACTTTTTAAACCCTCACAGTGACCAAAATTGCCAATTTTACACAGTTTTGCTTCCTCAAAAGCTTCAATTTTGACCCATTTCAGGCACAGAAATGACTTTAAACACACTTATTTTAGTTGACAAAGCCATAATTCACATCCAACAGTCATTTAGAGTCAAAAGATTAAATGTTAAAATTTCATCATTATAGACCATTTTGGGAACGTTCGACAGGTCCGGAGTCATCGTTTTTCGTCTGAAAATTGATTTTTTGGACTGTACCAAAAATGATTCAAAATGTCAATTGGATCGTGCCTCATGTTGAATAACCACTTTTTAAACCCTCAGAGTGACCAAAATTGCCATTTTTACAGAGTTTTGCTTACTCAAAAGCTTCAATTTTGACCCATTTCAGGCACAGAAATGACTTTAAACACACTTATTTTAGTTGACAAAGTCATAATTCACATCCAACAGTCATTTAGAGTCAAAAGATTAAATGTTAAAATTTCATCATTATAGACCATTTTGGGAACGTTCGACAGGTCCGGAGTCATCGTTTTTCGTCTGAAAATTGATTTTTTGGACTGTACCAAAAATGATTCAAAATGTCAATTGGATCGTGCCTCATGTTGAATAACCACTTTTTAAACCCTCACAGTGACCAAAATTGCCATTTTTACAGAGTTTTGATTACTCAAAAGCTTCAATTTTTACCCCTTTGAGGCACAGAAATGACTTTAAACACACTTATTTTAGTTGACAAAGTCATAATTCACATCCAACAGTCATTTACAGTCAAAAGATGAAATGTTAAAATTTCATCCATATTGACCATTTTGGGATCGTTCGACATGTCCGGAGTCATCGTTTTTCATCCGAAAATTGATTTTTTGGACTGTACCAAAAATGATTCAAAATGTCAATTGGATCGTGCCTCATGTTGAATAACCACTTTTTAAACCCTCACAGTGACCAAAATTGCCATTTTTACAGAGTTTTGATTACTCAAAAGCTTCCATTTTTACCCCTTTGAGGCACAGAAATGACTTTAAAAACACTTATTTTAGTTGACAAAGTCATAATTCACATCCAACAGTCATTTACAGTCAAAAGATTAAATGTTAAAATTTCATCCATATTGACCATTTTGGGATCGTTCGACATGTCCGGAGTCATCGTTTTTCATCCGAAAATAGATTTTTTGGACTGTACCAAAAATGATTCAAAATGTCAATTGGATCGTGCCTCATGTTGAATAACCACTTTTTAAACCCTCACAGTGACCAAAATTGCCATTTTTACAGAGTTTTGCTTACTCAAAAGCTTCAATTTTGACCCATTTCAGGCACAGAAATGACTTTAAACACACTTATTTTAGTTGACAAAGTCATAATTCACATCCAACAGTCATTTACAATCAAAAGATTAAATGTTAAAATTTCATCCATATTGACCATTTTGGGATCGTTCGACATGTCCGGAGTCATCGTTTTTCATCCGAAAATTGATTTTTTGGACTGTACCAAAAATGATTCAAAATGTCAATTGGATCGTGCCTCATGTTGAATAACCACTTTTTAAACCCTCACAGTGACCAAAATTGCCATTTTTACAGAGTTTTGATTACTCAAAAGCTTCAATTTTTACCCCTTTGAGGCACAGAAATGACTTTAAACACACTTATTTTAGTTGACAAAGTCATAATTCACATCCAACAGTCATTTACAATCAAAAGATTAAATGTTAAAATTTCATCCATATTGACCATTTTGGGATCGTTCGACATGTCCGGAGTCATCGTTTTTCATCCGAAAATTGATTTTTTGAACTGTACCAAAAAAGATTCAAAATGTCAATTGGATCGTGCCTCATGTTGAATAACCACTTTTTAAACCCTCACAGTGACCAAAATTGCCAATTTTACAGAGTTTTGCTCACTCAAAAGCTTCAATTTTGACCCATTCCAGGCACAGAAATGACTTTAAACACACTTATTTTAGTTGACAAAGTCATAATTCACATCCAACAGTCATTTAGAGTCAAAAGATTAAATGTTAAAATTTCATCATTATAGACCATTTTGGGAACGTTCGACAGGTCCGGAGTCATCGTTTTTCGTCTGAAAATTGATTTTTTGGACTGTACCAAAAATGATTCAAAATGTCAATTGGATCGTGCCTCATGTTGAATAACCACTTTTTAAACCCTCACAGTGACCAAAATTGCCATTTTTACAGAGTTTTGATTACTCAAAAGCTTCAATTCTTACCCTTTTGAGGCACAGAAATGACTTTAAACACACTTATTTTAGTTGACAAAGTCATAATTCACATCCAACAGTCATTTACAGTCAAAAGATTAAATGTTAACATTTCATCATTATAGACCATTTTGGGAACGTTCGACAGGTCCGGAGTCATCGTTTTTCGTCTGAAAATTGATTTTTTGGACTGTACCAAAAATGATTCAAAATGTCAATTGGATCGTGCCTCATGTTGAATAACCACTTTTTAAACCCTCAGAGTGACCAAAATTGCCATTTTTACAGAGTTTTGCTTACTCAAAAGCTTCAATTTTGATCCGTTTTAGGCACAGAAATGACTTTAAACACACTTATTTTAGTTGACAAAGTCATAATTCACATCCAACAGTCATTTAGAGTCAAAAGATTAAATGTTAAAATTTCATCATTATAGACCATTTTGGGAACGTTCGACAGGTCCGGAGTCATCGTTTTTCGTCTGAAAATTGATTTTTTGGACTGTACCAAAAATGATTCAAAATGTCAATTGGATCGTGCCTCATGTTGAATAACCACTTTTTAAACCCTCACAGTGACCAAAATTGCCATTTTTACAGAGTTTTGATTACTCAAAAGCTTCCATTTTTACCCCTTTGAGGCACAGAAATGACTTTAAAAACACTTATTTTAGTTGACAAAGTCATAATTCACATCCAACAGTCATTTACAGTCAAAAGATTAAATGTTAAAATTTCATCCATATTGACCATTTTGGGATCGTTCGACATGTCCGGAGTCATCGTTTTTCATCCGAAAATAGATTTTTTGGACTGTACCAAAAATGATTCAAAATGTCAATTGGATCGTGCCTCATGTTGAATAACCACTTTTTAAACCCTCACAGTGACCAAAATTGCCATTTTTACAGAGTTTTGCTTACTCAAAAGCTTCAATTTTGACCCATTTCAGGCACAGAAATGACTTTAAACACACTTATTTTAGTTGACAAAGTCATAATTCACATCCAACAGTCATTTACAATCAAAAGATTAAATGTTAAAATTTCATCCATATTGACCATTTTGGGATCGTTCGACAGGTCCGGAGTCATCGTTTTTCGTCTGAAAATTGATTTTTTGGACTGTACCAAAAATGATTCAAAATGTCAATTGGATCGTGCCTCATGTTGAATAACCACTTTTTAAACCCTCACAGTGACCAAAATTGCCATTTTTACAGAGTTTTGATTACTCAAAAGCTTCAATTCTTACCCTTTTGAGGCACAGAAATGACTTTAAACACACTTATTTTAGTTGACAAAGTCATAATTCACATCCAACAGTCATTTACAGTCAAAAGATTAAATGTTAACATTTCATCATTATAGACCATTTTGGGAACGTTCGACAGGTCCGGAGTCATCGTTTTTCGTCTGAAAATTGATTTTTTGGACTGTACCAAAAATGATTCAAAATGTCAATTGGATCGTGCCTCATGTTGAATAACCACTTTTTAAACCCTCAGAGTGACCAAAATTGCCATTTTTACAGAGTTTTGCTTACTCAAAAGCTTCAATTTTGATCCGTTTTAGGCACAGAAATGACTTTAAACACACTTATTTTAGTTGACAAAGTCATAATTCACATCCAACAGTCATTTACAGTCAAAAGATTAAATGTTAAAATTTCATCCATATTGACCATTTTGGGATCGTTCGACATGTCCGGAGTCATCGTTTTTCATCCGAAAATTGATTTTTTGGACTGTACCAAAAATGATTCAAAATGTCAATTGGATCGTGCCTCATGTTGAATAACCACTTTTTAAACCCTCACAGTGACCAAAATTGCCATTTTTACAGAGTTTTGATTACTCAAAAGCTTCAATTTTGATCCGTTTTAGGCACAGAAATGACTTTAAACACACTTATTTTAGTTGACAAAGTCATAATTCACATCCAACAGTCATTTACAGTCAAAAGATTAAATGTTAACATTTCATCATTATAGACCATTTTGGGAACGTTCGACAGGTCCGGAGTCATCGTTTTTCGTCTGAAAATTGATTTTTTGGACTGTACCAAAAATGATTCAAAATGTCAATTGGATCGTGCCTCATGTTGAATAACCACTTTTTAAACCCTCAGAGTGACCAAAATTGCCATTTTTACAGAGTTTTGCTTACTCAAAAGCTTCAATTTTGATCCGTTTTAGGCACAGAAATGACTTTAAACACACTTATTTTAGTTGACAAAGTCATAATTCACATCCAACAGTCATTTACAGTCAAAAGATTAAATGTTAAAATTTCATCCATATTGACCATTTTGGGATCGTTCGACATGTCCGGAGTCATCGTTTTTCATCCGAAAATTGATTTTTTGGACTGTACCAAAAATGATTCAAAATGTCAATTGGATCATGCCTCATGTTGAATAACCACTTTTTAAACCCTCACAGTGACCAAAATTGCCATTTTTACAGAGTTTTGCTTACTCAAAAGCTTCAATTTTGACCCATTTCAGGCACAGAAATGACTTTAAACACACTTATTTTAGTTGACAAAGTCATAATTCACATCCAACAGTCATTTACAGTCAAAAGATTAAATGTTAAAATTTCATCCATATTGACCATTTTGGGATCGTTCAACATGTCCGGAGTCATCGTTTTTCATCCGAAAATTGATTTTTTGGACTGTACCAAAAATGATTCAAAATGTCAATTGGATCATGCCTCATGTTGAATAACCACTTTTTAAACCCTCACAGTGACCAAAATTGCCATTTTTACAGAGTTTTGATTACTCAAAAGCTTCAATTTTTACCCCTTTGAGGCACAGAAATGACTTTAAACACACTTATTTTAGTTGACAATGTCATAATTCACATCCAACAGTCATTTACAGTCAAAAGATTAAATGTTAAAATTTCATCCATATTGACCATTTTGGGATCGTTCGACATGTCCGGAGTCATCGTTTTTCATCCGAAAATTGATTTTTTGGACTGTACAAAAATGATTCAAAATGTCAATTGGATCGTGCCTCATGTTGAATAACCACTTTTTAAACCCTCACAGTGACCAAAATTGCCAATTTTACAGAGTTTTGCTTACTCAAAAGCTTCAATTTTGAACCATTTCAGGCACAGAAATGACTTTAAACACACTTATTTTAGTTGACAAAGTCATAATTCACATCCAACAGTCATTTAGAGTCAAAAGATTAAATGTTAAAATTTCATCATTATAGACCATTTTGGGAACGTTCGACAGGTCCGGAGTCATCATTTTTTGTCTGAAAATTGATTTTTTGGACTGTACCAAAAATGATTCAAAATGTCAATTGGATCGTGCCTCATGTTGAATAACCACTTTTTAAACCCTCACAGTGACCAAAATTGCCATTTTTACAGAGTTTTGATTACTCAAAAGCTTCCATTTTTACCCCTTTGAGGCACAGAAATGACTTTAAAAACACTTATTTTAGTTGACAAAGTCATAATTCACATCCAACAGTCATTTACAGTCAAAAGATTAAATGTTAAAATTTCATCCATATTGACCATTTTGGGATCGTTCGACATGTCCGGAGTCATCGTTTTTCATCCGAAAATAGATTTTTTGGACTGTACCAAAAATGATTCAAAATGTCAATTGGATCGTGCCTCATGTTGAATAACCACTTTTTAAACCCTCACAGTGACCAAAATTGCCATTTTTACAGAGTTTTGCTTACTCAAAAGCTTCAATTTTGACCCATTTCAGGCACAGAAATGACTTTAAACACACTTATTTTAGTTGACAAAGTCATAATTCACATCCAACAGTCATTTACAATCAAAAGATTAAATGTTAAAATTTCATCCATATTGACCATTTTGGGATCGTTCGACATGTCCGGAGTCATCGTTTTTCATCCGAAAATTGATTTTTTGGACTGTACCAAAAATGATTCAAAATGTCAATTGAATCGTGCCTCATGTTGAATAACCACTTTTTAAACCCTCACAGTGACCAAAATTGCCATTTTTACAGAGTTTTGATTACTCAAAAGCTTCAATTTTTACCCCTTTGAGGCACAGAAATGACTTTAAACACACTTATTTTAGTTGACAAAGTCATAATTCACATCCAACAGTCATTTACAGTCAAAAGATTAAATGTTAAAATTTCATCCATATTGACCATTTTGGGATCGTTCGACATGTCCGGAGTCATCGTTTTTCATCCGAAAATTGATTTTTTGGACTGTACCAAAAATGATTCAAAATGTCAATTGGATCGTGCCTCATGTTGAATAACCACTTTTTAAACCCTCACAGTGACCAAAATTGCCATTTTTACAGAGTTTTGCTTACTCAAAAGCTTCAATTTTGACCCATTTCAGGCATAGAAATGACTTTAAACACACTTATTTTAGTTGACAAAGTCATAATTCACATCCAACAGTCATTTACAGTCAAAAGATTAAATGTTAAAATTTCATCCATATTGACCATTTTGGGATCGTTCGACATGTCCGGAGTCATCGTTTTTCATCCGAAAATCGATTTTTTGAACTGTACCAAAAATGATTCAAAATGTCAATTGGATCGTGCCTCATGTTGAATAACCACTTTTTAAACCCTCACAGTGACCAAAATTGCCAATTTTACACAGTTTTGCTTCCTCAAAAGCTTCAATTTTGACCCATTTCAGGCACAGAAATGACTTAAAACACACTTATTTTAGTTGACAAAGCCATAATTCACATCCAACAGTCATTTAGAGTCAAAAGATTAAATGTTAAAATTTCATCATTATAGACCATTTTGGGAACGTTCGACAGGTCCGGAGTCATCGTTTTTCGTCTGAAAATTGATTTTTTGGACTGTACCAAAAATGATTCAAAATGTCAATTGGATCGTGCCTCATGTTGAATAACCACTTTTTAAACCCTCAGAGTGACCAAAATTGCCATTTTTACAGAGTTTTGCTTACTCAAAAGCTTCAATTTTGACCCATTTCAGGCACAGAAATGACTTTAAACACACTTATTTTAGTTGACAAAGTCATAATTCACATCCAACAGTCATTTAGAGTCAAAAGATTAAATGTTAAAATTTCATCATTATAGACCATTTTGGGAACGTTCGACAGGTCCGGAGTCATCGTTTTTCGTCTGAAAATTGATTTTTTGGACTGTACCAAAAATGATTCAAAATGTCAATTGGATCGTGCCTCATGTTGAATAACCACTTTTTAAACCCTCACAGTGACCAAAATTGCCATTTTTACAGAGTTTTGATTACTCAAAAGCTTCAATTTTTACCCCTTTGAGGCACAGAAATGACTTTAAACACACTTATTTTAGTTGACAAAGTCATAATTCACATCCAACAGTCATTTACAGTCAAAAGATGAAATGTTAAAATTTCATCCATATTGACCATTTTGGGATCGTTCGACATGTCCGGAGTCATCGTTTTTCATCCGAAAATTGATTTTTTGGACTGTACCAAAAATGATTCAAAATGTCAATTGGATCGTGCCTCATGTTGAATAACCACTTTTTAAACCCTCACAGTGACCAAAATTGCCATTTTTACAGAGTTTTGATTACTCAAAAGCTTCCATTTTTACCCCTTTGAGGCACAGAAATGACTTTAAAAACACTTATTTTAGTTGACAAAGTCATAATTCACATCCAACAGTCATTTACAGTCAAAAGATTAAATGTTAAAATTTCATCCATATTGACCATTTTGGGATCGTTCGACATGTCCGGAGTCATCGTTTTTCATCCGAAAATAGATTTTTTGGACTGTACCAAAAATGATTCAAAATGTCAATTGGATCGTGCCTCATGTTGAATAACCACTTTTTAAACCCTCACAGTGACCAAAATTGCCATTTTTACAGAGTTTTGCTTACTCAAAAGCTTCAATTTTGACCCATTTCAGGCACAGAAATGACTTTAAACACACTTATTTTAGTTGACAAAGTCATAATTCACATCCAACAGTCATTTACAATCAAAAGATTAAATGTTAAAATTTCATCCATATTGACCATTTTGGGATCGTTCGACATGTCCGGAGTCATCGTTTTTCATCCGAAAATTGATTTTTTGGACTGTACCAAAAATGATTCAAAATGTCAATTGGATCGTGCCTCATGTTGAATAACCACTTTTTAAACCCTCACAGTGACCAAAATTGCCATTTTTACAGAGTTTTGATTACTCAAAAGCTTCAATTTTTACCCCTTTGAGGCACAGAAATGACTTTAAACACACTTATTTTAGTTGACAAAGTCATAATTCACATCCAACAGTCATTTACAATCAAAAGATTAAATGTTAAAATTTCATCCATATTGACCATTTTGGGATCGTTCGACATGTCCGGAGTCATCGTTTTTCATCCGAAAATTGATTTTTTGAACTGTACCAAAAAAGATTCAAAATGTCAATTGGATCGTGCCTCATGTTGAATAACCACTTTTTAAACCCTCACAGTGACCAAAATTGCCAATTTTACAGAGTTTTGCTCACTCAAAAGCTTCAATTTTGACCCATTCCAGGCACAGAAATGACTTTAAACACACTTATTTTAGTTGACAAAGTCATAATTCACATCCAACAGTCATTTAGAGTCAAAAGATTAAATGTTAAAATTTCATCATTATAGACCATTTTGGGAACGTTCGACAGGTCCGGAGTCATCGTTTTTCGTCTGAAAATTGATTTTTTGGACTGTACCAAAAATGATTCAAAATGTCAATTGGATCGTGCCTCATGTTGAATAACCACTTTTTAAACCCTCACAGTGACCAAAATTGCCATTTTTACAGAGTTTTGATTACTCAAAAGCTTCAATTCTTACCCTTTTGAGGCACAGAAATGACTTTAAACACACTTATTTTAGTTGACAAAGTCATAATTCACATCCAACAGTCATTTACAGTCAAAAGATTAAATGTTAACATTTCATCATTATAGACCATTTTGGGAACGTTCGACAGGTCCGGAGTCATCGTTTTTCGTCTGAAAATTGATTTTTTGGACTGTACCAAAAATGATTCAAAATGTCAATTGGATCGTGCCTCATGTTGAATAACCACTTTTTAAACCCTCAGAGTGACCAAAATTGCCATTTTTACAGAGTTTTGCTTACTCAAAAGCTTCAATTTTGATCCGTTTTAGGCACAGAAATGACTTTAAACACACTTATTTTAGTTGACAAAGTCATAATTCACATCCAACAGTCATTTACAGTCAAAAGATTAAATGTTAAAATTTCATCCATATTGACCATTTTGGGATCGTTCGACAAGTCCGGAGTCATCGTTTTTCATCCGAAAATTGATTTTTTGGACTGTACCAAAAATGATTCAAAATGTCAATTGGATCGTGCCTCATGTTGAATAACCACTTTTTAAACCCTCACAGTGACCAAAATTGCCATTTTTACAGAGTTTTGATTACTCAAAAGCTTCAATTTTGATCCGTTTTAGGCACAGAAATGACTTTAAACACACTTATTTTAGTTGACAAAGTCATAATTCACATCCAACAGTCATTTACAGTCAAAAGATTAAATGTTAACATTTCATCATTATAGACCATTTTGGGAACGTTCGACAGGTCCGGAGTCATCGTTTTTCGTCTGAAAATTGATTTTTTGGACTGTACCAAAAATGATTCAAAATGTCAATTGGATCGTGCCTCATGTTGAATAACCACTTTTTAAACCCTCAGAGTGACCAAAATTGCCATTTTTACAGAGTTTTGCTTACTCAAAAGCTTCAATTTTGATCCGTTTTAGGCACAGAAATGACTTTAAACACACTTATTTTAGTTGACAAAGTCATAATTCACATCCAACAGTCATTTACAGTCAAAAGATTAAATGTTAAAATTTCATCCATATTGACCATTTTGGGATCGTTCGACATGTCCGGAGTCATCGTTTTTCATCCGAAAATTGATTTTTTGGACTGTACCAAAAATGATTCAAAATGTCAATTGGATCATGCCTCATGTTGAATAACCACTTTTTAAACCCTCACAGTGACCAAAATTGCCATTTTTACAGAGTTTTGCTTACTCAAAAGCTTCAATTTTGACCCATTTCAGGCACAGAAATGACTTTAAACACACTTATTTTAGTTGACAAAGTCATAATTCACATCCAACAGTCATTTACAGTCAAAAGATTAAATGTTAAAATTTCATCCATATTGACCATTTTGGGATCGTTCAACATGTCCGGAGTCATCGTTTTTCATCCGAAAATTGATTTTTTGGACTGTACCAAAAATGATTCAAAATGTCAATTGGATCATGCCTCATGTTGAATAACCACTTTTTAAACCCTCACAGTGACCAAAATTGCCATTTTTACAGAGTTTTGATTACTCAAAAGCTTCAATTTTTACCCCTTTGAGGCACAGAAATGACTTTAAACACACTTATTTTAGTTGACAATGTCATAATTCACATCCAACAGTCATTTACAGTCAAAAGATTAAATGTTAAAATTTCATCCATATTGACCATTTTGGGATCGTTCGACATGTCCGGAGTCTTCGTTTTTCATCCGAAAATTGATTTTTTGGACTGTACAAAAATGATTCAAAATGTCAATTGGATCGTGCCTCATGTTGAATAACCACTTTTTAAACCCTCACAGTGACCAAAATTGCCAATTTTACAGAGTTTTGCTTACTCAAAAGCTTCAATTTTGAACCATTTCAGGCACAGAAATGACTTTAAACACACTTATTTTAGTTGACAAAGTCATAATTCACATCCAACAGTCATTTAGAGTCAAAAGATTAAATGTTAAAATTTCATCATTATAGACCATTTTGGGAACGTTCGACAGGTCCGGAGTCATCATTTTTTGTCTGAAAATTGATTTTTTGGACTGTACCAAAAATGATTCAAAATGTCAATTGGATCGTGCCTCATGTTGAATAACCACTTTTTAAACCCTCACAGTGACCAAAATTGCCATTTTTACAGAGTTTTGATTACTCAAAAGCTTCCATTTTTACCCCTTTGAGGCACAGAAATGACTTTAAAAACACTTATTTTAGTTGACAAAGTCATAATTCACATCCAACAGTCATTTACAGTCAAAAGATTAAATGTTAAAATTTCATCCATATTGACCATTTTGGGATCGTTCGACATGTCCGGAGTCATCGTTTTTCATCCGAAAATAGATTTTTTGGACTGTACCAAAAATGATTCAAAATGTCAATTGGATCGTGCCTCATGTTGAATAACCACTTTTTAAACCCTCACAGTGACCAAAATTGCCATTTTTACAGAGTTTTGCTTACTCAAAAGCTTCAATTTTGACCCATTTCAGGCACAGAAATGACTTTAAACACACTTATTTTAGTTGACAAAGTCATAATTCACATCCAAAAGTCATTTACAATCAAAAGATTAAATGTTAAAATTTCATCCATATTGACCATTTTGGGATCGTTCGACATGTCCGGAGTCATCGTTTTTCATCCGAAAATTGATTTTTTGGACTGTACCAAAAATGATTCAAAATGTCAATTGGATCGTGCCTCATGTTGAATAACCACTTTTTAAACCCTCACAGTGACCAAAATTGCCATTTTTACAGAGTTTTGATTACTCAAAAGCTTCAATTTTTACCCCTTTGAGGCACAGAAATGACTTTAAACACACTTATTTTAGTTGACAAAGTCATAATTCACATCCAACAGTCATTTACAATCAAAAGATTAAATGTTAAAATTTCATCCATATTGACCATTTTGGGATCGTTCGACATGTCCGGAGTCATCGTTTTTCATCCGAAAATTGATTTTTTGAACTGTACCAAAAAAGATTCAAAATGTCAATTGGATCGTGCCTCATGTTGAATAACCACTTTTTAAACCCTCACAGTGACCAAAATTGCCAATTTTACAGAGTTTTGCTCACTCAAAAGCTTCAATTTTGACCCATTCCAGGCACAGAAATGACTTTAAACACACTTATTTTAGTTGACAAAGTCATAATTCACATCCAACAGTCATTTAGAGTCAAAAGATTAAATGTTAAAATTTCATCATTATAGACCATTTTGGGAACGTTCGACAGGTCCGGAGTCATCGTTTTTCGTCTGAAAATTGATTTTTTGGACTGTACCAAAAATGATTCAAAATGTCAATTGGATCGTGCCTCATGTTGAATAACCACTTTTTAAACCCTCACAGTGACCAAAATTGCCATTTTTACAGAGTTTTGATTACTCAAAAGCTTCAATTCTTACCCTTTTGAGGCACAGAAATGACTTTAAACACACTTATTTTAGTTGACAAAGTCATAATTCACATCCAACAGTCATTTACAGTCAAAAGATTAAATGTTAACATTTCATCATTATAGACCATTTTGGGAACGTTCGACAGGTCCGGAGTCATCGTTTTTCGTCTGAAAATTGATTTTTTGGACTGTACCAAAAATGATTCAAAATGTCAATTGGATCGTGCCTCATGTTGAATAACCACTTTTTAAACCCTCAGAGTGACCAAAATTGCCATTTTTACAGAGTTTTGCTTACTCAAAAGCTTCAATTTTGATCCGTTTTAGGCACAGAAATGACTTTAAACACACTTATTTTAGTTGACAAAGTCATAATTCACATCCAACAGTCATTTACAGTCAAAAGATTAAATGTTAAAATTTCATCCATATTGACCATTTTGGGATCGTTCGACATGTCCGGAGTCATCGTTTTTCATCCGAAAATTGATTTTTTGGACTGTACCAAAAATGATTCAAAATGTCAATTGGATCGTGCCTCATGTTGAATAACCACTTTTTAAACCCTCACAGTGACCAAAATTGCCATTTTTACAGAGTTTTGATTACTCAAAAGCTTCAATTTTGATCCGTTTTAGGCACAGAAATGACTTTAAACACACTTATTTTAGTTGACAAAGTCATAATTCACATCCAACAGTCATTTACAGTCAAAAGATTAAATGTTAACATTTCATCATTATAGACCATTTTGGGAACGTTCGACAGGTCCGGAGTCATCGTTTTTCGTCTGAAAATTGATTTTTTGGACTGTACCAAAAATGATTCAAAATGTCAATTGGATCGTGCCTCATGTTGAATAACCACTTTTTAAACCCTCAGAGTGACCAAAATTGCCATTTTTACAGAGTTTTGCTTACTCAAAAGCTTCAATTTTGATCCGTTTTAGGCACAGAAATGACTTTAAACACACTTATTTTAGTTGACAAAGTCATAATTCACATCCAACAGTCATTTACAGTCAAAAGATTAAATGTTAAAATTTCATCCATATTGACCATTTTGGGATCGTTCGACATGTCCGGAGTCATCGTTTTTCATCCGAAAATTGATTTTTTGGACTGTACCAAAAATGATTCAAAATGTCAATTGGATCATGCCTCATGTTGAATAACCACTTTTTAAACCCTCACAGTGACCAAAATTGCCATTTTTACAGAGTTTTGCTTACTCAAAAGCTTCAATTTTGACCCATTTCAGGCACAGAAATGACTTTAAACACACTTATTTTAGTTGACAAAGTCATAATTCACATCCAACAGTCATTTACAGTCAAAAGATTAAATGTTAAAATTTCATCCATATTGACCATTTTGGGATCGTTCAACATGTCCGGAGTCATCGTTTTTCATCCGAAAATTGATTTTTTGGACTGTACCAAAAATGATTCAAAATGTCAATTGGATCATGCCTCATGTTGAATAACCACTTTTTAAACCCTCACAGTGACCAAAATTGCCATTTTTACAGA
This sequence comes from Lissotriton vulgaris, assembly GCF_964263255.1. NCBI lineage: Eukaryota > Metazoa > Chordata > Amphibia > Caudata > Salamandridae > Lissotriton > Lissotriton vulgaris. The sequence continues at coordinate 922,022 of NW_028246629.1, forward strand.
GTTTTGATTACTCAAAAGCTTCAATTTTTACCCCTTTGAGGCACAGAAATGACTTTAAACACACTTATTTTAGTTGACAATGTCATAATTCACATCCAACAGTCATTTACAGTCAAAAGATTAAATGTTAAAATTTCATCCATATTGACCATTTTGGGATCGTTCGACATGTCCGGAGTCATCGTTTTTCATCCGAAAATTGATTTTTTGGACTGTACAAAAATGATTCAAAATGTCAATTGGATCGTGCCTCATGTTGAATAACCACTTTTTAAACCCTCACAGTGACCAAAATTGCCAATTTTACAGAGTTTTGCTTACTCAAAAGCTTCAATTTTGAACCATTTCAGGCACAGAAATGACTTTAAACACACTTATTTTAGTTGACAAAGTCATAATTCACATCCAACAGTCATTTAGAGTCAAAAGATTAAATGTTAAAATTTCATCATTATAGACCATTTTGGGAACGTTCGACAGGTCCGGAGTCATCATTTTTTGTCTGAAAATTGATTTTTTGGACTGTACCAAAAATGATTCAAAATGTCAATTGGATCGTGCCTCATGTTGAATAACCACTTTTTAAACCCTCACAGTGACCAAAATTGCCATTTTTACAGAGTTTTGATTACTCAAAAGCTTCAATTTTTACCCCTTTGAGGCACAGAAATGACTTTAAACACACTTATTTTAGTTGACAAAGTCATAATTCACATCCAACAGTCATTTACAGTCAAAAGATTAAATGTTAAAATTTCATCCATATTGACCATTTTGGGATCGTTCGACATGTCCGGAGTCATCGTTTTTCATCCGAAAATTGATTTTTTGGACTGTACCAAAAATGATTCAAAATGTCAATTGAATCGTGCCTCATGTTGAATAACCACTTTTTAAACCCTCAAAGTGACCAAAATTGCCATTTTTACAGAGTTTTGATTACTCAAAAGCTTCAATTTTTACCCCTTTGAGGCACAGAAATGACTTTAAACACACTTATTTTAGTTGACAAAGTCATAATTCACATCCAACAGTCATTTACAGTCAAAAGATTAAATGTTAAAATTTCATCCATATTGACCATTTTGGGATTGTTCGACATGTCCGGAGTCATCGTTTTTCATCCGAAAATTGATTTTTTGGACTGTACCAAAAATGATTCAAAATGTCAATTGGATCATGCCTCGTGTTGAATAACCACTTTTTAAACCCTCACAGTGACCAAAATTGCCAATTTTACAGACTTTTGCTTACTCAAAAGCTTCAATTTTGACCCATTTCAGGCACAGAAATGACTTTAAACACACTTATTTTAGTTGACAAAGTCATAATTCACATCCAACAGTCATTTACAGTCAAAAGATTAAATGTTAAAATTTCATCCATATTGACCATTTTGGGATCGTTCGACATGTCCGGAGTCATCTTTTTTCATCCGAAAATTGATTTTTTGGACTGTACCAAAAATGATTCAAAATGTCAATTGGATCATGCCTCATGTTGAATAACCACTTTTTAAACCCTCACAGTGACCAAAATTGCCATTTTTACAGAGTTTTGCTTACTCAAAAGCTTCAATTTTGACCCATTTCAGGCACAGAAATGACTTTAAACACACTTATTTTAGTTGACAAAGTCATAATTCACATCCAACAGTCATTTACAGTCAAAAGATTAAATGTTAAAATTTCATCCATATTGACCATTTTGGGATCGTTCGACATGTCCGGAGTCATCGTTTTTCATCCGAAAATTGATTTTTTGGACTGTACCAAAAATGATTCAAAATGTCAATTGGATCATGCCTCATGTTGAATAACCACTTTTTAAACCCTCACAGTGACCACAATTGCCAATTTTACACAGTTTTGCTTACTCAAAAGCTTCAATTTTGACCCATTTCAGGCACAGAAATGACTTTAAACACACTTATTTTAGTTGACAAAGCCATAATTCACATCCAACAGTCATTTAGAGTCAAAAGATTAAATGTTAAAATTTCATCATTATAGACCATTTTGGGAACGTTCGACAGGTCCGGAGTCATCGTTTTTCGTCTGAAAATTGATTTTTTGGACTGTACCAAAAATGATTCAAAATGTCAATTGGATCGTGCCTCATGTTGAATAACCACTTTTTAAACCCTCACAGAGACCAAATTGCCATTTTTACAGAGTTTTGATTACTCAAAAGCTTCAATTTTTACCCCTTTGAGGCACAGAAATGACTTTAAACACACTTATTTTAGTTGACAAAGTCATAATTCACATCCAACAGTCATTTACAGTCAAAAGATTAAATGTTAAAATTTCATCCATATTGACCATTTTGGGATCGTTCGACATGTCCGGAGTCATCGTTTTTCATCCGAAAATTGATTTTTTGGACTGTACCAAAAATGATTCAAAATGTCAATTGGATCGTGCCTCATGTTGAATAACCACTTTTTAAACCCTCACAGTGACCAAAATTGCCATTTTTACAGAGTTTTGATTACTCAAAAGCTTCAATTTTTACCCCTTTGAGGCACAGAAATGACTTTAAACACACTTATTCTAGTTGACAAAGTCATAATTCACATCCAACAGTCATTTAGAGTCAAAAGATTAAATGTTAAAATTTCATCATTATAGACCATTTTGGGATCGTTCGACATGTCCGGAGTCATCGTTTTTCATCCGAAAATTGATTTTTTGGACTGTACCAAAAATGATTCAAAATGTCAATTGGATCAAGCCTCATGTTGAATAACCACTTTTTAAACCCTCACAGTGACCAAAATTGCCATTTTTACAGAGTTTTGCTTACTCAAAAGCTTCAATTTTGACCCATTTCAGGCACAGAAATGACTTTAAACACACTTATTTTAGTTGACAAAGTCATAATTCACATCCAACAGTCATTTACAGTCAAAAGATTAAATGTTAACATTTCATCCATATTGACCATTTTGGGATCGTTCGACATGTCCGGAGTCATCGTTTTTCATCCGAAAATTGATTTTTTGGACTGTACCAAAAATGATTCAAAATGTCAATTGGATCGTACCTCATGTTGAATAACCACTTTTTAAACCCTCACAGTGACCAAAATTGCCATTTTTACAGAGTTTTGATTACTCAAAAGCTTCAATTTTTACCCCTTTGAGGCACAGAAATGACTTTAAACACACTTATTTTAGTTGACAAAGTCATAATTCACATCCAACAGTCATTTACAGTCAAAAGATTAAATGTTAAAATTTCATCCATATTGACCATTTTGGGATCGTTCGACATGTCCGGAGTCATCGTTTTTCATCCGAAAATTGATTTTTTGAACTGTACCAAAAATGATTCAAAATGTCAATTGGATCGTGCCTCATGTTGAATAACCACTTTTTAAACCCTCACAGTGACCAAAATTGCCAATTTTACAGAGTTTTGATTACTCAAAAGCTTCAATTTTGACCCATTTCAGGCACAGAAATGACTTTAAACACACTTATTTTAGTTGACAAAGCCATAATTCACATCCAACAGTCATTTAGAGTCAAAAGATTAAATGTTAAAATTTCATCATTATAGACCATTTTGGGAATGTTCGACAGGTCCGGAGTCATCGTTTTTCGTCTGAAAATTGATTTTTTGGACTGTACCAAAAATGATTCAAAATGTCAATTGGATCGTGCCTCATGTTGAATAACCACTTTTTAAACCCTCAGAGTGACCAAAATTGCCATTTTTACAGAGTTTTGCTTACTCAAAAGCTTCAATTTTGATCCGTTTTAGGCACAGAAATGACTTTAAACACACTTATTTTAGTTGACAAAGTCATATGGCTGAGATACCCGCCACCCCCTCTCAACACAATCCCCAAGGATGGGAAACCGGAACCAGTTCTGAACTTTTGGAAGACGGGAGGGAGTGACCCTCCCGGCCGTATTTATTAAAATATGAAACAAAATTAAAACATTAAAATAACAGTTTCATATTATGTACAATTTCATTACCACATTGCGATGTTTGGCTAACCTTAACATATTCTCTAATACAAAGGTTCTCCTAGCCGAACTAACATCCTACAAAACATTTAACTTGAAATTTTGAAATTGTACAACCTAACGTTTAAGGGCCAACGGCAAGGTCGTAACCGGTGTCAAGATCCCTAAACCAGAAATATCCCCCTCACTTGTGAGGGGCGACCGCACAGAGGTGTACCTCGAGTGCAACTACCAATTTCCCTTGACTTGACGGGGGCCCCAATAAACTCGACGCCACTTAAAGGTCGTCCGAGGACTCGTGTGAGGTATCTAGAAGGTAGCGTAGACCCCCCCCAAACCCCACACAACTTACCGCATCTGCCGTCGCAGATGACCTGGCCCCGGGAAATTCTCCCGGAGGGGGCTGTAGCCCCTCCTACCCAGGAAGGGGCCTTGACCGCCTTTCCTTTCCTTTCGGCGGCCCATCCTTAGAAGGGACCGCCTACCCCGTTGAGGGGCCAATGGCCACCTCCCTCGAGCGCTCCCATCCGTAATGGGTGACGCCCACTCATAGGGATCTTCCAATTAGTGCTCACCGATCATGACCTTACCACCCGACCAAAATAAATACGACAGTTCTAAACTAAATGACTAAATTACTTAAAAGACAGTTAAAAGCAACCACTTTATTAAAGGCATGCTACTGATCAACACTAGAGCAGGATTACTTTATTTGCAAAACATACCACAATTGACCATTTCTTTATTGCATATTCAAAGTTATCACGATAATAATCCGGTACCTGCAAACGAAAGAGTTATCACATCAAACTTTATTTAAAACCACTTGCTGTCCTCAGGGGCTGGTGGGTGGGTCAAAATTGGCTCTTCGTTCCGTCTCGAGCTCACGTGCAGCGAGGTGGTGCAGCTTCAGAGCACAGGAACAAGAGGATGCTTCCTTGGGTTGTTGCTCCTTTTATCCGTCTTCAGGGCGGGCGTAAACCCGCCCCGGCCTGCCCCGAGGGCGTGGCCCGGCCGCGTCAGTGTCTAGGCCAGCCCACTCCAGGGCGGGAAAAGGCGCGCCCCGGCTACGCCGCTTCGGGCATACCAGCCGAGACTCGCCTCCCGCCCAAGATGGCTTCCCGGGGGGATCGTGGTACTCTGCCATACGTTCGGGGGGACCGAATGGTCGCCCCTTTCCATATGGCTGAGATACCCGCCACCCCCTCTCAACACAATCCCCAAGGATGGGAAACCGGAACCAGTTCTGAACTTTTGGAAGACGGGAGGGAGTGACCCTCCCGGCCGTATTTATTAAAATATGAAACAAAATTAAAACATTAAAATAACAGTTTCATATTATGTACAATTTCATTACCACATTGCGATGTTTGGCTAACCTTAACATATTCTCTAATACAAAGGTTCTCCTAGCCGAACTAACATCCTACAAAACATTTAACTTGAAATTTTGAAATTGTACATCCTAACGTTTAAGGGCCAACGGCAAGGTCGTAACCGGTGTCAAGATCCCTAAACCAGAAATATCCCCCTCACTTGTGAGGGGCGACCGCACAGAGGTGTACCTCGAGTGCAACTACCAATTTCCCTTGACTTGATGGGGGCCCCAATAAACTCGACGCCACTTAAAGGTCGTCCGAGGACTCGTGTGAGGTATCTAGAAGGTAGCGTAGACCCCCCCAAACCCCACACAACTTACCGCATCTGCCGTCGCAGATGACCTGGCCCCGGGAAATTCTCCCGGAGGGGGCTGTAGCCCCTCCTACCCAGGAAGGGGCCTTGACCGCCTTTCCTTTCCTTTCGGCGGCCCATCCTTAGAAGGGACCGACTACCCCGTTGAGGGGCCAATGGCCACCTCCCTCGAGCGCTCCCATCCGTAATGGGTGACGCCCACTCATAGGGATCTTCCAATTAGTGCTCACCGATCATGACCTTACCGCCACAGGCCGGATAGTTGACCGGCTATCCGGACCCCCCACAACACTCCTACCTAAAGGTCATGTCTTAAAGTCTTTAGCCAAGCTATACAGTCCCCTATGAGTAACTCGTTCCCCACCCGGGACAAATGAACACCATCCCCCAAATACATACTGTCACCAGTAATACAACCATGCGAAATAGAATGCAGTGTATTGGAACGGAACAATCTACTCACTTTGTTATTAATTTTTCTTACTGAATGATTCAGAGCAGAAACAGAAATAGCCCCCCGCCATACTTTTCGTGGGATCATATGCGACCATGCAATCGTGCACCCTGGAACTCTCCTCGCCAACCAACTTACAGTGGAAAGCATCGCCTCAAGGAGAAGTCGTCTACCAGTGGTGACCAAATCATTGCCCCCAAGATGTACTATGATTATAGACGGCGGTGACCTCGTCCGCCCTAGCAAACCCTCAAGAAATGGTTGAAACTGGTCAATACAGAGTCCGCCCTTTCCGTAGAAGGACACACTGTACCCGTATTCCCCAGCCACGTGAATCATGTCACCTGCTTTGAATACGTCCGCGGCACGCCTCACGTATGAGTGGCCCACGACCCACACCTCCTTTTTCACAGCCGGTGAAGTCTGACCGCTGGCCCGGTGTTGGGTCGACTGCATAGTCCGCCCCGCCTCGTAGGCTTGCGCAACTGAAACCAAACAAAAACAAGAAGCGTGAGTACATCATTACAGCTTCACAACATGTGCAACCGCACATACCTCTTATAACAATTGGAGGACCAACGCCCCACACGTTTAACTTGTTCGATATTCAGACCCCTGGCTGTAGCCTCTGTAGCAGCCCCTATCCGAAAGGAATGGGTCCCAAACTCGCCCGGGTTCAAGCCCGCAGCAGTAATCGACATCGCAAGCACCCGCTGAAACTGAAACCTCGTCAGTGGGGTGGTGTCAGCGTGTCTCAACAAGGTCCCCCCCCATGATGCCACCCTTTGTGCCAAATATTCCTCTACACAACTCACCGGGCACATGGAGGACCCGGGGATCCTTTGTATGATTATGCAATCACCCATCGCACCCTGATCGGTCTTGGACCTGACGAACGAGAGAGTCATCGTCTCCCCTCTGATCTGAACGTGCTCTCGGCACAGTCCCCCATCACGTCCTGCTTGTTCCTCGCCACTAGTTCGCTTACTCGCATAGCCCCATGGAATGCCAGCGTAAAAGCGGCTCGGAATAACACCGTTTCATACTGGGATGAACATGTTGCAGGGAGTCTAGATAATAACAGGGCCAACCTATCCAAACCTATCGGGCGCCTTTCATCTACTCTGCGACCCTCAAGGCGTTGCCACCCACGTAGCGCTTTTTGCACAACGAAAGACGCTGTCGGGTCCTGGATCCCATGAGCCCTAGCCACAAAGGAAATGGCGGCCCGATGCCTCTGGGCCGTAGCCACTGATTTGCCTGCCTGACGTAAAGACAGCAGGAATTTCACTACCAATTCCTCCTGGCCCCAAAGCTCCCCTCTAGCCGCCCCCAAAAAGGCCCAATAGGAACGGAACGCCCCTTCATATGCCTTCCTCGTCCTGGGTGCTAAACTCTCTCCCACGAGGTTCTGTAGTTCTGGGCACCGAGAGACCAGAGAGCTTCGGGAAAGGGTGCTGCCACCAGGTCCGCTGTGGGCAGAAAACCCCAGAAGGCCTGCATATGAAAACGAGAAAGCGCATCAGCCGCCTGGTTCATCACCCCCGGGACATGTCTTGCCCTAAATAGTACATTCAATTGCATACACAATAACACAATTTCCTTGAGCAATCTCAGAATCCATTTGCATCGTGCTGCCTGGCTATTGATACACTCAACAACGGTCATGTTATCAGACCAGAATACCACAGAGTGATCTCTGAACCCCTCGGGCCAAGTTCTCAGGGCCACCAGTATGGGAAAAAGTTCTAGGAAAGCAATGTTGCTTGTCAGACCACTATCATGCCACCATGACGGCCATTTTTGTGCCGACCACTGAGTGCCGAATATGGCACCAAAACCAATGCTCCCTGCCAAATCTGTCCACAGCCCTAGCTCCTCAGAGGACACGGCCGGTTTGTTCCAGACAATTCGACCATTGAAATCCGCCAGAAATGCCAACCAAATGCGCATGTCCTGGCGAACCTCTGCCGAGAGCCTTGTGCGATGATGACCCTCCCTCAGGCCGACCATGGCTTGAGCGATCGAGCGAGAAAAGGGGCGGGCCATCGGTATAACTCTTAGGGCAAAATTCAACTGTCCCACCAATTGCTGTAATTGATGTAGCTTCACCTTAGACTCACTTATACATATTTGCAAGGATTCCCTAAATCTTAACACTTTGTCATCTGGTAAACGAAAACAACCTTCTTTGGAATCGAGCTCGATCCCCAGAAACTCAAGGCAAGTCGAGGGACCCACAGTCTTACCTGGTGCCAATGGCACGCCAAACTGATTCATCAAGACACAAAATGCAGTCAAAGCCTGTCCACATTCTGGATCCCCGGCTGCCCCCAGAAACAAAAAGTCATCGAGATAATGCATAACATGTTTAAACCCCGTCTTCCTTGTGAAGACCCATTGCAGGAAGCAACTGAACTTTTCGAAATAGGCACACGATATAGAGCACCCCATCGGCATACACCTATCCATGTAGTAGTGACCCTGAAACATGAAACCAAGGAGACGCTGATCGTCTGGGTGTACCGGGAGCAACCGGAACGCTGACTCGATATCAGATTTTGCCATCAGCGCTCCGGGCCCCAGGCGATTCAATATGGCTACGGCCTCATCGAAGGATGCGTACCGCACCGAACACACTTCCGGGTCTATTGCCTCGTTTACGGAAAGACCACGTGGGGCTGATAAATTATGTATCAGCCGAAACTCACCCGGGTCCTTCTTGGGGACCACCCCTAAAGGGGAACAAACAAAGTTAGCAACTGGTGGCACATTAAATGGACCGGCGACTCGACCTCGAGCCACCTCTTTCCCAATCTTTTCCTGTACCACGGTCGTATGCTGTAAGACCGATATCTGGTTTTTACATTTTGCAATACCCTGAAACTCCCTCACTGGGATGCGGAAACCATACGAAAAACCGTCCCGTAACACCCCAGCGGAAGCGTGATCCGGGTATTCACTGAGCCAGGGAATCATTGCCATGGTATCAATCGGAGTAGGTAAAGGCGCCCCTCGGACTATGTCAGACCTGTTTGGCGCCTCCTCTACCCCCGTTATCACCCGTTTTGGCTCTGCACATGGACTCAGGATGGGATGATTGCCCGCACCCCCCACATTCGTGCCTAAATTTGCATGACCACTGGGGCCTAGTACATTTCCCCCTGTTAAAGTTCCAACAAACCCCCCTTTTACCTGCGTTGCCGCTTGGCCTCGAGTGATTGTCGTTACTCGTACCTGATCGAAAGGGCGTCCCCGCATATTGGCGGGAGGATTCACCCACGTTACTCCCTACCAATGGCACCTTCAACATACCAGAATCCTCCATTTTCGACCAGGACACAGAATCATAACAATCCCAAGTTAAGTTTTTATCATGCTCCTTTGCTTTTCTGAAAATATTGTCGTAACAAAACCAATGGTTGCCCTCGTGAGATACTGAATACCCCATGATTGATAAATCGGCAATTCGGGCAGCAATTCGGGCCTACGTTCACCCAAGATGGATGTAAAAACCCCCCATGCTTTGCCCCAATTACCAATGTTTTCATTTACCTTAAAGGCGGCCATCTTTGCGCGCCAAACACTCGGATGCATGAGCTCCTTTTGACTCTTAACATGCTCCATCTCATAATGATCGGTAAGCAACGAGAAGATGTTTATATACTCCCCTGCCCATATCTTCTCCTTGATAGCCAGAGGGACATGCTGACCCAACTTTTCCCTTCGAGAGGGTGCCGACTCATCCCTCGCAATCGGCAATGGCCGCTTACCTGAACCGGAAGCTGTATCTGCGACTGGACCTGACCCAGGTGGTTTCTCTCCTGCCGCAGCCGGCGATGGTGCCTTTGTCGCTTCCCTTGTTTCCCGCAGCTGTTTCATCAACACCTGCGCGTCGTCAGCCGTGGCGCCCTTGCAACCTTTACCCAACCACGCTGCTAATTGTGCTGCCAGCTCGGGCGGCATATCCTCCCCGGACACGGGGGTGACCACTACGGGAATCGGATTTCCTTCCTCCGGGATCGGATTTGTTGCTTTGAGCGGGGTACAGGGAACTGGGACGTCTCCCCCAGCTGTTCCCCTCCTGGGCCTCTTGCCTTTTCCTCCTGGAGCTGTTCCCGCCAGAGGACGTTTCGGCCCCCCTTCCTCGTTTTTCTCCGCCATTCGCTTCTTTAGGTCGGTCACCTCTTTCATGAGGACACGCAGCATCTGCTCGGTAGTCATTCGCTTTCCCGCCTTCTTAGGCATTCTCCGACAGAGTATCTGCAAAACAAACAAGAAGATTATAATGCTCAAAATTGGCTCTTCGTTCCGTCTCGAGCTCACGTGCAGCGAGGTGGTGCAGCTTCAGAGCACAGGAACAAGAGGATGCTTCCTTGGGTTGTTGCTCCTTTTATCCGTCTTCAGGGCGGGCGTAAACCCGCCCCGGCCTGCCCCGAGGGCGTGGCCCGGCCCGCGTCAGTGTCTAGGCCAGCCCACTCCAGGGCGGGAAAAAGCGCGCCCCGGCTACGCCGCTTCGGGCATACCAGCCGAGACTCGCCTCCCGCCCAAGATGGCTTCCCGGGGGGATCGTGGTACTCTGCCATACGTTCGGGGGGACCGAATGGTCGCCCCTTTCCATAATTCTCATCCAACAGTCATTTACAGTCAAAAGATTAAATGTTAAAATTTCATCCATATTGACCATTTTGGGATCGTTCGACATGTCCGGAGTCATCGTTTTTCATCCGAAAATTGATTTTTTGGACTGTACCAAAAATGATTCAAAATGTCAATTGGATCGTGCCTCATTTTGAATAACCACTTTTTAAACCCTCACAGTGACCAAAATTGCCAATTTTACAGAGTTTTGCTTACACAAAAGCTTCAATTTTGACCCGTTTCAGGCACAGAAATGACTTTAAACACACTTATTTTAGTTGACAAAGTCATTATTCACATCCAACAGTCATTTAGAGTCAAAAGATTAAATGTTAAAATTTCATCAATATTGACCATTTTGGGATCGTTCGACATGTCCGGAGTCATCGTTTTTCATCCGAAAATTGATTTTTTGGACTGTACCAAAAATGATTCAAAATGTCAATTGGATCGTGCCTCATGTTGAATAACCACTTTTTAAACCCTCACAGTGACCAAAATTGCCATTTTTACAGAGTTTTGATTACTCAAAAGCTTCAATTTTGACCCATTTCAGGCACAGAAATGACGTTAAACAAACTTATTTTAGTTGACAAAGTCATAATTCACATCCAACAGTCATTTACAGTCAAAAGATTAAATGTTAAAATTTCATCCATATTGACCATTTTGGGATCGTTCGACATGTCCGGAGTCATCATTTTTCATCCGAAAATTGATTTTTTGGACTGTACCAAAAATGATTCAAAATGTCAATTGGATCGTGCCTCATGTTGAATAACCACTTTTTAAACCCTCACAGTGACCAAAATTGCCATTTTTACAGAGTTTTGCTTACTCAAAAGCTTCAATTTTGACCCATTTCGGGCACAGAAATGACTTTAAACACACTTATTTTAGTTGACAAAGTCATAATTCACATCCAACAGTCATTTACAGTCAAAAGATTAAATGTTAAAATTTCATCCATATTGACCATTTTGGGATCGTTCGACATGTCCGGAGTCATCGTTTTTCATCCGAAAATTGATTTTTTGGACTGTACCAAAAATGATTCAAAATGTCAATTGGATCGTGCCTCATGTTGAATAACCACTTTTTAAACCCTCACAGTGACCAAAATTGCCATTTTTACAGAGTTTTGATTACTCAAAAGCTTCAATTTTGACCCATTTCAGGCACAGAAATGACTTTAAACACACTTATTTTAGTTGACAAAGCCATAATTCACATCCAACAGTCATTTAGAGTCAAAAGATTAAATGTTAAAATTTCATCATTATAGACCATTTTGGGAACGTTCGACAGGTCCGGAGTCATCGTTTTTCGTCTGAAAATTGATTTTTTGGACTGTACCAAAAATGATTCAAAATGTCAATTGGATCGTGCCTCATGTTGAATAACCACTTTTTAAACCCTCACAGTGACCAAAATTGCCATTTTTACAGAGTTTTGATTACTCAAAAGCATCAATTTTTACCCCTTTGAGGCACAGAAATGACTTTAAACACACTTATTTTAGTTGACAAAGTCATAATTCACATCCAACAGTCATTTACAGTCAAAAGATTAAATGTTAAAATTTCATCCATATTGACCATTTTGGGATCGTTCGACATGTCCGGAGTCATCGTTTTTCATCCGAAAATTGATTTTTTGGACTGTACCAAAAATGATTCAAAATGTCAATTTGATCGTGCCTCATGTTGAATAACCACTTTTTAAACCCTCACAGTGACCAAAATTGCCATTTTTACAGAGTTTTGATTACTCAAAAGCTTCCATTTTTACCCCTTTGAGGCACAGAAATGACTTTAAACACACTTATTTTAGTTGACAAAGTCATAATTCACATCCAACAGTCATTTACAGTCAAAAGATTAAATGTTAAAATTTCATCCATATTGACCATTTTGGGATCGTTCGACATGTCCGGAGTCATCGTTTTTCATCCGAAAATAGATTTTTTGGACTGTACCAAAAATGATTCAAAATGTCAATTGGATCGTGCCTCATGTTGAATAACCACTTTTTAAACCCTCACAGTGACCAAAATTGCCATTTTTACAGAGTTTTGCTTACTCAAAAGCTTCAATTTTGACCCATTTCAGGCACAGAAATGACTTTAAAAACACTTATTTTAGTTGACAAAGTCATAATTCACATCCAACAGTCATTTACAATCAAAAGATTAAATGTTAAAATTTCATCCATATTGACCATTTCGGGATGGTTCGACATGTCCGGAGTCATCGTTTTTCATCCGAAAATTGATTTTTTGGACTGTACCAAAAATGATTCAAAATGTCAATTGGATCGTGCCTCATGTTGAATAACCACTTTTTAAACCCTCACAGTGACCAAAATTGCCATTTTTACAGAGTTTTGATGACTCAAAAGCTTCAATTTTTACCCCTTTGAGGCACAGAAATGACTTTAAACACACTTATTTTAGTTGACAAAGTCATAATTCACATCCAACAGTCATTTACAGTCAAAAGATTAAATGTTAAAATTTCATCCATATTGACCATTTTGGGATCGTTCGACATGTCCGGAGTCATCGTTTTTCATCCGAAAATTGATTTTTTGAACTGTACCAAAAATGATTCAAAATGTCAATTGGATCGTGCCTCATGTTGAATAACCACTTTTTAAACCCTCACAGTGACCAAAATTGCCAATTTTACAGAGTTTTGCTTACTCAAAAGCTTCAATTTTGACCCATTTCAGGCACAGAAATGACTTTAAACACACTTATTTTAGTTGACAAAGTCATAATTCACATCCAACAGTCATTTAGAGTCAAAAGATTAAATGTTAAAATTTCATCATTATAGACCATTTTGGGAACGTTCGACAGGTCCGGAGTCATCGTTTTTCGTCTGAAAATTGATTTTTTGGACAGTACCAAAAATGATTCAAAATGTCAATTGGATCGTGCCTCATGTTGAATAACCACTTTTTAAACCCTCACAGTGACCAAAATTGCCATTTTTACAGAGTTTTGCTTACTCAAAAGCTTCAATTTTGATCCGTTTTAGGCACAGAAATGACTTTAAACACACTTATTTTAGTTGACAAAGTCATAATTCTCATCCAACAGTCATTTACAGTCAAAAGATTAAATGTTAAAATTTCATCCATATTGACCATTTTCGGATCGTTCGACATGTCCGGAGTCATCGTTTTTCATCCGAAAATTGATTTTTTGGACTGTACCAAAAATGATTCAAAATGTCAATTGGATCGTGCCTCATTTTGAATAACCACTTTTTAAACCCTCCCAGTGACCAAAATTGCCATTTTTACAGAGTTTTGATTACTCAAAAGCTTCAATTTTTACCCCTTTGAGGCACAGAAATGACTTTAAACACACTTATTTTAGTTGACAAAGTCATAATTCACATCCAACAGTCATTTACAGTCAAAAGATTAAATGTTAAAATTTCATCCATATTGACCATTTTGGGATCGTTCGACATGTCCGGAGTCATCGTTTTTCATCCGAAAATTGATTTTTTGGACTGTACCAAAAATGATTCAAAATGTCAATTGGATCGTGCCTCATGTTGAATAACCACTTTTTAAACCCTCACAGTGACCAAAATTGCCCTTTTTACAGAGTTTTGATTACTCAAAAGCTTCAATTTTTACCCCTTTGAGGCACAGAAATGACTTTAAACACACTTATTTTAGTTGACAAAGTCATAATTCTCATCCAACAGTCATTTACAGTCAAAAGATTAAATGTTAAAATTTCATCCATATTGACCATTTTCGGATCGTTCGACATGTCCGGAGTCATCGTTTTTCATCCGAAAATTGATTTTTTGGACTGTACCAAAAATGCTTCAAAATGTCAATTGGATCGTGCCTCATTTTGAATAACCACTTTTTAAACCCTCCCAGTGACCAAAATTGCCAATTTTACAGAGTTTTGCTTACACAAAAGCTTCAATTTTGACCCGTTTCAGGCACAGAAATGACTTTAAACACACTTATTTTAGTTGACAAAGTCATTATTCACATCCAACAGTCATTTAGAGTCAAAAGATTAAATGTTAAAATTTCATCCATATTGACCATTTTGGGATCGTTCGACAGGTCCGGAGTCATCGTTTTTTGTCTGAAAATTGATTTTTTGGACTGTACCAAAAATGATTCAAAATGTCAATTGGATCGTGCCTCATGTTGAATAACCACTTTTTAAACCCTCACAGTGACCAAAATTGCCATTTTTACAGAGTTTTGATTACTCAAAAGCTTCAATTTTTACCCCTTTGAGGCACAGAAATGACTTTAAACACACTTATTTTAGTTGACAAAGTCATAATTCACATCCAACAGTCATTTACAGTCAAAAGATTAAATGTTAAAATTTCATCCATATTGACCATTTTGGGATCGTTCGACATGTCCGGAGTCATCGTTTTTCATCCGAAAATTGATTTTTTGGACTGTACCAAAAATGATTCAAAATGTCAATTGGATCGTGCCTCATGTTGAATAACCACTTTTTAAACCCTCACAGTGACCAAAATTGCCATTTTTACAGAGTTTTGATTACTCAAAAGCTTCAATTTTTACCCCTTTGAGGCACAGAAATGACTTTAAACACACTTATTTTAGTTGACAAAGTCATAATTCACATCCAACAGTCATTTACAGTCAAAAGATTAAATGTTAAAATTTAATCCATATTGACCATTTTGGGATCGTTCGACATGTCCGGAGTCATCGTTTTTCATCCGAAAATTGATTTGTTGGACTGTACCAAAAATGATTCAAAATGTCAATTGGATCGTGCCTCATGTTGAATAACCACTTTTTAAACCCTCACAGTGACCAAAATTGCCATTTTTACAGAGTTTTGATTACTCAAAAGCTTCAATTTTTACCCCTTTGAGGCACAGAAATGACTTTAAACACACTTATTTTAGTTGACAAAGTCATAATTCACATCCAACAGTCATTTACAGTCAAAAGATTAAATGTTAAAATTTCATCCATATTGACCATTTTGGGATCGTTATACATGTCCGGAGTCATCGTTTTTCATCCGAAAATTGATTTTTTGAACTGTACCAAAAATGATTCAAAATGTCAATTGGATCGTGCCTCATGTTGAATAACCACTTTTTAAAACCTCACAGTGACCAAAATTGCCAATTTTACAGAGTTTTGCTTACTCAAAAGCTTCAATTTTG